>NW_011494629.1:2720638-2732199 GCF_000754665.1 Bison bison bison
GGGGGGGTGGGGGTGGCACAGTACAGGAGATAGCCCCTTCCTACCCTTTAGGAAGCCCTTATTCCGGGCATGAACACAGTGGGTCAGTTTTGAGACGGCCCTTTATATTGGGCACTCCTGGGGTGGAGGCCTCTACCCCATGCCCCACCCCAGGGTCATGGGCAGGCTACACCCCGCCCCAGGCCTGCTCATCCTCCTCACCACAGGACAGGCAGGGCCACAGTGAAACTGGCAGGAGCTGTCACTACTTGGTAAGGACAGGTGGAGAAAAGGAGCCAATTAGGGGAAGAAGACCAGACAGGGGGTCGGGATCATCTCAGAGAGCAGACAGGCTGCAGGGTGGAGGGAGCGGGGTTGAGGACAGTGCCTGATCGGAGACAGAGCCCACTGTCACCCTCAAGGGCAGGAGCTCGCTGGGCAGGCCCCGGCCCCTTTGCAGGATCCAACCCCAAGCCCTCCAGTCCATAAAATCTTTAATGGGACTTCCCTGGTGGCTCAGCCGGTAAAGTGTCTGCCTGCAATGCGGGAGACCTGGGTTTGATCCCTGGGTCAGGAAGATCCCCTGGAGAAGGAAATGGCAACCCACTCCAATACTCCTGCCTGAAAAATTCCATGGACTGAGGAGCCTGGTAGGCTACAGTCCACAGGGGCGCAAAGAGTAGGACACGACTGAGCGAATTCACTTCACTTCACTTCAGGCCTCATACAGGCCACAGACAGACCTGAACCAGCCCTGTAGATAGTCCCAGATAATGACAGATGGTCATGTCCAAGACACTCTTCCTCCTATCACAGCTGCCTTGAGCAGGTTTCCCTGGCAAGTCCTGGGGAGTCAGCCCTCCACGGTCCAGCTCGCCCCTCCTGGCCTAGCCATGGGGTCTTAACTATACAGTTGTGGTCTCGCCACACCTCATTCCTCTCCATACAAAGGGAAAGGATGGAGGTCTTATGGAGGTGGCACCACAAACTCAGGTCTGTTCTCTGCTGGAAGCAGGCAGACAAGAGAGGACAGAGCAATGGAGTAACCCTGGTACCCTGGGCCAGAGCAGTGGGCCATCCACTGCGGTGTGAAATGCAAATAGGAGGTTAGTGAGCAGGGGAGCTAGCACCCGGCCCAGGCCAATCCCACTGGCCACTCCCTGCTCCTGCCCTGGCTCCCCTCCACCCTTCAGGCAGGAGAAGTCATCTGAGGCAGCCCCAAGGCCCGGCAGGCAGCTCGGGAGCAGTCACCCCCTGTACGTGGCCACACCACGTGTCTGGTTTCTAGGAAGGGCCGGCTCTGGCCCAGGCCACATCCGCACAGAGACACCTAAAGATAGATGTGGACGAGGTCAGATGAGGTGAGTACCTCACCAAGGACAGTGCCTGTGCGAGAAGTGGGACAGGACAGCAAACACTGCCCAATGCCAGGGCCAAGCTGCTGACAGGTCACTCCTTTGGGGCCTCCTCATTGGCCCCATTTCCTGTAAAGGATCTTCCTGTGGCTGGGGTACCCTACTGTAACAGTAGGGTCCATGGTCCTGTATCAATCTGCTGAATGCTATGGACACTGCCCCAGAAAACAGACCCTCCCCCACATACCTCCAAGCCCAGGAACACCTAGACCTGCAGCCCTGACTGCTCACAGAAGCAGAAAGGAGGGAGAACCCAATGCTTCGTACTACGGAAGGTCCCATCCAGCCAAGTCCTCTAAGCCCCACCCCACAAAAAAAGTGGCCCAGACTCACTCCACTGCTGTCCAGAGGCCCTGGGCAGTCCAAGTAATCTAACCAACAGAGGTAAGATGACTGCACGGGCCAGGTGGCAGACTGATGGCCTCAGGTTAGTGTCTGCTGAGTGAACATGCTCCCAGGCTTGAACATTAATGGTGTCCCTCTGGGCCAGGCCCTATGCACCAGGGTACAGGGCGTTGGGGGGAAGCAGGGTGGGGGGAGACATGGTGCCCTCTCTGGGCCAGACACTGTACCAGGATACCAGGATGCAGGTCAGGAAGCTGGGGATGTCCCTCTGTGTCGGGTGATGCACCAGAATGCAAGGTGGAGGGAGGCACTGACAGATGGACAGTGCATGCGATCAAGAAAACAGAGGACCACAGACAGAGGCTCAGGGCTCTCTGGGGTGAAAGAAAGGCTAGTGGCTCCCATCTGTCCCAGTCCTGTGAACCAACTACTTGGCTCCTCCTCAAGATGGTAGCAAGAGCCCTGGGGCCTCAACGAAAACAAGAGAGCAGGCACACAGGGCACATGCATGTGAAACAGGGCACATGCATGTGAAACGGGCAGTAAGCTGAGTCTGACTCCTCTGAAGAGGAGGGAATCCCACACTCAGCCACATCCTCCTCTAGAGTCGTGTGGCCTAAGACAACAGCTATGAGTCACATGTGGCTATGAATACTCAACATGCGGCTAGTACAAAGTGAGATGCTATCTAAATGTAAGATAAATTCTAGATTTCTAAGACATAGCATTTTTTAAAGTAGTTTTTAAGTCTCGTTAACAATCGTATTTTAATTACAGCTGATCCTTGAACAATATGGGTGTTATGGTCGGTGATCCTCTACACAGTTGGAAATCCACATTCAAATTTACAGTGGGCCCTCCATATTCATGGTCTGTATAATCTGCATCTACAGATTGAACCAACCATGGATCATATAATATTGTCACACATATTTACTGGAAAAAAAAAAAAAATCCGCATAGTAAGTGGGCCCATGCAGTTCAAACCCACATTGTTCCAAGGTCAACTATACATGTTAAAAAGATATTTTGGATATATTAAATTAAGGAAAATATATTATTAAAGTTAACTCTACTTGTTCTTTTTATACTTTAAAAGTGGCTTTTAAACTACGTATTACATATGGTTCACAATATATTTCTACAGGACCAGTGCTGCTCTCAGAGAAGGCAATGGCACCCCACTCCAGTACTCTTGCCTGGAAAATCCCATGGACGGAGGAGCCTGGTGGGCTGCAGTCCACGGGGTTGCTAAGAGTCGAACACGACTGAATGACTTTAGTTTCACTTTTCACTTTCATGCATTGGAGAAGGCAATGGCAACCCACTCCAGTGTTCTCGCCTGGAGAATCCCAGAGACGTGGGGGCCCAGTGGGCTGCCATCTATGGAGTCGTGCAGAGTCGGACACGACTGAAGCGACTTAGCAGCAGCAGCAGCGCAGCAGTGCTGCTCTACCTTAGAGCATCAGCACTACTACTGTAGACCAGACACTGAAGGGCAGGCAGAGCTGCAGCAGCATGACAGGGTCTGCTGGGGGAGAGAGGCCTCAGTGAACACCCACTTCAGTCTAGTCCCCCCAGAAGTGCTCAGTGCTAGGAACATGGATAAAAGGGAAAGGAGCAGCCCTCACAAAGGCCGAAGCTCCACTTTGAATCAGCTTAATTACAGACTCGGTAAATACGATCTCCTCTTATTCTAACTGCCTCTGGGAACAAAAGTAAATCTTCTCTAGAGAAAGACAAAATCACCCACAGCCTCCCTCAAATATCTCCATAAGTTTTAAACACATCCATCAGAAATGGCCAGGCAGACTAGGAGACAAGGCCAAACGATAGAAAATCGAGAGGAAAAACAATGACAACAGCCAAAAAAAGACAGTGACAATGAGCTCCAGGAGGACTCAAATATTATACTTATTAGACACAGACATTAAAATCCTGATTAGTGTGGTCAAGAAAACAGATAGTGAGACTGATAATTTCACCAGAACCAAAATCTAAGGAATAGAAATCAAATGGAATCTAAAACTAAGAAATGAAAATGGAAACTCAATATACAAGTTTAACAGCAGATTAGACATGGCTAAAGACTGGATCAAAAAACTAGAAGATGGGGGTACAAAGTATACAGACTGAAAACATGGAGACAAATGTATAGACAATACAGGAAAGAGGATTTTTAAAAACTCATAGAACACAGTGAAAAGGTCCAACCTTCTCATAAAAGGGATTCTGGAACAAGAGGGCATAAAGAATGGAACAAAAGCAATGTGTCTAAAATAACAGCCCAAAGTTTTCTAAAACTGAAACAAGACATCCAGACATAGATTCAGTAAGTACTATAAACCTTGATCAGGTTAAATATAAGGAAAATCACCCAAGGGCACACTGCAGCCAAATAAAACTCTTACAAAACAAACACACAGGAAAATTTTAGACACAATATCACCAACAGAGAAGGCAATGGCACCCCACTCCAGTACTCTTGCCTGGCAAATCCCATGGACGGAGGAGCCTGTTAGGCTGCAGTCCATGGGATCGCTAAGAGTCGGACATGACTGAGCGGCTTCACTTTCACTTTTCACTTTCATGCACTGGAGAAGGAAATGGCAACCCACTCCAGTGTTCTTGCCTGGAGAATCCCAGGGATGGGGGAGCCTGGTGGGCTGCCATCTATGGGGTCGCACAGAGTCGGACACGACTGAAGTGACTTAGCATACCAATATCACCAAAGTCAGGGAGGGTGGGTAGATACAGTGCAATGTTCTAAGACTCCTGCTTTCCATGCCCAGGATGCGGTCGAAGTTCTAGTTCATCGTTGTTGTCCAGTTGCTAAATCATGTTCATCTCTTTGCGACACTATGGACTGTAGCACACCAGGCTTCCCTGTCTTCCACTTCCTCCCGGAGCCTGTTCAAACTCATGTCCATTGAGTCAGTGATGCCATCCAACCATCTCATCCTGTCATCCCATTCTCCTCCTGCCTTCAATCTTTCCCAGCATCAGGGGTCTCTTCTAATGAGTCGGCTCTTCACATCAGGTGGCCACAGTATTGGAGCTTCAGCTTCAGCAACAGTTCTTCCAATGAATATTCAGGGTCGATTTCCTTTAGGATTGACTGGTTTTATCTCCTTGCTGTCCAAGGGACTCTCAAGAGTCTTCTCCAGCACCACAGTTCAAAAGTATCAATCTTCTGGCACTCAGCCTTGATAGTCCAACTCTCATATCTGTACATGACCACTGGAAAAACCATAGCTTTGACTATACCAACCTCTGTCAGCAAAGTGATGTCTGTTTTTTAATGCTGTCTAGGTTTGCCATAGCTTTTCTCCCAAGAAGTAAACGTCTTTTAATTTCATGGCTGCAGTCACCATTCACAATTATTTTGGCGCCCAAGAAAATAAAGTCTGTCACTGTTTCCATTTTTTTCCCATCTATTTGCTTGAAGTGATGGGATCGGATGCCATGATCTTAGGTTTTTGAATGCTGAGTTTTAAGTCAGCTTTTCCACTCTCCTCTTTCACCTTCATCAAGAGGCTCTTTAGTTCCTCTTCACTTTCTGCCATAGGGGTGGTGTCATCTGTATATCTGAGGTTATTGACATGTCTCCTGACAATCTTGATTCCAGCCTGTGATTCATCCACCAGGCATTTTGCATGATGTACTCTGCACAGAAGTTAAATAAGCAGGGTGACAATATACAGACTTGGCATACTCCTTTCCCAATTTGGAACCAGTCAGTTGTTCCATGTATAGTTCTAACTGTTGCTTCTTAACCTGCATACAGGTTTCTCAGGAGACAGGTAAGGTGGTCTGGTATTCCCATCTACTTAAGACTTTACCATAGTTTGTTGTGATCCATAGTCAAACGTTTTAGCATAGTCAATGAAGCAGAAGTAGATGTTCCTCTGGAATTCCCTTGCTTTCTCTATGACCCAACAGATGTTGGCAATTTGATCTCTGCTTCCTCTGCCTTTTCTAAATCCAGATTGTACATCTGGAAGTTCTTGGTTCACATACTGTTGAAGCCTAACTTGAAGGATTTTGAGCATTACGTTGCTACTGCGTGAAATGAGCACAACTGTGCAGTAGCTTGAACATTCTTTGGCATTGCCCTTCTTTGAGATTGGAATGAAAACTGAGCTTTTCCAGTCCCACAGCCACTGCTGAGTTTTCCAAATTTGCTGACATATTCATTGCAGCACTTTATAGCATGATCCTTTAGGATTTTAAATAGCTCAGCTGGAATTCCATCACCTCCACTAGCTTTGTTCATAGTAATGCTTCCTAAGGCCCACTTGACTTCACACTCCAGTATATCTGGCTCTAGGTGAGTAACCACACCATTGTGGTTATCCAGGTCATTAAGACTATTTTGATACAGTTCTTCTGTGTATTCTTGATACCTCTTCTTAATCTTTTCTGATTCTGTTAGGTTCTTACTGTTTCTGTTCTTTATGGAAAAACCATAGTTTTGATTATATAGACCTTTGTTGGAAAAGTGATGTCTCTGCTTTTTATACACTGTCTAGGTTTGTTATAACTTTTCTTCCAAGGAGCAAGTATCTTTTAATTTCATGGCTGCAGGCACTGTCCACAATTATTTTGGAGCCCAAGAAAATAAAGTCTGTCAATGTTTCCACTTTTTCCCCTTCTATTTACCATAAAGTGATGGGACTATATGCCATGATCTTAGTTTTTTTAATGTTGAGTTTCAAGCCAGCTTGTTCACTCTCTTCCTTCACCTTCATCAAGAGGCTCTCTAGTTCACTTTCAGCCATTAAGGTGGTATCATCTGCATATGTGAGGCTGTTGATATTTTCTCCTGACAATCTTGATTCCTCCTGTGTTTCATCCAGCCCAGCATTTCACATGATATATTCTGCATAGATGTTACATAAGCAGGGTGACAATTTACAGCCTTGTTGTAGTCCTTTCCCAATTTGAAATCAGTCAGTTACTCCATGTATGGTTCTAACTGTTGCTTTTTGACCACATACAGGTTTCTCGGGAGACAGGTAAGGTGCCTTAATAATCAAGGATACATTGTTGTAATCTCTAGTTGGACTACTAAAAAACTTAGGAAAGAATGCATGAGAAACTTTCTAAAGAGCTAAGATTGGTTCATCCAATTACAAGGCATACACACCTGAAACCATACCTCAGTTGTTAAAATTCCCACTCTGTGGATATACAAGTATGTAATGAAATAATGACCAAAAATTGCAAATACACAGCCAAGTGAAGTAAAACGAAATGGCCAGTGAAATAAACACACCAGCCCAGTTACCCTGCTCTTTGTCACCCTTCATCTTGCCCTCTTCAGTTATGCAGCCCTACAACCCAGGTCTCCCCAGGGCATGCCTACAAAGGACAACCATTTTTGTGACCCCAATCACCTACAGGATCTTCCCAAGATAGAAAAGAATCCCAAATCCAATGCAGAGCTAGTATTCAGTGGGGCTCCCTTCTGCAGGAGATGATGGTAAAGCCACCTCCCCATTGCACAACTGAGACCTACAGATGCCAGGCCTGGCACCTCACAGAGGCTGCTCTGCCTCCATCTGTTTTATCTCACCTCGGACAGTTAGGAATGACTCCTGAGGCCAGGAGCAAACTCTGAGGTCTGACACCCTGAGAACTCAGGGTCAGGAGAACCAGTGTCGGGGAGTCTCTCTGTCATTAACACCCTGATGGGTGAAGAAATACCCCCACCTCCTCCATACCTCCTTCCCTCAAGCAAACACTTACCAATAGCCAAGCCCTGCTGAACAGCCACACACTGAGCTCACTAAGGTGACCCTAAGACAAGACTTCTGCCTTTGCTGTTCAGCCCTATAAGCCATGCAGGTCAGTGCTACCCCATTTTACAGAGGAAACTGAGGCTCAGAGAAGCTCAACACCTCCGCAAGCAGCAGGTCAGAACATGATGCTCAGCCACCCTGGCTACCACTCCCTCCAGGTGTGTGCAGGCTCCTGGGAACATGGGTGAACATGGGTGAAGCATGACTGCAGAAGACAGGCAGATCTCAGAGTGGGGGGAACACATCACTCCAGATGAGGAGACTTGAAAGAACCCAGGACCCCGCACAGGCAAAGAGCAGGGTGAATTCCCGAAGCTCGCCCTTCAGCTCCCCCTCCAGCTCCCCCTCCCCTGGGCCTCTCTGCAGATAACCAGGTCCCTCTCATATCCTTTGCCAGACACCCTGCCCCAGTCAGAACCCACACTGTGGCAGGGACCACTCACTCCAGAGTCTTCTAACCCTGGCCCTGTGAACATAAACAGCTCCACCTCACCCACACCCCCACCTGTCCTCGAATCCACAGGCAGGGGCATCACAATGTAGAGAGACTGCCGGGAGACGTTGGAATGCCACTCTCCATAAGGGACAGTGCCTGGAGCAATCAGCACGTCGGCCACCTGGCCATGGGGCCTGCACACCCTGCGACACAGTCAGATCCCTGACTCTACCCAACTCCACCATTCACACAACGCAACTCCCCTTCCCACCAGGGACTAGGGCATTGACAAAGTGACGGTGCTCTTCCGTGAGCTTCAGCACACCACTCCTCAGGCCAGTGAGGGCTCCTCCCTGGCTGTGCCTCAAGGCACCCACGACTCCCTAGGACAGGGCCACGGCTCAGCCACACGAACCAGCCCATCGGCTTCCTAGCTACTGACACGGGGAAGCTTCTTGTGCGGTCTGGCTGCACAGACAATGCCTAAGACAGGTGTAGATACTCGGCCAATGTAACCACAAGACACAGTCAACTCACTTGCTCACAGCCTCCTCTGCCAGGGTCACCATCATCTCGAAACTCTTTGCAGCCATCCCCCTTCCCACCCTTGACCCAGGAGGAAGCCGGGGCGGGGGGGGCGGGGTGGGGCACACGGTTTGAGGCCACTGGGCAAGGTGACTCCCAGTGCTCACAGCACCCTCACTGACTGCCAGAGGCCACACAGACACACCCAGCTCCCAGCAACGCAGCATTTGTTCCCTCTGCCAGGCACAGCTGTCTCCTCTGAGCTGCTGCTCCTCAGCAACGCCCCCCAACCCGCTGTCTGAGCAGCCGGGGAAGTGCTGAGCGCAGCCCGACTGCACGTGTGTGAACGCACACACACAGAAGGGCACGGGCAGGGGCACGTTCCTACCCTCGGACCGCAGACAGGAGTCAGGTGTTCTTCCCTACGAAAAGCTACTTCCTCTACTGTATTTACAATATTTCTCAGAGAATACAACATAAGAGGGCGGCAGATAATGTTAACACTAAAACTTCATTTGCAGTTGTTCACATTGTCTAGCAGGCACCGCAACCCAGAAATGCACCCACAGCCTGTGAGTCCTGCAGAACCCACCTGGGACTCTCAGCCTTGTGCTCCTCCACAGGGAAACCATCCAAAACCACAATGCCTGTGTGTGTGTGTGTGTGTGTGTGTCTGGAATTCTTCACTGGATGGTTATTTATAATTTTGAGAAATAACCGGACATCCCAGGACAGGCCTGGCGGCAGTGACTCAGATCATGTGGTCTACGGGGCAGTTATAATCCCCAACTACCAAGAAAAGTGGTGAGACAGCCAAGGGTCAAAAGCACCATGCTGGGACTTAATAAGATTCACATGGTGAGAACAAAACGACCAGTGAGAATAGGGGGCTGAGTTCAGGGAGGAGGGCACAGGGACTTTTCTCTTCCTTCCTCTGTTTCCCCCACTCTCTGCAATCTGCTAAACTTCATGAAACTAAACACAAAAAGTACTCGCCAGCTACATCTCCGGATCATGTTCTGGGCAGCAGCAATGCTTACTGCAAGGCTATTTTCCTCCCCAGGGTGAGGTTACCATGGCGTTTATTTCAAGTGCTCCCTTTGGCATCTGTTCTATAAATGGCTTTGGGTTTGCACCAAACACTCATTGGAGACAGAATTCCTGATTCTGTAAAACCCACAAACCCTGAATGCTTCTTCCTGTTGAGCTCCGTCTCCTCTGGGGGGCAAATGGACCAGTCCAATCCTCCCGTGTGTGCACTGGGCACTTACTGTGTATTGATTAATGGGAAATGCAACCCTCTGCAGGGGTTAGGGGGGAACTGGCAGGTATTGCCTGTCCGTGATGGTAGCTAAGGTCCCTCCAGAGATCTGGGCAGGTCTAACCCCTCAGGTCTGTACTTGAAGCTTATCCAAAACTGAGAGATTCCGAAGATAAAGTGTAGGAACCTCCAGATAATAATTTGGGGTGGGATGAGGTTTATTAGTCTACTTTCTGACGTATATGGAATTTCCATGATGATAGATCAGAAATAGCAACTAGGTTGTCTGGCCCTCAGTCAGCACCAGTGCCCTTGACTCTGATTTGGATGCCCTGTCATGACCCTTGCAGGAAACCTGGCCAGGCATGGGCATCATGAGCAATGCCACGGCCCCCTGCAAGCTGCCATCATGCCCACGTGGAGGATCAGGGAGCAGCTCTTAGTCACCCTGGGGTGCAGCACACCCAGCCACCTCCTCAACAAGGAAACCCATGAGAGGGGGTTGGACTTGCTCCCCGAGAGGCCACAGCTCCCCACCAATGGCAGCAGATGCATTGTGGACCACCCTCAGTGACAGTCCCTCAAGCACACACCAACCCCAGCACTGGCTCATGGGAAAACCTGTCCACTCCATCATCCATCTGGCTGCCAGCCCCCTTGATGTCTCAGTAAAGGACACTGGAAACCCACGGCCCCCAGCCACATGCCAGGGTGTGCCTGGGCCAGATGGGGCAGATCCCATGCCCCTGGGGTCTCCCAGGCATCCCACTGGCACTCCAATAAGGAGCAAAGCTGTGTCGGGGCAGGTGCCATATGTGCAGGTCACCTCTACTCGCAGCGGCCAAGACTAGAGCAAAAGAAGGGTACAGTCCCAACCCCCAAAGAAATAAGGGGGGGTGGCACACACTAGGGGAGGGCTTCCCTGATAGCTCAGTTGGTAAAGAATCTGCCTGCAATGCAGTTCAATTCCTGTGTTGGGAACGTTCCCTGGAGAAGGGAATGGCTACCCACTCCAATATTCTGGCCTGGAGAATTCCACAGACTATATAGTCTATGGGGTCACAAAGAGTCGGACACAACTGAGCGACTTTCACTTTCACACACTAGGGGAAGAAGCTGAGCCCAGATATTCTGCCATCCGTGGGCCTTGGGGGGACAGGAAGACGTCTCAGAAGGAGATGTCTAGCCAAGGTGCTCAAGACCACCCTGGTGGCATCAGTATCCCCAGCCTGTAAAATGGAGCCCAGGCAGCATCACGGGAACTTACAGCATTAGGCTCCAGGGCCAGCGCTAGGTTGGCTGGTGCCCAAAAGGCCAATGCCCTGCATGCTCCCAGTGAGCTATTATTGTGACTACTGGCTCAGGCCCAAGGCCTCGAGGCTTCAGTCAGACCACTCCTCAAGTCCAGGCTTACCCTACTGGTTTCTCCTGCTGTCCAGAGTCACTGCCCCAAACCTCTAGTACAATCCGTGATCCCGTGATCTACATCCCCAGAGGCTGCTCAAAGGAGCCATCATCTCTGACTGGGTCTACAGGATCCCCTAGGGAAGGGCCCGCGTCTACACAAGGCGGCTCTTGAGCCCGGCACCCCTCCCAGTGCAAAGGCTTCCTTGAACACTGCCCCCAGCTCTGTCTGTGTAGTGCTCACTCAAAGAGGAAAAGTCAAACCAAAAATAAAATAAATATCTCTCTGCAGTGCCAAAAATACCTCCCCATGGGATGAGGAGGCAGGCAGTGGCTTCCACAGCAGCAACTGTTGCTATGGATACAGAGCTCCTGTTAAGCAGGGGGTGGGG
>NW_011494629.1:2732384-2742974 GCF_000754665.1 Bison bison bison
GCAGAGAGATGGTGGGGTACAGACAGTGCCAACAGGGGGCAGGAGAGAAGGGCTGGTCAGCTGGAAGGAGGCACCTGGCCAACCCTGGCCCTCATGCCTCCCATCGTTGGTAAAGCTGATCTGCAAATACAGACTTTGGAGAGGGAGGTCACTAAACAGTAATATTTGTACCAGAATGGAGGGTGGGGGGAAACAGGATCTCCCACAAATGCAAACACTTTTCTGATTTGAGCACAGTCCAACATATTTCCCCAGAGAGCCTTGATTCCTACTATTCACTGACTCCTTTACCTCCTACGGGCTGAATTTACTCTCGGCCGGTAGGTAGCAGCAGGACAGCCCTCCAGGAGGGAGTCTGAGGGAATGGCCACAGGACGGCTGGCCATGTCCTCTCTTGCACTCCCTCTCCCTGCCATGGAGACCCCAGCCCTGGGAGGTCCCATCTGGCAGGGAAGGTCCACTCAACTCTCTGACCACAGGACATATGCAGCTCTGTGACAGGTAGAGGGGGTACATGTGCCATCAGCCCAGAGCCAGGCTCCAGGCAGGAGCTTTTAGGATAGACCCCTCAGAGCCCATGGGCTGGCTGCACATCCTTCCCCAGAGAGTGAAGCCACCCACCCCTTCTGGGGGCCACAGGCAGTTCACCACATGCCACAGGTGGGGCCTTCATTTTTTCTGCCACCCTCAACAGTGATGTGAGTCAGCAGGCTGCCTGCATGGATAGATCACAGGAAGGGGCCACAGCCACCCAGTGCTGCTACTGTTCCCACCATCTCACATGCAACTGTCGAGCCCTTGTCCCTGAACCCTGTTTTCATATCACCCCTGCAAGGGCCTGCAACAGCCCCTCATGCCCACTGACCAGGTTAAGACCGCCGGAAGCCCTTGACCGGAGCCCCTTGTCTACAGCACTCACACCAGACACATCTCTCCCCAAGCCAGCCATCACCCAGTCTCACAACTGACACTCAGGGGGTAATGCCATCTTTTTAATTCATCTTTTCCCTCTCTAGATGAAGAAGGAAGCCCCAAGTGGGACCTCTTTCATCTACATCCCATCTACCACTGCCCACATGGGGCCATCTGTCCACGCTGCCAAGACCTGTGCCCCCTCCTGGCCTCCACACCTTCCTCTAGCCACACCCAGCCCATCAGGCCCGGGGGCCCTCACTCCAGCTTCACGTCACAAACCAGGTTCAGCAAAGTGTGCTCAAGGCTCCCAACAGTGCCCTGCCCGCCTGCCTGGGTCAGACTGGCTGGCCCCCTTCCCACAGCCCCCAGAAACAGCCCTCCAGGTCCGGGCAGCGAGGGCTCCAGCCTCGCCCCTGCAGCAGGACTGAGAGTGCTCTGAGTGGCCGGCAGGAAACCCAGGCAAAGGCAGCCCAGGGCAGCGGAGGACAGCTCCAGCAAGCACAGCCTTCCTGGGCCTCAGAAGATACGCCAGCCTCCTGGGGCAGCACCCGGGACTCAGAAACATAAGCACACAGGTTAACACAGGTCCTTGGTGACCCTTCAAGAAATTGCCATAGCTCTTATCATGACCATTAATAATTATACTCAGACAAGGTCCTTTGAAACCCTCATTAATTCAACCTCCACCAAACTATATCTACCCCCACCCCACCCACAATATCTTCCCTCCTCCAAAGAGAAAACACAGCAGAAACCCTTCGTTGAAAGGCCATCAGCCATAAACACCCACCTGGAACACCCGTCCCCACCCTCAGGAGCACAGAGGCCCACCAGCAGTTCCTGCCCCACCCAAAGAGAGGGCCTTAACTGTCTGGTAGGGCTGTGGCCCTGACTCCAGAACCCTGGAGGCCTGCTTCCCCTCAGCAAGGCTGCCTCAAAGGGTTTGTCATTCCCATGGAAGCGCCCACGGGGTAGGGAGGCCTCTACTCTGGCACACAGACCCAAGCGACAGATCTAAGTGCACACAGAGGCCCGCACAGCCTGACGGGGCATCTTCACCACACTCACAGCCTGCACGAGCAACAGACAGTGGTGGGGAAGCCAGAGTCAGGCGCCGCTGCTGCCACATCCAGGTCATGAGGGAAGGACTATGGGAGCAGGACCACAGGGGCAGGGCCATGGGCACAGGGCCACAGGTGCAGGACCACAGGGTCAAGACCACGAGGGAAGGACTAAGGGAGCAGGACCACCAGGGAGGGACTATGGGAGCAGGACCACAGGGGCAGGACCACAGGGGCAAGCATGTGATATACCTGTGACACCCCAGCTAAGCCCACCAGGGCCCAGCAATACTGGCCAGCCACTAACCTTTTTGCTATAAGGTCCGGCACGTATGCCAAACCCTAGCCCCCTGGCTTCTCTAAGCTCCTCCCCAGGACCTGTGGCCAGGGGTTTGTCCCAGATCACATCTGAAGGGCAAGATCCCACTCTGAGCCCCGGCCTGGCCAGCAGCACTCACAGAGGCCCAGCCGGGCTCCAGGTGGAAAATTGGCTACACTGCCTCCGCTCTGCCTTGCCAGACTGAGGACACAAAGGGCCTGCCTCAAAAAATGCATCTATAAACCTCTCCAGGAAGCAGTCAGCAGGGCCGGAACGTTCCAGAGTCACCATCTTGCTCCCCTCCAGGAACAGAGCAGGGCTTTGTTTTTTATCATCGCCGTCATCAAATATTTACAGAGGCTGACGGACATCTCAGGCAGGCCAGCCGTGAGCCAAACACCACGCTTCCCAGGACATGGGGAGCTGCAGGTGAGAAGGCGGGGTGGCGAGAGGGGTGGGGTTTCCTGCCAGGCAGCTGCTCTCTCCAACTGGAGCAAGCGTGCCCACCATGGGTCTGGGTCCTTGCTGTCTGGACACAGAGCCCAGGGCAGGCTGCCTCCACGCGGACCCCACTGCAAGTACAGAAGGGCTCTCCATACTCAGGACTCCCAGGAAGTCAAGACCAAGGGCATGAGTGGGCATCTACCAGAGCCCAGGCAAGCAGGGGGCCTCAGGCTGCTGAGGACAAGCAGAGAGCAGCCCCTGACCCCCACCTCCGCCTCTGCAGCCTCCCTCCAATCCACTACAGTCCAGACTGGAAACCACCCAAGTCTGTCCACAGACTGACAGACTGAGGACACCTACACAGCAGAAAAGAGACCGACTGTGATTGGTGCAGCCGGGGCTGAGTCCCAAAGGCATACTGACGTGCATGGGCAGCAGACAAAAGGCTGAGCGTACAGTGTGTGATCTACGTGCAGGAAATGTGAGGGCAGGCAGGCGATCCGTAAGACAGCAGCCGGGCAAGGGGCCCCGGGGCCGGGGTTACGGAGAAACGTCCGCTCTGCCAGGTGGGGCTCACAACACACTGACCTGCTCTGTGGGCTCCAGCAGTTTGATTTCCACGATAATGAATGAATACCCCTCCATCATTCAGCATTTTGTTTTCCTTTACTTTCAAAGAGGATCGTGTATCCCTTTCTTTTTAAAAACTTTCACTGTTTATTTTCATCTGCTGTTGCTTCATTTTATTTCTGATAGTTTTTTAACATGTTTTACCATTTTCCCTAAACTCACCCTGTCCTCCTCCTCTGAAGTATGCCTAGCTGAGTTTATTCACTTCCCAGTTTCCCTTTAACCTTCTTTTCACAAACAGCAAACGCAGTCACCTGTGCATACCTCCCCTCAGGCTAAGCTGGGCCTACAGCCACGACAACCAGACCCCAGCTAGGGCAGACCACCCAAGGGCCCTAAAAACCCACACTAGTTCTGTAGGTACCCCAGGGGTACTGTCCAGGGGATGTTAACCTCAAACTTGCAAAGGCAACTAAGCAAGATGGGCAGAGGCAAGGCAAGCCCTCCTGAGGCTGGGCCCCAAACCCCAGGAGTCAGCGTAGGTAGGGAAGGTGGGTCCACTGGCCAAGAACCCCACTCACAGTCAGGGTTCCCAATGCCTGGGGACACCCCTGCCATCCCTGGAACCAGCCCCCTCTGAGGGGCTCCAAATCACTCACAGCACCACACCCGTGCTGACAGAGGAGCCTCAATGCTCAACATCCCCCCACGGTAAAACTAAGACCCACTCGAGACATCAGGAGCCCGCCGCCCTCCCCGCACAACACAGCTGCTGTCCCTCTCCGTGAAATGGAGATAACACCCCTCTGATAACCTTCTCCCCACAGGGCAGCTCCAGGTTCCAGACCACTCAGCACCCACACAAGGTCCACAGTTCAGGCCCCACTCCTCAACCCAGAGTCCCCAGAAACCTCAAAGGCAGAACCACTCCAACCGGATGGCCCTAAGAAGCTTGCCAAAAGACAGACAGCCACCACTGAGGGCAGCTTTTGTCCCCTAGGAGCCCAACAGTCCAGGTGACCAAGTCAAGACTTATATTGGGGTAGGCGGTGGGGGGTGGGGATCATGACCAACCATCCCCCAGCAAACGTTAGGGCAGGTCACTCTCATACGTCACAGGTCCAGTGGACAGCCAGGGAGAGGCAGGGTGCTACCTGTGTCCCCAGGGCCTGAGACAATGCAGACATCTAGACTGTTCCACAGGGTCCCCTAGAACCAGCTCACTCTGCTTGTGGCTGTGGCCATCAAGACCTAGACCTTTGGGAATCTGCTTCCAACTGGAAACACAGGATGGTCCCAAAGACCTGAGAGGATGGGGGGTGTGGGAGGCTTTCAACAGTGGCAGAGGACCCTCGCACTGCTGCTAACCAAATGACCCTGCAGTCCCCTTAAGTCAATTCTACTGCCACAAAACACTTCAGGATGATAGAGTATTTCTAAAATGCAAGCACACATGGGCCCTCACCACACCCGGGAATATATCTGGGGACTACACCACTGCCCTGTCCCCGGCTCGCTCCTCCACCCTTCAAGCTTACAACGCTTCTTCCAAAAAAGCCAAATTTATTCTCCCACTTGAAACTTTTAATTAAAGAGAAGAAATGCCTCAGAACCTGTCGGGGCAGGTGTCAGGGGATTGCTGAACTTCCTGGCCTGAGACACAGCCCTACAGCCAGCTCCTTGTGGGGTGCCCCAGAGACCACAGCAGCACCGCTGCATCCCCCATGGTGCAGGGGGAGGCACCCTGACAGGTCTGGCCCCAATCTGGAGATGAGAGGGGCATGCAAAACCCTGGGCCCAGCTGTGCGCAGGGCAGGGGGTGAGCCCACCCTGAACTTACCCCCGAGGGAAGAGGGAGGCTGGCAGACTCACTCATCCCTGTGGTGGGCTCTCACCAAAGCTTAAGGAGGTAGAAACTGCAGGCATGCGGTGATTCACCATCACCACACACATTAGTACAAACACTACAATTATGACTTTGCAAAATACCCAAGAACATAAAAAGAGAGATAAAAAGGGCCCGTACCAAAGTGAAAACTGCTATGTCAGAGGAAAGACATTTGAGGCAGTTTTTCCTTTTTTAGGTTTCAGCACAGTCATGTCCATCACCCTCCCAGAAATTAGGTGGCTGGAAATGTTCCCCTAAAAGCTCACAGTGGCCTCCCCATCCATTGTCCACAACGCCCTCCATCCTCACAACCCCAACACCCTGGAGGGGCCCGCACGCTGTAGGGAAGGACCATTCGAGATGAAAACTAACATAACCACCAGATGCAGTGCATGACTCTTGACTGTATCCTGGATCCAAACAGGAAAACTATTAGGAAGGCACAGGCCACATCAGATGTGTGGCTGACAGCATCCGAGTTAGATCTGAGTGGGACGCTGAGCTGTGGTTTTGCAGGAAAATATCCTCACTCCTATAGGAGACATGTGCTGCAGTTTTCAGGGCAAGCTGTATATGGGCCAAAATAAAACACGTGCAGAGGTACTGAGACAACAGTAATGTGCCAAAATGTTAACAGCTGATAACTTCAACTCTTCTGTCCGAGTTTTTCAAAATAAAAAGTTTGTGGGAAAATGTAAAGCTCAGAGAAAAAGGAAAGAGGGCACGTAGAGAGCTCCCAGGTCACAGGATCCCAGCCACAGACTCTTGGAAGTGAGAGCTGGGAGGAGTTTGGCACCGCAGCCCCTGGAGGCACCTAAAAGAAGTAGAGAATGTGGGTTGTTCTGGCCAGAAGGCAGGCCCAGGTGGAGGAGGCCCTCATCAAACATGAGCACCAATCAGACCCTGGGAGGATAAGGTGACCAAGACAGACACAGGAAGGCACCCCTCTGCACTCGCGGCCTGCCTGCCACATCTTTCTACCAACAAAACCCACTGTGCCCCATCCCAGGAAACAAATCACAACCCATCTACACCATCAAGCCTTTCCCAGATGCCCTTAGAACCAAGGGAGACCACACTATCTCATTGTAAACCAGAAAAACCAAAGAAGCTTACTGGCAAATATTTCTTTATGGATTAAAATATGGACATCTTACCTAACTGCCACCTAACCACCTGCTTGCTTCCTGTCTTCAAATATGGTTGTGATACCTGGAACCATGGCAGCTTTTCTGCCACCATGAGACAATGAGACAGGGGACAAAGTCAAGAAGGCTGAGGAAAGTACCCTGCTGACACTGCTGAGTCTCTAAGGCCCTGAACTGGCCATCTCCAGATTTCAGATTCAGGGAATTATCAAAGGTCTGCCCTGCTTAGCCACACTTGGCTTATAGCTAAGACTTTTCCCAGTTTATCCACTTCTGAGAAAGCACAGAGAAAGTCAGGAAAGCAGGAGGCCTGGGAGTTGGGGGTGGTAGAGGTGGACATCAGAAGGAGAACAGGTCCTTTCAGGGTAGCTTCTGGCCTGAGACAGGTAGAAACTCTCAAGGGCAAGGCCAGCTTTCCATGTTTAGATCAAGGTGCTGCCAAGAGCACCAGCAGTGAGTGAGATGGGAACTCCCATGGTGTTTGAAATGGAGCCAAGGCATGCCACGGGAACATACGTACCCCAACCAACAGTCAGCCAACAGGACGCTCGTCAGAGCCCATCCTGGTCCCGCAAGATGTTCAAAGAACTAAAGAAAAGGTGGAAGGGGTGCAAGGCCTCCCATGCCCCATTGAGAGCTTCACAACACAGTGAGAATTTTAAAGTCTCTGAGAAGTCCCACAACAACAAATCATGCTTGACCCAGTATTCCCCACGCCTATTTAGTAACACCTCCCTTTCCACAGCAACCCTCTGAACACACGTGCTGTGCT
Source organism: Bison bison bison (assembly GCF_000754665.1). Lineage (NCBI taxonomy): Eukaryota > Metazoa > Chordata > Mammalia > Artiodactyla > Bovidae > Bison > Bison bison. The sequence goes on from NW_011494629.1 coordinate 2,739,502, forward strand.
ATGCTGAGCTGCTCTGTCATGTCCGACTCTTTGCTACCCCATGGACTGTAATCTGCCAGACTCCTCTGTCCATGGAGATTCTCCAGACAAGAATACTGGAGTGAGTTGCCACACCCTCCTCCAGGGGATCTTCCCAACCCAGGGATTGAACCCAGGTCTCCCGCATTGCAGGCAGATTCTTTATCATCTGAGCCACCAGGGAAGCCCAAGAATACTGAAGAGTGTAGCTATCCCTTCTCCAGAGGATTTTCCCAACCCAAGAATCGAACCAGGGTCTCCTGCATTGCAGGTGGATTCTTTTACCAGCTGAGCTACCAGGGAAGCCCCTGAACACACATGGAAAATGACAATCCAGGGGAGAGGCCTGAGGTATGCCACCAGCTGCTGCCCCTCAGTGTGAGCTTAGAGTGCCACCTCCCCTGAGTCTCCTTCTCATCTGTGAAAACAGAGTCCCAAGACCTCTCAAAATGGTTCTGAGGACTTAATAAACTCACATATGGGTCTATATATCCATTTCAAGTCCTCCCCACACCACAGCTTCCTCCCGGCCCTTGTGCCCACATCCTGCTCATGGCCAGCAGATAGTCAGGCCTGAACCTCACTGCCAAGGAGCACCCCCCACTTGCCAAAGCCAAGTGAGGACAGCTCTGTGCAAACCACCAGAATTCAGGGGCACTTAGCAGCACCAGCAGCAGCAGGCCTCGTCCAGCACCCCTCTTTCCTCCATAGCCTCCTCTGCCCATGTGCCTGAGCAGGGTTCATGTCATGCTATCTTTAATTCCTGAAGCCACCAAAGAGATTCCACTCCTGAGCACCTGGGGAATATCCCAGCTCAGGAGCTGGCCATCCCTGGTCCCCAGGGAGGTGGGATATGAGGGGGTCCACTGTCTAGACCCTCCTGATTTGTGCACAAGGCATAAAGACCACTCCAGGAGCACAGAAGCTCCTGGAAGCAGATGCTTAGGCAGCCCACAATCCAAGACCACCTTGCCATGGTCAGGGACACTCTGGCCAGGCTGCAGCCTGCTCCCCACCTTCAGAGCACAGCTGAGCAGGGCTTTCTGGAAAACCCCTCCAAGAGGACCAGAACAGGAAGCACAAAGACAGGAATGGACCCTAAACAACAGACTCTCCTTGCAAATCAATACATAGGATTAAGAAACATTCTAGAAACATAAACTTTAAAAGCAATGACACCTAGAGACTATAATGGTATTTATAAAAGCCATACATGGGAAAACAAGAACTTGAAGGTAATATGCAAAAATAATAAGTAATTATAATCACTTAATTATGAGTTTTTTCATTTCTGCAAACTTCTTTAATGTAGCTGTTACACTGCTTTGTTTTGTTTTTTAATTAATAACTATTTTTTAAGATATTCTCAGCTTATAGAAAGACTGAGCAGAAAACAGAATTCCCCTGTATGCCCTCACACCTGCACAGTATTGTCTATTATTAACACCTTGCTTTGGTGTGGTACTTTGTTATAAGTCATGTGTCAATATTGATAAATTATCTTTAAATAAAGTCCATATTTTATATTTCAATTCTCTCTTGGTGTTGCACGTTCTATGGGTCTGGACAAATTTATGACACGTATCCATCATTATGGGCTTCCCTGATGGCTCAGGTGGTAAAGAATCTGCCTGCAATGCAGGAGACCTGCATAAAGCTTTGCCTTATCCAAAAGGCCATGTAATTGGAATTATATAGTATGCAGTCTTTTCAAATTGACATCTTTCACTTACTAATATGCATTTAAGATTCCTCCATATCGACCTGAGAGAATAGCATTGAAACATGTATATTACCATATGTGAAATAGATCACCAGTCCAAGTTCAACGCATGAAGCAGGGCACTCAAAGCCGGTACACTGGGACAAACCAGAGGGATGGGATGGGGAAGGAGGTAGGAGGGGGTTCAGGATGGGGGGACACATGTACACTGGTGGCTGATTCATGTCAATGTATGGCAAAAACCACCACAATATTGTAAAGTAATTAGCCTCCAATTAAAATAAATAAGTTAAAAGAAAAAAAAGATTCCTCCATATCTTTATACTGTTTGATAGTTCCTTTCTTTTTAGCACTGAATAATATTCCATTATCTGGGTGTACTATAATTTATCTGTTCAACTACTGAAAGCTATCCTGGTTGCTTCCAAGTTTTGGCAATTATGAACAAAGCTGCTACAAACATCTGCATGCTGGTTTTTACGCAGACATAAATTTTCAACTTATTTGGGTAAATACGAAGGAGCATGGTTGCTGAATCGTATGGTAAGAGTATGTGGCAGTACTATTTTGCATTCCCACCAGCAATGAATGAGTGCTCCATCCTTGTTAGCATTTGGTGATGCCGTGCATGCGTGTGCTAAGACACTGAAGTCTACGGACTGTAGCCCACCAGGCTTCTCTGTCCATGGGATTCTCCAGGCAAGAATACTGGAGTGGGCTGCCATGCCCTCCTCCAGGCAATCTTCTCAACCCAAGGATGAACCCACGTCTCTTGCATCTCCTGTGTTGGTAGGCAGGTTCTTTACCACGAGTGATGCCAGTTTTCTGTATTTTGGCCATTCTAATAGTTGTTTAATGGTATCTCATTGTTTTAATTTGCATTTCCCCCAATGAAATATGATGTATCTGCTCAATGGTTATTTGCCATCAGTATACCTCCTTTGATGAGCTGTTTGTTAAGGTCTTTACCCTACTTTTCCCTCCAGGAGCTTCCTTCTGTTCTAGAAGCCAAGGTCAGAAACAAGGAGAAGACTGTGGGTCTGTGTTCACCTTCCCTGACTCACATAAAAAGAGAGTTGGCCCATTTTTTAATCTGGTTGTCTGATTTCTTATTGATAAGTCTTAAGAGTTAAGAGCCCCAGTATTCTGGGGCTTCCCTGGTGCCTCAGATGGTAAAGAATCTGCCTGCAATGCAAGACTCCCCAGTTCCGGGTAACAGCCCTTTATCAGATATGCATTTGGCAAAGATTTCCTCCTAGTCTGCATTTTGTTTTTTCACTCACTTATAGGCCTTTGCAGAGCAGCAGTTTTTCATTTTAATGAAGTCGAACTTAAAAAGTTTTTCCTTCACAGATCATATCTTCGGTGTTGTATCTAAAAAGTAATTGCCAAACTCAATGTCACCTATGTTTTCTTCTGTGTGATCTTCCAGGAGATTTATAGTTCTGTGTTTTATATTTAAGTCTATGAGCCATTGTGAATGAACTTTTTTGAAAGGTATAGAGTCTGAGTCAGAGATCAGATCAGTCGCTCAGTCGTGTCTGACTCTTTGCAACCCCATGAATCGCAGCACGCCAGGCCTCCCTGTCCATCACCAACTCCCAGAGTTCACCCAGACTCACGTCCATCGAGTCAGTGATGCCATCCAGCCATCTCATCCTCTGTTGTTCCCTTCTCCTCCTGCCCCCAATCCCTCCCAGCATCAGACTCTTTTCCAATGAGTCAACTCTTC
>NW_011494629.1:2743074-2749519 GCF_000754665.1 Bison bison bison
ATGCCATCCAGCCATCTCATCCTCTGTTGTTCCCTTCTCCTCCTGCCCCCAATCCCTCCCAGCATCAGAGTCTTTTCCAATGAGTCAACTCTTCGCATGAGGTGGCCAAAATACTGGAGTTTCAGCTTCAGCATCATTCCTTCCAAAGAAATCCCAGGGCTGATCTCCTTTAGAATGGACTGATTGGATCTCCTTGCAGTCCAAGGGACTCTCAAGAGTCTTCTCCAACACCACAGTTCAAAAGCATGAATTCTTTGGCGTTCAGCCTTCTTCACAGTCCAACTCTCACATCCATACATGACCACAGGAAAAACCATAGCCTTGACTAGACGAACCTTTGTTGGCAAAGTAATGTCTCTGCTTTTGAATATGCTATCTAGGTTGGTCATAACTTTCAGATTCCTTTTTTTGCACGTGGATGTCCAGTTGTTCCAGTACTGTTTGTTAAAATGACCAATTTTTCTCCATTGTGTTGCCTTTGCTCCTTTGTCAAAGGTCAGGTCATATACTTACTTGCATTTCTTTCTGGGCTCTCTATTCAGTTTCATTGGTCTATTTCTCGATACCACACTGCCTCTTTTATTCAATTCTTTTTTAAAAACTTTAACATTTACTTAGAGAATGCTGACCTAAATTGAAGGCAGTGATCAAGTATTCCAGAAAATCTTAGAATTTAAGTCAGGAGCAGATCTGGATTTGAAAACTATTTGAAGGAGGAAAACCCACAGCTGACTCAGGCTGCCAACCTCACACAGACTGGGCTTCTGCATCCTCACCAAGGGAGCCTCTCCACCCAAAACACAGCTCCTGGATTGTCTGTGCCCAGAAGCAGATCCTAATCTGCTTCTGGGAGAGTGCAGCTGCTTCGTTCACACCCTTTCCTTATCTGCAGCTCAGATGATAAGGTGGCAGCAGCCAGGTGTTCAGGCAGAGGCACAGGCCCTCCAGCCTCAGGCAGGCCTCCGTGCTCCTCCAGATACAGCTTGCTCTCCACCTCAAGCTCAGCTTCTTTAAACTGTTTAGACCAACATGCGTGAGTCCAAAGGTAGCTCAGACAGTAAAGCATCTGCCTACAATGAGGAAGACCAGGGTTCGATCCCTGGGTTGGGAAGATCCCCTGGAGAAGGAAATGGCAACCCACTCCAGTATTCTTGCCTGGAAAATCCCATGGACTGAGGAGCCTGGTAGGCTACAGTCCATGGGGTTGCAAAGAATCAGACACGACTGAGGGACTTCACATGGGGTAAGAAGAGTGCCTGCTCTATGTTCAGTGCTGAATGTACTTCTCCACACCCCCCACAGCCCTGTGAGGGTTGGCTAGCACTATCTTCACTGCACAAAGAGGCAAACCGAGGTTCACAAAGGCAGGTGCCCTCTCTGTGGCCTGCCCACTGGGAAGCTGTGGGGCTGGGACCCAAATGCAGCAGGATACCTTGCTCCCAGAGTGGGTTCACACAGTGTGCCCTGCCTTCCTACCACCTCGGGCAGATGCCAGCACTGATCTCACCGTTCAGCCAAGGTAGACCACAAAGGAGATCCTCCCTCTGGGCTCCAAGTCACTGGGCAATTCAGGCCTGAAATGCTCAGCCTGGTACACACTAGAGCCCTGAGAACACCCTGGGACACACATACTTGGCCAGAGAAGCAGCTTCTTCCAACAGGGAATGAGCCACAATGCCCAATGTGCCCACAGTGGTGACCCACAGTTCAGGCTGCTCGTCCATCACTGCTGACCACACTCTGACCACACCCCCAACAAAGCCTGGGCACAGGGGAGGCCCCTCTGGGTTCTGGACGTGGACACTTCAGCACTGGTGGGCACCGCCCCCCAGTGCATTCCACAGGCTTCTCAGGCAGCTGGCACCCACCTTTCTCACCAACCAGACCAGAACTGTGGTCAAGGTGGCACATGGAACGTCATTTGAGAAAGCAAATTCAGTGCCGACACCCAACTGCTTTCAAATTACACCTCTTGAAACAAAATTAAGCTCTTAAAAGATTTCTTTTTTAATAAAAATAAAAAAGCACAGTGACTGCCAATCAAATTGAGCTGAGCCCTTTCTAAGCATCCCTGGTGGCTCAGACAGTAAAGAATCCGCCTGCAATGAAGGAGACCTGGGTTCAATCCCTGGGCTGGGAAGATCACCTGGAGAAGGGCATGGCTACCCAGTATTTTTGCCTGGAGAACCCCCATGGACAGAGGAGCCTAACAGTCCATGGGGTCACAAGGTGTCAGACACAACTGAGGGACTAAGCACAGCACCCAAGCATCCTACTACAGCAAGCAAGCACCATCTCCTCTGCACATCCCCTTGACTCCCCACGTCAGCCGGATCCGGCTGCTTGTGGCTCCTCTGAAAGCAGATGAGGCAGCACCTCTCAATCTCAGGCCTGAGGTTGCCCAGCACAGCAGGGCACGTGCCTGGTCTGTCCATGAAAGAGGATGGTACGCTTGTATGATCAGAGTGTGAGTTCAGCACCCAGTACAGCCATGGGAGAGGTTCCAGGCCGCACCAACGGCAGGAAGGCCTGGTCACCCTTTGAGGACAGTAAGGGGACCAGCAGGCTCAAATGGCTGCACCCGACAGACCCCTAGAGGCATTATCCACATCCAGGGCACAGGGAGGTGAATGCAACAGAGGTCTGGCTGGGGTGGGAGGTTGGGAACACATGAGTCCTCCACGGCCACAGGAAGGAGATGTCAGTAGGTCCTGTGTTTCTCACGACTCCCGGGCCTGGAGTCCAGGCCATCACCACCCCATGGGAGTGCAGTCACCTCTGGGCAGTACCAACCAGCAGGACAGCTTCATGACGACACCTGAGGGACCCAGGCACCCGTCCCTGGCTGATGGGGACTCAGGCCCATCTCTTTAGGACTCTCATGGCCCTCAAAGCCCCTTCAAGTACTCCAGAAAGGTCAAGAGTTGACACCTCCATGAGGGAAAATGTCTCCCGCACTGGGCACAGGCCAGGACACAAGCGCAGGAAACATGAGCTCCAGGTGGAATCCCCCAGAGGCAGTGCCCAACCCTGTAACAGCAGCTTTCTGTGGGGAGGAGGAAGTACACAGCACCTGAGACCTGTCTCCCTGGATGCAGGGGCCTGCTGACAGGAAGGGCAGTACTGACCAAGGGGGCTGAAAACCAAGGTTCCTTCCAAGTTGTCGAGAAAGATGCTTAAGCAGGTGGTCCAAGAAAGGCCAACAGGCCATCTCCCACAAGGCTTCTGGACACTGGCCGGGATCTGGGGTGGCTGCATTTTCTCTGCTCCGAGGCCCCGCCCATGGCTCGGAGGCATCAGCAGGTGTAAGAGGGTGCCTGGGTCACCTGGGACCATGTCAGTGATCCACACCTATCCTTCCATGGCGACCCAGAGTCAACCAGAAGCCCCAGCTATCCCATGCGCTGTCTGACAGGATGGGGTCTGACAGGATGGGGTCTGACAGGGGCCAGAGCTGGCCACACAGACGTGGGAAATGTGAGTTACAGTAAAGTCAGTGGTTCTAGGTCCCTGTTGCTACTGTAACATGTCCTGGTGCCAGAAATACACGTTCATTCAAAATAAAACAGAAGGGGAGGTAATACTTTAAAATGGCTTCCCCCCCAAAATCTGTATCAGTTGTGTATGTCTGGAGAATTCAGGAGGTAATGCCCTTCACTGTGACGTGAACACCTATTGCTCTTTCCGCAAAGCTCTTTCAAAATCAAATTCTAGAAGGAAACTGGAAGTCATGGGGATCTCACATCCTCCAAGCCAGACTTATTAGGTCCAAAAATGCAGCCTTTCCTTCCCTTGGCAGGGAACCCTAGAAAAATCGAACGGATGACACTGTCTCAGTTCTGGGGGAGGCAGGCAGGTGCCAACATCTCCCACGACCCCAAGGTTGAGAGGAGGAAACAGACTTCTGAGGGTTGATTTCCAGGGTATTCCAAAGCTGCCTGCTGAGGAGCCTATGGGGACTGGGGAAGGGAGGGTTGGAGAGCAGGAGGAATCCTGCAAAGCTCCCGCACTGAAGGCAATGCTCCTGACAACCCACCCTCCACTGGGAGCCCTGATGCCGGGGAATTCTGGGTGCTGGGTAGAAGATGAGCATCTCCACCCCGTGCACTCGGAAACCCCTTCCCCACACACAAAGCCAGCAGGCCACTTGTCACCCTCCCTGGTGCTTGTGATCTAAAAGGACTGACTCGGCCCCCTGCCCTCCACCCTTCTCTCCTCTCCTAAGGACGGCTGGGGGCCTCTTCCCATGACGCTGCCATCCCTTCTATCATCTGGATCCTCACAGGTGACCTTGGTGGGCGCTCAACAACCAAATGGGGGAGACAGCAGCCTCCTGTTTAGTAAAGAGGAGAGGGCACACAGCAGACACCTGGCTGCTGCCCCAAGCTGGGTCCCAGCCCCATTTGGTGTAAAACCCTCTCAGACCCGCCCAGCAGAAGGCAGCTGAACCCAAATGCTGCACCATCAGCCCTCTTGTTAGGGGAGACACAGGAACAGTTTTCTGGCTGGCGTGGGGCCCCCAGTAATTACTGTAGAAGAAGCAAAACTAGACAGAGTAGAAGCCCAGTCTCCCACCTTCCCACTCCCACCAAGAGGACTGGAGGAAAGGCCCCCCTGGATAGCTACACTCTGGTGCCACTCTGCTCAGGGACCCAGAGGCAGAACAGCTTGCCTTGCCTTAAAGGGAATGGGAATTAACAACCTCCTTCAAGGGTCACATGAGCCTGCAGCACCTCAACCAGATCAGCTGGGCTTTGCTGCTGAGGTCTAACTCAGCTCCTGCCTGCTGCAGCACCCCCACTCCTGTCCTCTACCCTGCAGAGGCATTCGGTGGCGGAGCACCACACCAGGCCACTTGGCAAGAGTAAGAAGGGAGGGAGGGAAGGCACATGACCGCACTCTAGAATCAGGAGTCCTTTTTCCTCTCCCATCTTCCCCTTCCGGGTCCCCTCTCTCCTGTGTGTTCACACACAGCAGTGATGCCCAGCTCACGACTGTGCCATCCCCCAGCACACCATCCCGAGGGCCCCAGACCACAGACCACTGAGGCCAGCCCTCAGCAGGGCCCAGAATCTGCAGCCATGAGGGAAAGGGTCTCAATAGAACACCACTGGCTTCACCATGAAAAATCTGTATTTCCACAGAAGAACCAAGGAGCTGTGGGGAAGGGTAGGCTCCAGAGCTCTTTGTGTCAGGAGAAAGGCTGAGGACAGGTGGACACTGGACACATTAGCCAGCTCCACACACACACACACACAGGCCACCCTGCAGGGGCCCAGAGGACAAAGCAACCAAATCCCATTTCTGAGCCAAAAAGGAAAGCTGCCTGCAGTGTGGCAGGCAGCCTGCGTCAGGACTGGCAGGCCCAGCTATTATAACTTTACAGGGTGCTGAGGTAGGCTTACACCCGGACGGCCAGCTCTCGTATAGGCCAGCCCAGTGCCTGACAGCTGTTCCCCCAAACAAGGGAGGGCCCATAAACACCCACTGTGACAGGCGCTGCCCCAGCTTCCAGGACTGGCCCAGGGCAGCTTGAGTTACCATTTATATAATCTTCTAGGGCTGGGGCTGACACAGCCAACGGGAGGGCAAGGTTATGAAAAATGCATGTCCAGAGCCTTTCTATCCACAAAAACAAAAACCAAACCAAACCAAACCCCACCTGCATTTTGCATGACTTGACTTTAGGACTTCTCACACATCCATGTGGTGAGCTAACTAGTGACAACACCTCCAGGTTTTGTCCCCGGGGCCTCACTGTAAACAGACCCCAGGTCAAAGGAAGCCCCTCAGATATCCCCAACTAGGCCATCTACACTCTGCAAGATACAGCAAGGTGTTCATGTAAGAGCAGCTGAGAGTCCCTCAAACCACCCTGTGACCACCTGGACACAGGGCTCTGAAGCCCCCACAGCAAGTTAGCAAAGCCACTGCCTGTGTCAGTACAGCCCAGGAGAGCAGCACTAACACACACTGCAGGACACGCCCTCCAAGTGCCCACTCTTCATCATGGGCTCACATCGTGCCACAGTCACACACCACACACTGGGAGGTCCGACTTCCATCACCCAAAATCTTCACCACACAGACCGCCAGCACAACCACCCACCCACACAGAGGGTGGCAGACAGACGGCCGCCGCCAAGGTTGGCTTAAGCCAGGCATGGCGCCATGCCGGAACTGCACTCACCCACCACCCACCTGCGGCCAGCGCATCCCTCACCTGCAGCTCGCACCAGGCTACCTCCACCCAGGTCTCCGTATCCAGCCCTTTATAGACCGTCTTGAAAGAGCCGCGGCCAAGCTCAATGTCAAACTTGAGGAACCGGCCATCCAGGGAAGTGGCCACAGCCTTCAGGTCGTCCTCGTCGTCTTCCTCCTCCTCGGGCTCCTCCCGACGTGCGCGCCCGAGCTCCGGCCTGGCCTCGGGAGCCCCCGCGTCCTC
>NW_011494629.1:2750197-2750468 GCF_000754665.1 Bison bison bison
CCTGCTCAGGCCTGGGCCGCGGAGAAGCCCTGCAGGGCTGTCTCACGAGGGACCAGGGAAGGCTGCAGAGGGGACCGGGAGGCCGCGGAGAGCACACCTGTGCCCTGCCCAACCGCGGGGAAAGGGGCCTATTGGGATGTCCCTGGGAGGTGGAGATGGTGAAGACGGGACCGGGAGGCCGGGGCTGGGGGAGTGGGGGCCCCGTGCCCTGCTCAACCCTGGGCCGGGGAGGGGTGAAGGAGATTGGGGAAGAAGGAGGTACTGGCCAGGC
>NW_011494629.1:2750948-2781785 GCF_000754665.1 Bison bison bison
AGCCCCGGGGCCGCGCAGGCCCGCTGCGGCCCTCTTGTTCCCCCTCCAGGGGGCGCTGCTGGCCTCTGAGGATCTTTGGAATGCCCCACCGGACTGCTGGCCGCGAATGGTCTGTTATTATCCCCCTTGCAGAAATGGCTTGACCATCCTAGTTTGTCCGCCTTTTGGAAAGGCTGCCGATTTCATCAAGATTCAGTCAGTCTAGGAAGACATCCTGAATTACAAGCCTATCCGTTTCAAGCTTGTCCGTGACGGACGAGCCCAGGCCTATCAACAGATGAAGCTAAGCATATTCCAGACATACGCATGTAAGTCAGTCTGGCTTCCTCCGTGCACCCTAGGACATGCTGGTGGCATGTGGGCATCATGTCTGCCCGGTGATGGAGGAGATGACAGACAATTCATGTAATCGCTGGCAGACCGCTGCCCACCCACACCTGACAAATGTACATAATATGGCAGCAAGTATCCCCACACATCGAAGGGGCAACCTAAATGCTGGGGAATCGAAGAGAACCTGTCCCTGACCGAGTGCCCTGTGCTTGCTTTCTGCGCCCTTAGGAGTACTTTTGGGCAGCCCTGCTTGCCTGACTCTCGTGACAGGGAGCTCACTCTCTCTGCTAACCCATGACCCATGAGTACACAGCTAAGCAGCTAGTGGACAGGCTGCAGTTTGCTCATCCATGAGATGAACATAATGGTTAATGCACAGCTGGTGTCCAACAAATGCTTACAGAAGCAGGGAGGAATGGAGACAAGGCCTACCCTCTGCTTCTGCTCCAACCAGTTCCCAGCACAGCCCACTGATAGGAGGGTCAGGGTCTGGGCTTGCCCCCAGGGAGCCCAGTCAACAGGTACTTTTGAGGGTGGACCTGCCTTTAAGTGGGCTCAGACAGCCTGGGGTCAGTCCAGTGGTCAGACCCAGTGCAGCCAGGCCACTTCCCTGAGTGCCCCCCACAGGCTACTGCATGGGGAGGTGGTCCCTCACTTGAAGACTGTGTGGGGTCCACCTCAGGCACAGGTGGAATAGTGGAGAGCCAGGTCCCATAAAGGGGATGGGGCAAAAGGGGGGACTGTGTCAGGAGAGCAGAGTTGGGGTGATGGGGGCAGGGCAAACTTCTCAGGGACTGAAGGAAGTTTGCTAGGACAGGGAGATGGAGTCGGGGTATATGGGACTCCCAAGCTTGAGCTCCAAGGCCCTGGAGCCTCCGGCAACTGAGGGCAAATGGTGGGGCGTGCTTTGGCTCCTTGGGGAAGTCTCCCCATCCAGTGGGGGTCGAGCAGTTCTATAACGCATTGTTTTCTTCTTTTATAATGATATAACATTTCTTTTACTCCCAAATTTGAAAATATGTGTTGATTTTTTTAAATAACAACTTTATTAGGATATAATTTAGTTACCATGAAATTCACTCTTTTAGAGTGTACATGTCAGTGATTTTTACTATATTCACAGAGTTGTGTGACCATCACCACTGTCTAATTACAGAACATTTTTATCACTTCCAAAAGAAACCCATGCCCATTAGCAGTCACTCCACATTACCCCTCTCTCAGTCCCAGGCTAGCAGTGATCTACTTTCTATCTCTATAGATTTGTTAATTCATAACATCACATATGAGCTTTCCTAGTGGCTCAGTGGTAAAGAATCTGCCTGCCAATGCCAGAGATGCAAGTTCCATCCCTGGATCAGGAAGATCCCTTGGAGACAGAAATGGCAACCCACTGCAGTATTCTTGCCTGGAAGATCCCATGGAGAGAGGAGCCTGATGAGCTACAGTCCATGGGGCCGCAAAAAAGTCAGACATGACTTAGCAACTAAATAACAGCTCCATCACATAGAAATCGAATCATACGACAGTGCTTTGTGACTGGCTTCTTCCATTCAGCATATGCAGATGCAGATGGCACCATTGACTCAACAGACATGAATTTGAGCAAATTCAGGGAGATAGTGAAGGACAGGTAAGCCTCAGTTCAGTTCAGTCGCTCAGTCATGAGCGCTCACTCTCTGCGACCCATGGACTGCAGCCCGCCAGGCTTCCCTGTCTATCAACAACTCCAGGAAGGGAAGGGAAGCCTGGTGTACTACAGTTCATGGGGTCACAGAGAGTTGGACATGGCTTGGCAACTAAACAACAACAAGTATGACTTCCACTGCACCACCCGTAGCAGGCACATCTTGCCACTCAGGAGATGCTCATCAGGCTTGCATCAAATAACTGAATAACGATTCAAACCTTTTTCCCCTATGCAGTGAGTTACTTAAATTTATTTAACTTTACTCAGCTTGGCTCATGCCAGATGCTACATTATATATCCTTGTTGGTTCAGTCCAGAGAACACGGCTTTAGCCCTCAGATATCCTGAATGTGCAAGTGTTTGAAATCCTCTCCCTATGACCCTGCTGTGAAGTGAGCCTGCCTCCAGGTGTGGGAGATGCTGTCAGCCCTCAGTCTCCCATCAGGGACCACCCCCAAACTGCACAGCTCAGTTCCTGACCCCAGGCTTTTTTTTTAATGGATTCAACTTTTAGAAATAGTTTATTTCCATTTTATGGTTAAGAGTCTGAAGAAGAACAGCTAAGACCATTCAATGATCATTCCTACCCATTCAGTGGCCTGAGCTGTGGGAGAGCAGATCATCTCAGTGGGAACTACTAGGTGGGCGCAGAGGGCACCTGCACACCTTCAGACCAGCCTTCAACCTCAGCAGGAGTTGTGGTAAACTCCGCAGCTGAAGCAGCACATTCACCCCAACCATCATCCTTGGTCACAGCCTGCCCTTCATTCTCAGTCTCTGATGGAAGTAGATGGAGTGTGGCAAAACTCCTGGTTGCACGAAAGAGATGATGCTTGTGTCCACCACCTGAGACCCACTGAACGAGCCCTCTTTTCGTGTCTCAGAGCAGGACTGACTTTGGTTTGTAAAGAAAGAGAGGGTCCGCATGGCTCTAGAGACCTGCATGGATCATGAAATAGGGAAATGGGCAGAAGAAAACACGGGCTATTTTCCATGTTTTCATCTCTCCTAAAGCCCCAGGAATTTGAACCAGGGGTCTTGAGTAACATTGTTGTTCAGTTGCTAAGTCGTGTTCGGCTTTTTGTGACCCCATGAACTGCAGTGTGCCAGGCTTCCCTGTCCTTCACTATCTCCCCAAGTTTGCTCAAACTCATGTCCATTGAGTCAGTGATGCCATCCAACTATCTCATCCTCTGCTGCCCTCTTCTCCTTTTGCCTTCAATCTTTCCCAGCTTCAGAGTCTTTTCTAATGAGTCAATTCTTTGCATCAGGTGGCCAAAGTATTAGAGCTTCAGCTTCAGTCCTTCCAATGAATATTCAGGGTTGATTTCCTTAAGGATTGACTGGTTTGATCTCCTTGCAGTCCAAGGGGCTCTCAAGAATTTCTTCTCCAGTACCACAGTTTGAAAGCATCAATTCCTCCATGCTCAGTCTTCTTTATGGTCCAACTCTCACATCTGTACTTGACTACTGGAAAAACCATAGCTTTGACTATATGAACCTTTGTTGGCAAAATGATGTCTTTGCTTTTTAATACATTCCCTAGATTTGTCATAGCTTTCCTCCCAAGAAGCAAGCATCTTCTAATCTCATGGCTTCAGTCACCATCCGCAGTGATTTTGGAGCCCAAGAAAATAAAGTCTGTCACTGTTTCCATTTTTCCCCATCTGTTTGCCATGAAGTGATGGGACCAGATGCCATGATCTTAGTTTTTTGAATGTTGAGTTTTAAGCCAGCTTTTTCACTCTTCTTTTCCACTCTCATCAAGAGGCTTTTTACTTCCTCTTCACTTTCTGCCATAGCATGAGTAGAGTACCCGATAGCCATCGAAAATAGGGGTGAGTCACTGAGCCCAGTGGGTGGTGGGGCCTAAAGTAAGTCATGCTGCTCAAATAATGATAATGATGATGATCCCCAGTGCTGAGCTAAGTTTGCAGGAATTCTCTTGCCTTGCCCCACACTGTCCTAGGGGGCCCTGTTATCAGATGGGAAGCACTAGAGAAGCAGAGTCTTGCCTTAGTTTGTTGAATGCAGGCAGTGCACCTGGAGGTGAACCAGCTCACACCTCACTGTGAGCTGCCTCTCAGCCTGAAACTGCTGCCTTCTAGCCTTTTCAGAACTTTGTGGCCAGTCCCTGCCCATTGACTTTTTGCTAGTTCGAGGGGCTGGTCTTCGGCAAGCTGGTACATGCCTCATCACGCCAGCTCTCTCGCATCCTCTCTTAACACCTCTGTCCATGTGGCCCCTGGAGCTCTAACTCTGCTGGCTCTTCTGTCTCATGCCCATGATCCATCCCACCTCCAGCTCCACCCCATATAGCACTGGGGCTGGGAATCTGTGCTCCATCTCTCCCAGCCTCCAGTGGCTTCAGAAAGGCATTGTCAGAGGAACTGCTGGCAGCAGCAGATTGAAAGGAGCTCCTGTCCCCATCCACTGAACAGGGGGTATACAGTACTCTCCATCAGACTTCTTTTGGTCCCCAGAGCTGGTCACATGGCTCCACTCCTCTCCTAGGGAGCAGCCAGAGCACAGAAGAGCCCCCTTCCACACTCCCAATCCCCGAGGCTGAGCATCCCCTGAGGTGGCCACCCGTCTAAGCTCCACAGCTTCCTTCTGTCCATACTCAGAGTATGCACTGCTGTCTGGGTTTCAGTGGGAGCAGAGTCCCCAGTGTGCTCAATCAGCCTGCCAACACCTGGTATCTAAGCCCTGGAATTGAATGGATGCTCCGCCCAGTCTCAGCCTCAGCTCTCTCCTCAACTCTCAACTCTTGAGGGATCTGTCTTAATGGGCAGGCTGAGGAGTGAGAGGTGGTGGTTTAGTCACTAAATCATGTCCAACACTTGCAACCCCATGGACTGTAGCCTGCCAGGCTCCACTATCCCTGGGATTTTCCAGGCAAGAATACTGGAATGGATTACCATTTCCTTCTCAGGGGATCTTCCTGACCCAGGGATCAAATTCTGGTCTCCTGCATTGCAGTCAGATTCTTTACTGACTGAGCTGACCCTCCCTCAATTCTAGCTTGACCCCAACCACATCAGTCTACTGCCCTCTAGGGATGCCAAATCCCAGTTAAGGCCCCAAATTCTGGGCCGTGTTCTATTAGTCCTGATGGCTCATGCCAGCCCTTGCTTACCATGGCCCCACGGCCTCTCTTATCCTGTTGCCCAAATGGATCCACTGAGCAGGCTAGCACAAGCTTCCTGGAAAGCAGTTCATAGTTGGAGCAAGAATGTAAAAAAATGTTTATACCCTTTAAGTCAGTAATTCCCTTTTGGGGAATTTATACAAATGAAGTGACCAGCTATGCAGATAGTGGAGCATAAAGATGTTCACTGAAGGGTTGTTTATAATAAGCATTAGGAATAATGTAAATTTTCAGCAATTGGAAAATGGCTCAGTAAACTGTGTTATTCCGACATAATCAAATATGACAAAGCCATTTAAATGCTCTTGAAGTTTTATAATGAAGCAGGAAGTGATTAGAGATAATTTGAAGTGACAAGGTACTGGAGAAAAACCAGAAGAGAACACACCAAAATGTCAGCAGTAGATGGTTTTGCTTTTGTGTGTTTTCCTGCACTTTGGACAAGAGGCAGCTTCGCTTAATGTGTGGCCCATGTCTTTGGAAAAGGGGGCGCACTGATTCAGCACGGGTCTGGAAGCCTGGATCTGATTCGAATCCTGGCACCATCTGTTGGCCATGAACTGCAACTCACTAATTAATGTCTCTGAACTCCAGTTTCCTGATTAGTCACAGGGTGGTAGCAGCACCCAGTTCCTGGGGTTGTGACAGAATCACTAAATGAATCCCTAGGGGTTCTAGCAGGCCAGTAGGACTGAAACATGGTAGCCATCCTGGACTCTGACCACCTCCTACCTTGCCACCTGTCTCCTTGCTGGTGGACCTGACACAGAGAAAAATGGCCCCTGATTCAAGAGAGCCATTGAATCCCTACTTCCCCAGGGGGACGTGGAGGTTGGATGTCTTAGCAATTTGCTTAGGACCACAGAGCTAGTGTGGAGAAGGCAATGGCACCCCACTCCAGTACTCTTGCCTGGAAAATCCCATGGACGGAGGAGCCTGGTGGACTGCAGTCCATGGGGTCGCTAGGAGTCAGACACGACTGAGAGACTTCACTTTCACTTTTCACTTTCATGCATTGGAGAAGGAAATGGCAACCCACTCCAGTGTTCTTGCCTGGAGAATCCCAGGGATGGGAGAGCCTGGTGGGCTGCTGTCTATGGGGTTGCACAGAGCCAGACACGACTGAAACAACTTAGCAGCAACAGAGCTAGCGAGGAGGGAGGGCAGACATGTGGGCTCGTTTGGACAGAGCAGAGAGAAGGAGCGTGGAGAGCCAGGTGCCACAAGGCCTTGGCTGGAGTCCTCAGACCAGAGCCAGGCCACCGTCTAGGACAGGTTCTGACAAGTGGCCGAGGTGGGCTATGCCACTATGTTTCACAGGGGTTGCACTCACCCGGAGTTTTCTCTTTACATTCAGTGGGCCCGATCAGCCCCCATGAGCTCTCAGGGGAGACACATAATTCTCCATGTGATGCAAAAGAGGCTTTTTCCACTGGCTGGAAACTTGGCCTACTTGACTTGGGGTTTTCCAGCTGACCCAGTTCAAATCGCAATACCTGCCCCTGGGAATGCCTGTTCATTCAGAGTGAAAAGGTGTCCAGGTCATATAATATATCATCACCAAACACCCGTTGAGCCCTCTAGAGAAGTCTCATCCCATTGAGGCCTCAAATTCTGGCCTTTCTCCTGCTAGTCCTGTTGGCGCATGCCAGCCCTTGCTTGCTGTGGATCTACTGCCTCTGTTTCATCCTGCTGCCCAAACGGATTCACTGGTGGCCAGGCCTAGTGCACACTTTGGAAAATGACCACATCATAAGAGGATGATGCCTGTCTTTCAGCTATGCTTCCTTCTCTGTTGGCTTCACATACAGTCTGACTCTTCCTGGAGGAGCACCCATGCCCACCAGTAGCTCCACATTGACATTTCCAGTGTTTCCCTCCACAGCTCTAGGAAAGCCTTGGAGATGGATGTCTTTAGCTGAGAGGTCACGTGTTCATCCCTGAACCACCCCTGGGGACGGGGCTGGGATGTTCTGACGTGCCAGACTGGGCACATGTCCCCCTTTGGTCCAAAGACTGGATGTGGGAAGAGGGCTTGTTCCAAAATAAGGAGGAAGCATCCCACTTACACCCTGACCTTGACCTTGACCTTGGGAAAGGAGGCATGGCTCCTCTTTGAATGTCTGCACCAACCCCAGGGAGCCCCATTCATTCTTCTTGTACTTGTGGCTTCAATTTGCTCATCTACTGAATGGCTCACCTCATCAGACCATGGGAGAATGGGAGGGCCCTAAACAACCTGGCACACAGTAGGTGCTCATTAAACATTAATGCCACCCTCCTAGGCTCAACATTCTGCACACACCTGCCAAGGGAATGGGTCACAACCTCTGAGGCCATTGAGCTGCAACATGTTTTTCTATAAGGTTTCATGTGAACTACACATCCAGGAATGAAGTCACTGATTAATAAACCACAGCAGTGACTCCAGTACTTGTTGGTCTTAGAGATAGAACTGCCATTTTACAAGGTAACTGGGCAGGCACCAACAGCCAGAATCACACTCCACTTTGAATAAAGACCTGAACTCTAACTGGCATTAGTAGATACTGCAGGCAGCCTCAGGCCCTGGGGTGGTTTTTACATCAACATCACAGGGACAGACAGGCAGGAGCTGAGCCCTGGACGCCGTGGGGTAAGGATGTGGGGTATAGTGTGCTGCGTGGGGCTTGACGTGGTTCTGGTCTGTCTGTGAGGATGTGAGTTGTGGGAGGGCTAGTGGGCAGGGTGCCTTGGCTCTGAAGCTGAGGGGCAGAGGCCAACACAGACACCAGCAAGAGCAAAGTAGGGCTTTTAACAGGAGGAGACACCAAGACTCGAAGAGGAAGGGGGAGCTGCCCAAGAGCACGCGGTGATCAGGCTATAGAACCAGGCCTCCAGGGTCAAAAGAGGCCCTGTCTCTTGCTGGAGAGAGCTTTAAGTGATCATTTATTAGATGTGTGTGTTTGCATGTGTGTATTGGTTGTAAGGAGGCCTTCCAGACACAAGAGCAAAAGGGGGCAGGGCAGGGAGGAGAGATCAGAGATTTAAAAAAGAAAGATAACATTGACCAAATTTTTAAATATTAAGAAACAAGATCTAAAGGCAGCCATTCCCTTGAGAAAAAAGACTCACAGCAGATATAAAGGGCAAGGAGAGTTATCATTAATATACAGAAATTCACATGAGTGAATACGTGTTCAGTATTAGTGGAAAAAAGCCAAATTCCCCAAAGAAAAGAGGATGAAAGTCATGCCAACAAGCACAGAAAGTCTCGGAACGTATAGAACCACAGTTTTGTCTCACCAGGAACTGTCAGAAGGCAAGTAAAACAAACTGGCATCTTCATGTGGAGATTAGCAGTCCTGGTTTAATAATAAGGCCCGGTGCTGGCAGAGGGGAGCAGACAGGCAAGCTGTGAGCAAGTAGTCAGTCCCAGCCTTTCAGGAAAGCAGCTTGGAAAAGCCTCACACTTATTTCTTACTCTGATTCACTTTTGGCATCTACCCTGAGGAAAGCAAAGATTTAGACCTAGAGTAGTTTATCTCAGAGTTACTATACATACCAAAAAATTGGAAATGACAAGGTTCCAGGGGGAGGCCTGGGTAACCCTTCGTTGTCCTAAACCAAGGAGTTTGTGATAATTTGTTACTGCAGCAATGTGGACTGATACACTCCACACTGGATTCCTGGCACAAGAAAGCTTGACATATTCTGCAAGCTCAAGGAACAATTGTTAAAACAGCCAATAAAGGAATAATCTCAAAGAAAATACACCAGGTATCGGCAGTGGTTTTTTCTATCTGGGCTTCCCCGGTGACTCACCTGGTAAAGAACCCGCCTGCAATGTGGGAGACCTGGGTTTGATCCCCAGGTTGGGAAGGTCCCCTGGAGAAGAGAACAGCTACCCACTCCAGTATTCTGGCCTGGAGAATTCCTTGGACACTATAGTCCATGGGGTCGCAAAGGATGGGACACAGCTGAGCGACCTTCACTTTCACTTTTATTTCTATCTGGGTGAATTCCATTTTTTGTTTTCACGCTTTTCTAGTATTTTCAAATGGCAGTCATGGCTGTCCCACAGCTTGTACCGTGCACTCACCTGCTTGGCCAACCCTGAACCAGCTGCTTGGTCAGAAGTTCATGCATTCATAATTGTGACAGATTTTGGCAAACTGTTCTCAGGAGAGGTTGTACCAATTTACACTCCCACCAGTGTTGTCGGCTTGCCCACAGAGCACATTAATTGACTTTTGCATTAGGAGAAATGCTATATCCCCCCAAGGATTTAATTTCCATGTCTCCCGTCACTTGTGAACTCAGCCTCTGCCCATGAGTTCGAACCAGCTTTCTTTCCTTTGAACTGTCCTCATAGGGGCTGACCTCTCCCTGCCCTGCTGACATCCAGACCACCTTCGCTCAGCTTTTGAGTGACTGGTTCCATCTCCTTTGTCAGCCCTAGGCTCAGAAGTCACCTCCACAGAGGGGTGAGGTCCCTGAGGGGCCTATAGCCCTGCCTGATGTGGGGCCACCTTCGGAGCATCTGCTTCTCTGCAACAGGCACTCAGGTCGCAGCCCAGAGCCCCTGCTCTTCTGGTCTGGCAGCCCCCTTGCCCCAGCAGGGCCTGAGCTAGTTGGTCTGTGCTAACTGACCCGTCTCACTCCTCTGGGCTTCCCATGGAGCAAGGCCTTTAACCTCAAGATGAAGGCCCCTTTGGTGGCCATCAGAAGTGTGGCTTGGACTCAGGTCCAACCCCTTGGCCACCCTAGGCCACACCAGCCTGCGGGAGAGACGCCTAGGCTGGGGGGGGCGGTGCAATAAGCTCATCCCCTGGGCCTTAGTTTCCTATCTGCCAACCGGCAAGGTCACCGTTAGGGTGACAGAGCAGACATCTGCAGTGCTTCCAGTGGGCAGCCTAGGCCCGGGCACAGGAGGAGTGGTCACTGCAGCTCTAGGCAGCTGAGGGTGTGTGCCCTGAGCTCTCCATCCTTCTCCAGATAATGCTGGGCTGGATCAGCATCTCTGTTCCCAGGGCCCACTTTGCCTGTGCCACAGCTGGGGTGGAGGCTGTTGGACTGATCAATTAGTGCATGCCTGGTCCCTGCCAGCCAGACCCCTGACCCTGGGGTCCCCACGCTTGTCTGCAGCCCATGCCTGATTCTGATTGTAGAGGCCAGTGCCCCCCACACCACATGGACCAAGGGCGGTGGGCAGTGCTAACTGGAGTCCAGGGTGTTCTCAGAATGGCACTTGGGGAAGGGCCAGCATGACCCAGGGCTGCACAGGGACCTCTGTTCACAAAGCACCAGCATTCATTCACGGGGGCCTGAGGACAGGGTCAGTAGTTTCCCTGGGAGGACCAAGCCTGCAGCCTCACACCCTCATCTTCTTTCACAAGAATTTAACACAAATGGCGTGAGGCCCTGCAGACACAGGTGGAGGCAGCCAGGAGGCTCAGTGGCCTTAAGCAGGTGGTGGTGCCGCTCTCCAGCCTTGGTTTCCCCAGATGAGTGAATGAACGTGGTAGTCTCTGCTCAAAGGATTGGAGGATGGAAATAAGGGAAGGAGGGAAGAAGGTAGGGATACAGAGAAGGAGGGAAGGGAGAAGGTGGAAGAAAGGAGGGAGGGAAGGGAGGAAAGATGAATAGGCAAAAAGACAGGATCACAATCTGCTAAGGATAAACTAGAAAGTTGCCCCCATATGGTCAGCTGGGAAACCCTGGACAGATTTTCTGATCTCTCTGAGCTCTCCTTTGTTGACCTGCAGGATGGAAACCATAATAATAGAGGGGAAGACAGCTTGTCCTGCATCCCCAACACCTGGAGCTCCCAGATCCTACCGTTCTGGTACTTTTCTTGGCTCTGCTCTTTTAGAAGCACATCATGATGTCCAGCACGCGGATGATGATGTGATGAACACTCTGCCCGTGATGAACATTCTGCTGCACTGGGTTTCTTAGGGTGGGGAGTTGCTGCCTCTGCCTGACTTCACTCTAACCTCACCTCAGGTGCCAGAGGTAAGATGTCATCACAGGCAACTAGGCAAAATTCTGAAGTCATGACAAGGATATACCTTTCAGCGGTTTCTTCGCAGCTGATAGTAGCTGAAAGTGAAAAGTTGCTCAGTCACATCCGACTCTCTGTGACCCCATGGACTGTAGCCCATAGGCTCCTCTGTCCATGGGATTTCCCAGATAAGAATACTGGAGCGGGTTGTCATTCTCTTCTCCAGGGGATCTTCCCAACCGAGGGATTGAACCAAGGTCTCCTGCACAGGAGGCAGATTCTTTACCATCTGAGCAAATAGGGAAGCCAATTGTAAAACAGTGTTTATTTGTTAGTTAAATAAAGTAGTCTACTCTGAGGTACTGTTTGTAACTCTGGAGATCTTTTTTAAACGCATTTGTGTTGTGAATAACACAGAAAATCAACATCGTCTGGTCCAGCCTCCAGCTGGTACAGGAAGCCCCTCCCCAGGACCTGAGGGGTGTCAGCCAGCTCTGCTGGCATCTCTCCAGGATGGGAGCACATGGCCTTCAAGATGCCAGACAGACCACAGACCTGAAGCTCCTGTGCTGTAACTGCCCTGGAACAGCCAAGCAGGGTCCCCGTACAGCCTGGCCCCCAGCTGTGCTTCTGTCTGCCACACTGCAGTTTTCCATCACATCTCCCACCTGTGCCCTAGAGAAGGAATCACATAATCACAGGGTGAAATGAATGAGGATATGAATTTGACAGAAAGCTGAAATTGTCTGGAAACTGCCCCCCACCCCCTGGGTTTCCTGCCTCCCCCGCCCCAGGGGACAGGATGGGAGGAGGCCAGAGTTGCAAGGACATGACCTGCAACTCAGCCACTACATTTCACTCTGACCAAGAAAACCTTTTTTTAAAAAATTGAGACATAATTTGCCTGCCATAAAACCCCCGCTTTTAAAGTGTACAATTCAGGGGTTGTTAGTACATTCACGGACTTAGGCAATTATCATCACTAAATCCAGAATGTTCTCATCATCACAAAAGAAGATCTGGCCCTCCCAGCTGAAGCAGGAAGCATGATGGGCTTTCTCTGCCACAACCTACCTCTTAAACTGAACAGATAAAACAGAATTTAGAAACTCGATGTTTGCCTTGAAGACCAGAAAATCAGACACTGTAAGACTGAAGACAGAGGTAACCCACGACAGTGACCAACCCAAGTTCTTTGAAAAGTTTCTCAGAGATGTTCACTGTTCTTTCAAGATTCTAGATGGACAAGAAGCAATTGACTGAATTCTTGGTTTAGCTGTTAGATTTGGATATGGAGATAATGCTGAAAAATACAATTACTTGGTAACTGATAATGCAAAAAATGCTGACTGTTGCATCAATTAAAAATGCAGAGCCCATGATCAATTTGGACATAAATAATCCTAATTTTAGGGCTGGTGTCCTGGCCCAGGCTACCTTTCAGAGTCAACCCATGGTGATTACCTGGCAGTGCTTCAAACAATTAACATTTTGGTCCAGGAACCCTGACATGGCACGCAGTTGCTAACACAAACCCAACAGAAGAGGGCTTGCCTGCTGCTTAAGACAAGCGTATTCTTGGTTTTAACACAGGAGCTGAGGTTCTTAATGAAGCTGCTCAAACTCTGCACTTGGTGTGTATAGAAGAGCTGAGAGAGCTGCAGACAAAAATTAATGCAGCCACAGTGACTGTTGAGATGATTACTGCTGATCCAAAGACAGACCACAGACAGGGTGGAAGATGAATATTAGAAAGTTCATCTAAAATTAGAATTTTTTCATGGCCCCTACCTAGTACACACTGGCATACATACGGAAGCAAATGCTACATTTTCAATGGAAAACTCCCAGAAATTTGACTATGTTCTGGAAAGCAACCACCGTTGCTTTTTCTTTAATAAAGTTTGGGAAAGAAGAAAACAAAAAATAGATCCTGTACCCAACAGGCAATCAGCCCCCACGCAGGGCCCCCGCACCCCGACAACCATGAATCTGACTCTGAATCTGCCTATTCAGGACATTTCGTATGAATAGAATCATAACATATGTGACCTTTTGTGTCTGGCTTTCTGCACTCAGCGTGTTTTCTAGGTTCATTCACATTGTAGCATGCACCACCGCTTCACCCTTCTATAGCTGATTAATAGTCCATTGTTTGAATACTCCACGTTTTGTTTAATCCCTCATCCAATCGTGTACACTTGGGATGTTTCTGGTTTTTGACCATTATGAACAATCATGTACATGTTTTTGTATTGGCCTTGCTGGATCCTAAGGTAATTCTATGTTCACTGTTTGAGGAACCACCAAACTGTTTTCCACAGTGGCTATATCATTTTGCTTTTCCACTAGCAAGGTATGAGAGCTCCAATTTCTCCGTATCCTCACCAACACTTAATGTCCGTGTGTTTCTATTCTATCCATCCCAATGGGTGTGAGGGGGTACCTCATTGTGGTTTTGATTAACAGTTGTGATGTTGAGCATCTTTTCACGTGTTTATTGGCCATTTATATATTTTCTTCGGAGAAATGTCTTTTCAAGACCTTTGCCAGTTCTTGAATTGTGTTGTTTGTCTTTTTGTGGTTGACTTTTATGACATCTCTACATATTCTGGACACTGGATCCTTGTGAGATCTGTGACTTGCCAGTATTTTCTCCCATTCTGTGGATGGTCTTTTCACTACTTGGATAGTGTCCTTTGATTCCAAAAGTGTTTAATTTTGATGAAATTGATCTATTTTTCCCTTAATGTGTCTGTGCCCAACAAAATCTTTGACTAAACTCCCCACACTCCTCAGACCAAGGCCTGTGCCCTCTCTCCCTGCTCAGTCTCCTGGACAGCGGGTCCTTTCTTAGACTCTGGTGTGCTGCGCCCCCTGGTGGCGCTTGGCCATTCAGGATGGGTGCGCAACTCAGGCAGGGAGGCACAATCAGGCTCCAGGGGCATCGACGTTAGATTTGACAAAGCACCATCTGTACTCAAGGAAACCTTCTTTGGGAAGAAAGAAAGAGGAAAACATTTCTGCTTCCCAATCCCAGACACAGCCGACCACTGGCCGTCTCTCTTTGTACTCTGCCTACTACACTGTGAGGTGGGGATTCCAGTTCCCTTTCTAATAGGGGAGGAAGCTGAGGTTTGGGTAAGTGCAGTAAGTGTCCAGGGTCCAGAGTTACTGATGGAGATGCTGCCTGCTAAGTTGCTTCATTCATGTTCAACTCTTTGAGATGGACTGTAGCCCGCCAGGCTCCTCCGTCCATGGGATTCTCCAGGCAAGAATTCTGGAGTGAATTGCCATGCCGTCCTCCGAGGGACCTTCCTGATGCAGGGATCAAACTCGAATCTCTTGTGTCCACTGCATCTGCAAGTGTGTTCCTTACCACTAGCGCCACCTGGGAGATGACAAGCTGACCCTTCACTTATTCACTCAACAAACATTTGTGAGGGCGCCGCCTCACACAGACATTAGCTGAACACTGGCCAACTCAGCAAGAACAGACTAAACAGCCTTAATGCCATAGGAAAGTACAGGCCAGGCCCCCAGGCCCCGCTGATTGCTGACTGAAGAAACCCTGGGAGGGAGACGTGAGAGACCTCACTGGTCTCCTGTGAGTGGAACCCGTTGCCCATGGAGCATTCAAGTCCCCCGAGAGCTGGCCAGGAGGCCCCATCACCTGATAGAAAAGTAAAGGAACAGTACAGGAGCAAGAGGGGGACAGGAGGGAGAGGAAGAGTTTTCAACACACATTGTTTTGAATTTCATACTGTGTGATCAGCCTACTTAACAAAAATGTAGATATAAATAAGATTTAAACTTAAACAATGATTAGAACTTATCAGAATTAGTTGTGTGTAACAGAGATGGCTAAGTGCTCTCCACCATCCATTCTCTTCCTCTATCACAGAAACCCTGAACTTTCAGTTAGGAACATGGATGCCTGGAACATAAAGTACATCTCTCGGCTTGCCTTCCATCTAGGTATAGCCACGTGGCTAAGTTCTAACCAAAGATGTGAGTGGAACTGTGCAGAAACTTCTAAGAAGTGTCTTAGAGAGTTCCCTGGTGGTCCAGAGATTAGGACTCAGTGTTCTCATTGCCATGGTCCCAGGTTCAAGTCCTGGTCAGGGAACTAAGATCCTGCAAGTTGCACAGTGCGGCCAAAAAAAAAAAGTCTTACAATGTAGGATGCATATTTCTTTCTCTCTTCCTCCTTCCTGCTAGCTGGGATGCAAGCAGGATGGCTGGAATTTAAGCAGCCATCTTGGGCCACATGGTAGAGACTACATATTAAGAACAGCAGGACAGGAAATTAGGAGGAACCTGGGCTTCTGACATGGAACTGCCACACCAGCCCCATCCTGCTTGCCTTAGGACATCTTCTATGTAATAAGAAAGAATGTCTTTCTTGCTTAAGTAACTGATATTTTGGGGTTTGAGTCATCACAGTTGCACTTGCCCTGAGTGGCACATCATATAAAGTACCTGATAAGCATCTGGCCAATTATAGGCTGAGGATCCAGCCCAGTCACACATGTATGATGCGGGTGGAGGAGAAATGCACCCAGGCCTGGGAGGGAAGCTGACACACAAAATTCCACTGCCCTATCCCAGCCCCGGCCCAGCTGTTGGTCCTTAGTCTCTGAAAGCCAACGCCACCTAACAAGATGACATGTGTTAAGCCACATGCTTTTCTGACTCTATGTTTTGCCAATTGAATTAGATTTTCCTCTGGTTGATATTGGAGTGAGCCTTCATTTCCTGACCATCTGCTGTTTGGGTGGCAGGAAAGTCCTCTGAGTGCCAGAGGAGAAGCAGCCCAGATTGAACGTGCTGCAGGAACACCCCAGGAGCAGAGGGACTGATGGAGGGCTCCCAGGGAGGCCCCCACAGCCACGCGGCACTCAGGGACTGCCAGCTCTGAATCTGAGCCTGGGTCCAGAGTCCTTCCTGCTCCGGACACTGGTAATATAATTCAGTTTAAAAAGGAAGAAAATTTTGACACGTGACACATAGTTGAACCTTGAGGACATTGTGCTAACTGAAATAAGCTTGTCATAAAAGGACAGATACTGTACGATTCCACGTGTATAAAGCATCTACAGTCATCAAATTATAAAAACAAAAAGTAGAATGGGGGTGCCAGGGACTAGGGGAAAGAGAATGGAGAATTAGTGTTTTAATTGGGACGGTTTCTGTTCGGAATGATGAAAAAGTTCTAGATCTTTTGTACAACAAGGTGGAATCATTTAACACTGCTGAACTTCAAACTTAACAATGATTAAATGGTTGAAAAACAATTACCTGTATCTATATTGATGGATCTCACCTCTCACTGATCACAGACCTTGAAGAGTATCTCTGTGACTGTATTAATCTGTGTCCAATCAGATGGTAGGGACCACTCGGTGACCTGAACAGGATGTCTAATAGGCCCAGTTAGTAAGCACTGATGAGACCTAAAAGGAAGCCCTAGGAAACCCCAGAACTGAGGGAGGGCACTTGAGGAGGTCAGCTTGGAGGGAGCTGGGCCTCAGTGGAGAAGGCATGCCTGAACCCACTAGTTGGCAGGGAAATCTGCTGGTTTGTGTGGGCCAGGCTGGTCTGCAACCACCACAGCGCAGGCTCTGTGGCTACTGGCCAGGGTGCGTAGCAAATTCGGGGCATCAAGAAGGAGCTGGAGGCCGAGAGTGGGGAATCTGAATCTAGAGGCCTTGGGAAGGTAACCACCAGGGCAGGGCTGCAAGGTCACAGGAATGTCATTTGGGGGGCACGGGCACCAACCATCCTGAATCCCGCACTTCAGACCCCCAGGTATCAGACCTCCATCCTCTTTCCACCCTTCCAGTTCTCTGAACTGGGGGTGCCTGACATTTTGGTCACCAGGAAGGAGAAATGTCCAAGGGTATTCGGAGCTCAGAGGTAATGAACTGATATGCTGACCTTGCGGGTAAAGGGGCCTCCAGGACAGGATGCTAAAAAAAATACCTATTCAAAAAATATAAATTTGTTTTATCTGAATGTACTTATCTGAATAAAATCTGGTAGATTGGACTTCATAAAACTGAAAACTTCTGCTTATCAAATGACATGACTAAGAAAATAATAGGCAAGACACAGATTTGGAAAAAATACCTGTATTTGAAAAAAAATACATGTGGCCATAGTGTGTAAAGAACTCCTTTAAAAGTCAAGGCTAAAAAGATGAATAACCTAAAATTTTAAATGTGCCGAAGACTTTAACAGACACTTCACAAAAGGTGATATACGAATGGCTGGGCCCCTGAAAGTGTGCTAAGTGTCATCAGTGAAGTATCTCCACCAATCATTTTAACATCTAAACATTTAGAAGATAGAAAATAACCAGTGTTAGGGAGGCATGGAGCAACTGAGGCTCATGTTTTGCTGGTAAGAAATAGTACAGCCACTTTGAAACTGGTCTGGTGGTTTCTTATAAATATACACAAGAGATTCTCCTCAGTTTGGCCAAGAGAAGTGAAAACATGCTTACACAAGTCCTTACACACTGCACTAAGAGTAGTTCATTCATAACAGCCGCAGACAAGGGCCACCTTGATGACTGTCTGCAGGTGAATGTGAAAACATGCTGGGTGCCCCTGCACTGGGATGGGCTCAGGAGGGAAGAGGGATGGGCTGCTGATACACGAACAGCCCTGATGAATCTCAGAAACATTTTGTGGGTGAAAGAAGCCAGACACGTAATAAATTAATCCATTTATTTGTTGATTCAGAACAGGCAAAGCAGATGAGAACAGGGGTAGCCACTGTAGTGGGGAGAGAGGGCTTGACTGCACACGGGCCTGAGGAAGTTTTCTTGGGGATAGCAGCGTTCTAGACTTGATATTCGTGATGGTCAGTCTGTACAGTTCTCAAAACACATCAGTCTGGACCTCCAAGATGGGTGCTTTCTTGGTGGATGTGAGTAATAGAGTGAAAGTGAAAGTTTAGTCACGCAGTCGTGTCCGACTCTTTGCGACCCCGTGGACTGTAGCCCACCAGGCTCCTCCGTTCACGGGATTTTCCAGGCAAGAGTACTGGAGTGGGTTGCCATTTCCTTCTCCAATGTGAGTAATAATCCATTGCTGAAATCTAAAACATGTCTCACCCTGTCTAGCCCTGTCCATCCCACAGGATGCCATATCCCAGTGGGCCCCTTCTTAGAGGGAGACCCAACCATGCAGAAGAGAAAGGCTGAAGACGGTGAGAAGTTTCTGTCTGAAGAGGAGAAGCAGCTCCGTGCGATGAATCAGCCAAGGATCAAGCTATGAAATGATACTTCACTGCACTGAGCAAGCACCAGGGCAGTGGACTTACTGCACTGACACCTCCCGAACAGCCACGGTTCCCTCCTTTCTTGTGGACAAAACTCCAGTGAGTGGAGATGATGGTTTGGAACTCAGTCACATCTGGCTGTTAAGAAGACAGGAAGAGGTGGTATCTATTTGGGGATAATCCAGTTAAAATTTGGGGGTTCAGTTACTAAAAATCAAGAGGGCAAGAATGAATACGGCGTGGCAATCTCTGCCCCAGGGACAGCATCTTCAGCCCAGGTGACAGGTGACCGGGCCAGTTCTGTTCCATATTTCCGAGCCTTCCTTGCAGTGAGGGGTGGCCCTAAGATTTAAAGGGCAGTCTGCTGGAGAACGGAGAAGGCAATAGCACCCCACTCCAGTACTCTTGCCTGGAAAATCCCATGGATAAAGGAGCCTGGTAGGCTGCAGTCCATGGGGTCTTGAAGAGTCGGACACGACTAAGCGACTTCACTTTCACTTTTCACTTTCAGGCATTGGAGAAGGAAATGGCAACCCACTCCAATGTTCTTGCCTGGAGAATCCCAGGGACGGGGGAGCCTGGTGGGCTGCCGTCTGTGGGGTTGCACAGAGTTGGACACGACTGAAGCGACTTAGTAGTAGTAGTAGCTGCTGGAGAAAGGCAGAACTTTTGCTCATGAAGGGGAACAGATGTGGCTGTTGGTCTTTTCCCTGTTTCTCCCTGGTCTGCACACAGACATGATACCTGAAGCTGTGGGAGTTAAGTTATGACCATGAGGGAACAACTCCAAGGAGAAGGCCAAGATCATTGCAGAGTTACTGTCCAGACAACATCAAGCTTCTGAGCAAGGCAGCAGCTGTTTGGGTCTGATCTAGTGATGGGGGGGATAAAACTATGTCTATTATTGATACCCCATAAATTCCTAATGGATAGACAAAACTTAGCTTATAAGCCAGCTGTGACAGCTGCTCCCAGGGATGAGTTCTGAGGATGTGGTGAGTGCTAGGAGTTCTCTGGCTGCTATCACCCAGGTCAGACTGCAGACCAGAAGGGAAGACACATATTTAGTGGCACAGTTTGCGATGCTGCCTAAAAACTAACTCACACTGCCTTAATCGTTTCTCCTGATGCCCCAATTTCGAGGTGAAGAGTGAGCATCTCACCCACTTTGATGTTTCCATGACCACAGGCCTGTGTGGTTCCTGGAACCCACCTCCGATCAGTCTGCTGCCTCCTCCCATCCCTGGCTGGACTATCAGGAGCCCAGTGTGGAAGGGAGGAAACACTTACCTGAATGCACTCTAATCAGCATGTGTTTTAAAAGCAATTTCTGGGAAACATAAGAAAAAAGGCAGAAAGATAAATGCTGTCATTTGCCATTATGGCTGATGATTTTAAACAGGAAAAGAGCTTCTGAAATTCTCAGTCCAATTGTCTTTTAGATACACAGGGCCAAGGGTGGACACCACAGGTAGACAGTGGCAGTAATTGCTTCCTGCCCCTCGCCGCAGCTCAGGAGTTAGCAGCCAGCGGACCCAGAGCCCCAGGGAGGGAGGGCAGCTGTTAGGACCCACTACTGACTGCTGTGAGGTTGGGCCTCATGCCAGAGGCATACCCATCTCAGGGGATGACCCGGTGACACCACCACTGCTGGCCTTAGTGACGGTATGTGCTGTATTGAAGGAGGAACTGCCCCCCCAGTGGGGAGCTGGGCACCGGGATCCAAGGGCACAGGGGCGAGAGCAGACCCCAGACCAAGGAATGTCACAGGGCCACCTACAAGAGTCACTCAGGCCCTAACTGCACTACGTGCCCCTTCCCAGTCGGTCACTAAGCGGCTGGCTCCCTCTCTGGAGATCAGAGCCACCACGCACCTGAGCAAAGTCAGAGGGAGGTGGGCAGTGACTTCAAGGGGCAACCAAACCGAGCACAGGAACCGCTGGGGGCAAGAGGCAGGCTCACCTTCCCCCACTCCCTGCCTTTTCCTTCCTCCCTTCCTTTCCCTCAGGTTCTCTCTCTCCTCCTACTCCCGTATTTCTCTCTCTCTTTCTCACTGCTCCCTCTTGCTTCTGTCCGTCTCTGCACTTTCAAATCTCCATTTTCTCCGCATCCTGGACAGTAAATGCAGGCAGTGAGGGGAGGCCGTGACTGTGTGCCCTTCCTTCACACTGATGGACTGAGAGCCGAGCTCCACATTAGAAGGGTCTCCCATCCTCCTGCTGTACCAGCCACATGACCTTAAGTCAAGCATCCCCTCTGCCTCGGGTCCTGCCTGTGAGATAGAACTAAATGGACAGTCACCCATTTGTGAGCTTTGTGAAGTGCCCACAGGTCTGGGCTTTTCTCTGTTTCTGATAATCACATCACAGTACTGGACTCATGCCCTCCCTGGCACTTTTAATCCTCCAGCTGCCTAGATTTGCCTTCTTCTCGCGCAGGCCCTGAGCCAAGGCCAAGAGCCTCAAGGGATTTGGGATGCACCACAGCCTGGCCATCTTCCTCCTCTCCCTTTCAGCTCTAAAGCTCCTCCCTAGGAGGCAGCCCCTGGGCCTGACACAGCAACTCTCTGCGGCTTGAGTTTTGGTGACGGCCCCTGTTGTGACAAGTCCTGTGTCCCTGTCCGCTTGAACCTGGCCTGCACCAGGGTGGAGCTGCCCCCTCACAGCAATCATGTGAGAGAGCTCTGGCTAGATCTCCAGGCTTTCAAGGCCTCTCCTCCACCCATTAGCTCTGCCATCCTCTGGGCCTCAGTTTCCTCATCTATAAAATGGGATAATAGTATCCACAGTTTGGCTTATGAGCAGTGTGTGCAAGCCAGTCCCCCTCCCTCCAGGACACCATTCACCAGGATCAAAGGTTGATGTTCCTCAGCATGCAGGCCTGCGGAGGCACCTCTAGCACAGTTCAGAGAAGTCAGACCAAGGCCTGAGGCTAGCCTTGAGATGAGTGGGTCCCTTGGGTTCCCTCTGCCCTCCCCAGCGCAAACCCTGGTGACTAGCTTTTGCACCCACTCCTCTGTCCAACCAGCCCACACCCTGAGGGGTCTGTGAAGGTCAGTGTACTCGGCAGGTGGTGGGCTGGGAGCAGAGGCCACCTTTGAGGGGGATCCCTTGGTATCACTGAGGGTCTATGGGTCTCATAGGGCCTTGGATATCATGAAGGTCATGAACATCACAGGGGCCATGAGCGTCACTGGGGCCTTGTACATCACAGGGGGTCATGGACATCATGGGGGCCATAGGTACCATGGAGCTATAGACACCATAGATACCGTGGGAGCTACAGGCAGCAAGGGGGCCAGGGGCATCACGGGCATCATGGACATAATGGGAGGACATGGACCTCATGGGGGGATATCAGCATCATGGAGGCCACCAGCTTCTGGAGCCAGTGAGGTGGGAGATGTCTCCAGCCTTAGGCTGGGCTCTCACTTCAGCCTAAGAGGGTGGTGCCCAGGTGGGTTATCCCAGCCCCATCCCTGGGGATGCAGGACCAGCACTCTGATACGCTCTGAAGCATCCCTGCTCCCACCTGGCCTGCACCCTCTCCCGCATCCACTCCTGGGGAAGCTTAGGGAAGCTGTCACCTGAAGCGGACAGTGAAGCCAATAGATGGCCTTTGACTAGGGATCAGAAAGACCAGCAATGCTTTTTAAATTGCTTCTACCAACTTTTTTCTGGTTATGAAATAAGGTAGGTTATAAATAGTGTAGTGTTTTCTCCCTGTGTTTGTATCATTGAAATAATTTAATTTTGCGACCTCTCCCCATAACAGTATAGTGTCAGCTATGACAAGTTGCACAGCCAGCATCTCTTGTAATGGTTGTGTAATATTCTATCATGGAGGGGGTGACAAATTATCCTTTCCCTGGCATACATACAATTTTTCATTACTTCTTATAATGTTATGGTGAATTATTCATAATGATTTTATCATATTAAACAACATCTTTTTAGAATAGAGTTCCAGCAGCAAAATTATTTGGGTCAGTGTGAAAGTGAAAGTCGTTCAGCCATGTTTAACTCTTTATGACCCCATGGACTATACAGTCCGTGGAATTCTTCAGGCCAGAATACTGGAGTGGGTAGCCATTCCCTTCTCCAGGAATCGAACTGGGGTCTCCTATATTGCAGGCAGATTTTTTTACCAGCTGAGTTACCAGGGAAGCCCCTATTTGGGTCAGAGGATATAAATATTCTGAAGGCCCTTGGTATAGATTGTCAGATTGCATTATGGAAGAGTCACTGTGTTTTTACATGCTTGTCATGTAGCAACTGTGGAAATTTGAGCACCCTCAAGATTTGTTGTTCATTGTGAATCATGATTTCAATATATAGATCTTTAGTTCTGAGTCTATCTTTTAAAAATACATAGTAACCACTTACAGTTTCTTTTGATTCATTGGCAGAGATAGTGCTCAGTTCAGTTCAGTTCAGTTGCTCAGTTGTATCCAACTCTTTGCGACCCCATGAACCACAGCACGCCAGGCCTCCCTGTCCATCACCAACCCCCAGAGTTTACCCAAACTCATGTCCATTGAGTCGGTGATGCCATCTAACCATCTCATCCTCTGTCATCCCCTTCTCCTCCTGCCCTCAATCTTTCCCAGCATCAGAGTTTTTTCAAATGAGTCAGCTCTTTGCATCAGGTGGCCAAATTATTGGAGTTTCAACTTCAACATCAAGAGTTGGTCAAATTATTTTCTTGGTCCCATACATCTGGGTGTGATCACCTGCTGAATTCTCACCACCTGGATGTGAGAGGCAGTGATCTGCTACTAGACTGAAATATGCCGGGTCCCTGGACACCACCTGATTGAAAAGCAGGGGAGCCCCCTTACCCACATTAGGTGTGTGGGAGTGAGAAATAAACCATACTCTGTTAGCCACCAAGATGCTGGGGTTTATCTGATAACAAAGTGGAACTGGGCCTCCCAATCAAAATACTCACACTATTACGTATCTATCACTTTAAAACAAATAAGTGGCCTTAAAAAATTATTAGTTAATGTCTCCAGTAGTTTCTGTCGGTCAAGAATTCAGGAGTGACTCTGCAGAGTGGCTCTGAGCCAGGAGAGAAAGGCAGAAGCCGCAGTGCCCTCTATGACTCAGCCACAGAAGTCACACACCATCACCTCTGCTGTAATTTATTGGCCATGTAGTCTGGCCTTGATTTACTGTAAGAAGAGACTATAGAAGGGTGTGATTAAGAAAGTGAAGATTATTGTGGCCATCTTGAGGTCAACTATCTCCCTCCCTAAAACTACTTTAGAAATTTATTCTTTAAAAATGTCACAGATAGTGCTTCCCTGGTGGCTCAGTGGTAAAGAACCCGCATGCCAATGTAGGAGACACGGATTCAATCCCTGATCCAGGAAGACGTCACATGCCTCAGAGCATGCGCTTGCACCACAACTACTGAGCCTGTGCTCTAGAGCCCGGAAGCCACAATGACTGAGCCCACATGCCACAGCTATTGAAGCCCCTGCACCTTAGAGCCCAGGCTTCATGACAAGAGAAGCCACTGCAATGCTCACACACCACACCTAGAGAGTAGCCCACGCAGCAACAAAAACCCAGCATAGCCACAAACATAAATAAAACAATAATTTTTTAAAACCTAAAGACTTAGGTACCAGGAGAGGACAGTCACTGAAGTATTGCTTTTAGAAGCAGAAAAAAAGGGAGGGGACATAATGTCCATTAAGTTGAATAAGGCATAACGTGACATTAAAATAGAAATGTATGCAGTCATATGTTGCAGAATGATTTTATGACATAGAAAGACGTACTTATAATTAAGTGACAAAACATAGGCAGAATGATTCTGCTGTGTAAAGAACATGTCTTTTATTATTTATTGCACTGGGTTTTCGTTGCTACATGTGGGCTTTCTCTAGCTGTGGCAAGGAGAGGTTCCTCTTCTTTGCGGTGCACAGGCTCCTGATTGCAGTGGCATCTCTTATTGCAGAACACAGGCTCAATAGTTGTGGCACACAGGCCTAGCTGCTATGCGACACATGGAATCTTCCTGCACCAGGGATCCAACCCGTGTTCCCTGCTCTGGCAGGCAGATTCCCATTCACTGTACCGCCAGGGAAGTCCTAAAGTACATGCATGCGTGCTAAGTTGCTTCAGTTGTGTCCAATTCTTTGTGACCCTAAGGACAGCCTATGAATCAGACTCCTCTGTCCATGGGATTCTCCAGGCAAGAATACTGGAGTAGGTTGCCATGACCTTCTCCAGAGGGTCTTCCCAACCCAGGGATAGAACCCTCATCTTTTATGTTCCCTACATTGGCCAGCAGGTTCTTTACCACTAGCGCCACCTGGGAAGCTCCCTGAAGAACATGTCTTTATATAAAGCATAGAAGATGTAGGAAAGGCTACCCATCTGGGTAATTTGGGATTATCGATGGGCATGTATCCACACACCTTCCCTTCAATTGTAAGTGGAGGACACTTTCCCATCATGTTGATCTTGGGCTTGGCCAAATGGTTTGTTCTGGCAGCAGCATCAGTAGCTGATTCCAATTCCAAACCTTCAGAGGACTTGCATGCTCTCCTTGCCAATCTGGGAATTCCAGACTCTCAACAGGAGAGGAGCATCCGAGTAGCAGGCAGTCCCAGGAGAATGGGAGAATTGTGGAGCAGACCTGGACCAGACTGGAAGCTGAAGCCGAGCCCCAGCCAAGTGACAGGTACAAGAGCAAGACCTACGCCCTTCCCCTCCAGCACCTCCTAGTGTTCACAATGGCTGTGACTGATCACACAGCATCAAAATAGGAAAAACTGTTATTCCTGCATAACAGAATCAATTTCTTTTTTCCCCTTACCCTCATTTTCTAAATTTTCTGATATGAACTTAATATTACATTAATCTAAGTATATATTTTTATTCCATGCATATTTATTATTTATATATTATATTTTATTGAGCATAACATTTTACTATTTATGTACATTTGTATTGTTTATATGTGTTATTATTTATCTAAGTTTTTTATATAAAGAAATGTGTATGTGTGTATATATAAAACAAGCTTTTGGGATGTTTAGAAAGAAATCCTTTCCTTAAGGCCTCTCGGTGTTTCTGTTCCCAGCCTTCTGCAGACGCACAGCAACTGGTAATAACTGCAATGCACATTTTGATATCCTGACTTTTCTCTGAAGTTACATTGTAAAAACTCTTTTTGTTACTATATGTCCTTCATGAGTAACATTTACAGTGACTGAATATCCCACCAAGTGAATATAACACAGCGTGATTATGTGTTTTCCCTGCTGAAAATTTAAGCTACAGTCATAACTTCTCCTATTGTGCTTTGCTTTATTGCGCTTTGTAGATACTGCATTTTTCACAAATTGAAGGTTTGTGGCAACCCTGCATCAGATGACAGTTAGCATTTTTTAGCAATAAAGTAGCAGCTGAGCTACTTCTTAACCTCTCCAAAACATTACTAGCACTGGCTTTAGCACACTGAATTTTTTAAAAATTATGTATAGGTGTCAAAGAAGACTTAACTGCTACTTAATTGGGCATTTTTGGAGGAACATTATAGGCAGAAGGAGGAGCACAAGCAAAGCTATCATGGAAATGATAGCCATTTTCAGAAACACAGGAGTCACTTCCTGCAGCATGACATCATCCAATCTCATCTTACGGAGAGGGTGTCAGGTAAGACATTAATGCATGTCACTCCCATTATGGAGAACCACTGAGACACAGCATCTCAACAGAAACTCAGCCTGTGTTTTCATGTTTCCAGTCTCTCTCTCCCCCTCCACTCTCTCCCCCTTTCCCCCGCTCTCTTTAACAGTTTTAGCAAGAGAGAGATCAGTGAGTCCTCTGTCCAGGACAGGGTGAGTAACTCACATGAAAAAGGGACAAGTTGCATAGCTTGGAGAAAGAGCTGGAAAACGGACACCCTCAGAGCAGGAGAGCCCAGCCCTGCTGGCACTCTGTGAAAGGCTATTTCTGAACTCCCTGCATTCAGATGGAGACATACCATCCAGTCCAGTAAATGCCCCTTTGTGCTAGATGGGTTTCCATCAACTTACGAGATGTCTTTAGTGAGAGCTGGTTGCACCCTGCCCTGGCCTGTGCCCAGCAAAAGTCCTGCCAGCTGGGACACCAGAAGAGCCAGCAACAGGAGAAGGGCATTTGGGGGAGACACCCTGGAAATTTCAGCCTCTGCACAGTGTAGGCAACGTCCATGGGCTAGATGGACAGCTAGCCCCACAAAGAGGCCAGTGACCACAAAGCGTCCATGCAGGGCCTAGCTCTTATACATGCCTTGAATATGGAGCTGGAGGCCTCAGTGGTCTGGTGGTTTGGACTCCCAAGCAGTGGTAACCCCAGAACCAGCCCCTGGGTTTACCCAGCCCCCATCCCACTCCATGTTGGACCAGGAGGATACACCTATCTCCAACCTGGTCCCGAAGGAACAAGGGTCCTTTCCTGGGCAGGCTAATTCACCCCCCAAACCTTCATACCCTCTCCCTTAGATGGGAGGTAGCAGCTGTGGAATTGAATGGAATATCTTAACTTCCAAGTTCTTCCAGTTAGCCTAGGCTGGAAGTAAGGAAAGAACCAGAGGCTAGCCAAGCAAATGGAATTCATGAGCAACTTAAAAGAAGAGGCTGTGGAGACCAACATTGTCAGACTGAGAAGCACAGCCCAAGAGTTACAGCAGGCAGGCAGCAGCCAGAGGGCAAAGGGCAAGTTAAAGTAAAGCCACCTTGCTCCCTCATCTGGCTGCCCTGCAAATATTCTTAGCAAACAAAGTCAAACCCTTGCTTTTTGACAGCATAGGCTTTACCAAGATGAAGGCAACCTTGCCATCTGTTGGACCAAATTCGCTCATCAACTGTGAGAAATGACCGATGACAGGTCATTAAGAACCCAGCCAACATGAAGACTGTGCCGGCTGACCCTGAAATCTGAACAGGATCCCTCCTTAGGACTCTTTCCTTCATGGATTTATGCAAGTGAAATTAAACGGTGCCATTGCACTACAGGCATTTCTAACATGTTACCCTGAGGAGTCTTAGCTTTTCCAAAGCAGGAGACACGTGCCCTGTGCTGAGGGGTGATTGATGACAGCATCTGTGCAAAGGCACCAGGGCCAAGGCTAGTGCTCAGCAGTGGGGTCTCCTCCCCTCCACACCCCTCAGTCAAATCCACTTGACTCAAATTCCCACGCTGGGGCTCAGAGTGGGGTCCCCAGAGCAGCCACACCAGCTTCCCCAGGACCTGGGTAGAAA
The DNA here is from genome assembly GCF_000754665.1 of Bison bison bison. Lineage (NCBI taxonomy): Eukaryota > Metazoa > Chordata > Mammalia > Artiodactyla > Bovidae > Bison > Bison bison. The sequence continues at coordinate 2,778,664 of NW_011494629.1, forward strand.
TGCAGGGAGTGGGTAGCGAGCAGTGTCTCTAGGCAGTTCTGATAATGGCCCAACCAGGGTCAGAACAAGGACACCTATGTGGATGGAACGGCATGATGTCCACAGACACAGTGGCCACTGTCCCCTCCCCACCTCAGAGTGGGAGGCTCAAATTCCCCACCCCGCTGTGGCTCCTAGGGTATTTTCAGGGGTCTCCCTAAGGAAAGTGAAGTCGTGGTCAGCCCAGAATCTGAGGTGGGCCTTGTTTCTCCAGGGAAGAGTGGAAAGGGCCTGGGGAAGCTGAGTGCTCCTGTGAGACTCACCTGTTTAGTGGTAGCTCCCAGTCCCCATTTGGGGCAGGTGGGGTGGGCTCAGGAGACCTGGGTTCAAACCTCAGCTCTGGGAGCCTTAGTGTCCAAGCAAGCCGAATGGGCGCATAGTAAGAGAGTTCACACCAAAGCCCCAGACCAGTGTCCCTCAGCAATGCTTGCTAGTTCTATCTTTGACCTCTTGGTGGCGGTGTCTCCACTTGTCCACAACCTGTGGGAAGTTGTGGGTGCTAAAGCAGACAGCCCCCAGCCTGAGCCTTGAGCCCCTCAATGTGGGTACGAGTCTTGGAAGGCGCTGGGAGAGAACTGAGGGTGTGAAAGCGTGCCCTCAGGGGCATCTTGGGGTTTCCCAGAGGAGGCAGCCCCCAGGCTTGGTAATGGCACCCCACTCCAGTACTCTTGCCTGGAAAATCCCATGAATGGAGGAGCCTGGTGGGCTGCAGTTCATGGGGTCGCTAAGGGTCGGACACGACTGAGCGACTTCACTTTCACTTTTCACTTTCATGCATTGGAGAAGGAAATGGCAACCCACTCCAGTGTTCTTGCCTGGAGAATCCCAGGGACGGGGGAGCCTGATGGGCTGCCGTCTATGGGGTCGCACAAAGTCGGACACAACTGAAGCGACTTAGCAGCAGCAGCAGCAGCAGACCCTGGCAGGGGAAGGCAGGAAGTGGCAGGGTGGTCTTCAGGCTGGATGTGCATAGGCCCCACCAGTCCCTCAGCAACTTTTCTCTCAGCACCTGGTGTGCAGCTTTGAGATCCAGTTTACTATGGGGGAGCCATCATCAGTCCATAGGACCTTGTCATAGCCTGGGTTTGGGCTTTCTGCCTAGCTGGTTCCCTGGACAGGGCAAGGCTAACAATCAACCTTTGGAACAGGAAGTGGGGTACCTAGACTAGACTTGACCTGCTCCCAGAGGACACCTCTTTGCCAAACCACAAGCCACCTACCCCACCAGCGCTCCAGACGCCTGTTCTCACTCCCACAGTCACCTGTGGCCCGTAGTTTCATAGTTTGAGTCAGCGGTCACTGTCAGAGCCAAGAATATGGAGCCCCTCATTAGTGGTTTGCAAAGCACGGGCTGGGCTGAGCTGGCTAGGCTGAGGGACTCCCGAAGCCTGGACAAAGTAGGCATGGCCAGGGCATGCCCAGGGCAGCCACTAGGCGTGGGCTGAGTGTCAGCAGCACCTGGGGCTTTGTGTCCGGTCGGGGGAGGAGGCAGTTAACACACAAACAACAAGCATGGGGTTTTCAGGGGCTGATCCAGGGCACAAGCTGAGGGAGTCCAAGGGCTACTACAGACAGATGGTAAACAAACAGATGGGATACAATCAGATGTCATGAAGAAGCTGGACACGTGGAGACCTGGGAACAGGATCTTCAGGTGGGGAATATGGGGAATGCAAAGTCCCGACACAGCGATAAGTCCAAGGAACAAACAGAGGGGCAATGAGGAAGGTGAGGAGAAGGGAGGATGCAGGGGTGTCAGATATATAGGTCCCAGGAGTGAGGATTTTCATAAGAATTCAGAGGTACTTAATCTGGTCAGGGATATAACCTGATTTACTTTTTCAAAATAGGACTGTGGGGAGGGGTGAGTGTTTTCATCTGTTTTATGTCCTGTGTTTAAAGGGGGGAAAAAACCTATTTATCAATGAAAAATATAAACACATAAAAACTAGGATTAAGATCAGCTGTATCAGGAAAAAAAACAAAACAAAATTCCAGTATCCTAAAACAAGATAGTTTTTTGTTTGTTTGTTTACACTTAAGAAGTATTGAGGTGGGCAGGCTAGGGAAGGCCTGGGCTCCAAGGGGACATAGGCTCCTTCTATCTTTGGCTCTACTATGTGAGACTCCCATGCCCAGTCTCGTGCTCCAGTATAGCTAGTGGAGCCCCAGTCATTACATTCATATTTCAGCCAATAGGAAGGAAGAAGTAATTAAAAAAAAAAGAAGAAGAAATGGTATTCCTCAGTCCCTTTCCTAATGTTGCACACGTCTTCCATTGCCAGACTGTAGCCACACAGCCACACTTCAATGCCGGAGAAGTTCAGAATTGCAGGAGAGACCCCTCTTCTGGGAAACCATTGGCTGAGCTAAACTCAGTAGTCTGTGACTGAAGGAGAAGGGACAAACCAATAGCAGGGATGGCCATTATCCCTGCCCCTTTGACATGCTGTGGGAACAAGGACTTGGCTGGGCCCCGTAGGTACTGGGGAGAGACCGATACACAGACGGCAGGACAAATGGGTGGATCAAGTCTCCTTGGAGGAAGCTGCGTTTCACTGCTCTCTCTCCACAGTACTGGGTGGGCGCCTCCAAGTCACCCAACCTGCCTCTCACACTCTGTTGGTGGCTACAGAACATCCAGCCACTGTCATGTTAGTGATATTCCAGAATACGAAGAGCATAACTCAGCGACACCCTCGTGGGAGAAACCCACTTGGTTTGGAGGGTGAGGGCCTAACTGTGTGATCTTAGGCATGTCACGTCTTGCAGGAGGACTGAGTGAGGTGATGCATATGCCTACTTGGGTGCCCATTTCATGCTACCTAGTCCATTACCATGCATGACCTTGGCCAGTGCCACCCGGTCCTTAAAATGAGGGTGATAACACAGAACCTCCTCACATGCCTGGCCTCCCTCCCCTGTCCTTCTGGAAATGGGGTGGCAGCCCTGCCCTGCCACCTGGCTCTGAGCACTGAACTGGTGGGAAGTGTACTGCCTGGAAGTGCTTGATAGGAATGCAGAATCCTAGGCTCACCCCACAGGCATGACAAGGTTCCCCTCAAGTGGGTAGCAGGCAGTCA
>NW_011494629.1:2781885-2784949 GCF_000754665.1 Bison bison bison
AGCAGGCAGTCAGGCTGCCTGCTCCCAGGGAGCACCAATTGCCCCAGGTTGACTGCCAACTGGTTGCTCTCCTCCCGCTCTCCCCGGTAGTGGGCATGTGTGGGCTGGCCTGAGCCCTGGCAGAGGCAGGAGCTTCACTTGCAAAGCCAGCCTCCCAGAGCAGGATTGAGCACAGGCCTGCCTCACGGAGCCTAGGGCACCCCATGCATGCCACAGCACCTTTCCAAACTTGGTCTCCTCTCTTTTTCTGTATGGAAATGCCCTCCCTGTCTCCTTGCCTCTCAGAGATGGAAAAGGTCCAGGGATTCAGCCATTTGTGAAGGTTCCCATTCACGTGATCTATCTGAATGCACATCTTCCCAGATCCCAGCTGACACAGCCATGCTCTCCCCACAGTAATTCAGGGGCACAGGCAATATTCATCCTCCTCCTGGTGTTGTGTTGGGTGGAGCGGGGCCCAGGTCCTTCTAGCCATGAGACCCTATCCCTCCTGATGAGGAGTGAAGCCACCCAGGCATCTGGTCTCTGTCTCACCCAGAGCATGAAGCCACCTCCCTAAGAGCCACCTGACTCTGGGGCCTATTCTGGGTGATACGGCTCTTGACTATCATTGGCCAGCAGGATTTCAGCACCTGCTCAAGGTGGCATGGGGAGGAGGGTGAGGTCAAGACTGTCATCATCCCCATTACTGGGAGCTGGTCTGGGCTTCACCCGGGCTGGGTCACTTCATCTTCAGAGCATCCCCATTTTACAGACAGGAAATGCACCTCCAGTGACACAGACCAGAATGGGCAGGTGAATTAAACATCACGCGACATGTGTGTGTCTGAACGTGTGTATTGTCTGCGCATGAGCCCCTCTCGTAGAGTGTCTCTTTGCTGTAGAACAGCGACTGGCCCTGTCCCTCCCCAGCCCACCTTCTCTCCTGGGACATTCCCCAATGGTCACTTCCCCATAGACCCAAGCCTCACAGTCAGAATCTGGGAACCAACCTCGGACACCCATGCTGATCTCTCCAGCAGGAGAATCTGAAACCAAGTAGATGTGAGGACATCCAAGTATGGACTGCCCCTTTCAGTCTTTCCTGGGAACAGTCTGGTAAACAGACAGCACAGGAAAATGAGGATGACAAAGCAGATTGGGGATAAAAGTCCCTCCCTGAGGACAAGCACGTCTGGAGGATGAGACCCTGCCAAGGACTGACCATGCCCCCATCAGCTCTACTCAAGGAAGGTGAAGAGCCTGCCTGGGTCCCTGGTGGTCAGTACAGAGCATGGTTACAAACCCAGGTCTAAATGCCCAATTATTTATTCAACCATGATCTCTACTAGCTTCCTCCTTTTGGACAGAGGGAATAATGAACCTCAGCACAGAGCTGCCAAGGGACCCACGTGAGAGACCTTGGTGACACCCACAGAAACTCTCTCATCCAATAAACAGGCAGGAACAGAGCCCTCTCAAGCACTCTCCTCCCACCTCCCCCCACCTGCCCCACCCCTGCACCTGGAGCCTCCCCTGCGCCCTCAGGGCCCTCTCTCCTGGCTGCCCTCTCCCAAGCCTCTCCAGGGGCCAGGCTGCTGCTGCAGCAGACATTTCCAGCTGCTTGTGTTTAGTTACATTTGGGTTTTGTGAGAATAACAGTAATTGCTACTTGTAACGGTCACCATGCCTGGGTCTGACAGACCCCCAGGCACTGCTGTGTCCCCGCTCATGTTGGCCTTGTCAGCTAGGACTGAGGCAATAGCCGTCTCTGTGAACCTCAGTTTTCTCAGCTTTGAAGTAGTGGCACAACAGCAGTTCCTCCTCCACCAGAGGGCTGTGAGTGGGCAGAACTGAGGCCCCGTTAGGATGCACTGGGCCCGTAGCAGCAAGTGGGCAGGGCCTACCCACACCTGCACAAAATGGAGGCCTGTTGGTCTGAGCTGTGGCTGCAGGACTTTAGGGCTGTGGTCAAGACAAGTTCCCAGGCAGCCTAGCCCATACAGACCCTAGACCCCAGGGTCCCACCACGGCCAGAGCCCTGAGGAATCAAGCCCAAACAGCTCACTGAACAGAGGAGGAATCATACAGTCACATCATACAGTCAGTAAATACCCAGGTGGGTTTAGCCAGGGCTGTGGGAACCCCATGGCCCCCAGCCTGTCCATCACCACAAATGGTGCAGACGTGCAGCATGTCAGGAGGATTTAGAGGAAGTTTCCCTTCTCTGATAAATCTCCAAAGTGACTTACATTTCCCATGGTTTCAGCTTCACTTTCAAAACTCCCTCTAGGGATTCCCCTGGTGGTCTAGTGGTAGGAAGCCTGACTGCCAGTGCAGGGGACAAGGATTCCATTGTCCCCTGGGAGGATTGCACATGCCATGGGACAGCTAAGCCCACACACCACAACTAAGGAGCTGTTGCGGGGAGAAGTCAATTCTGACTCCATGTTGAAATGGTTTCTTTGACTTGCTTTCCGTTGCTTTTATTATTATAATCACACATAATGGCCTGCCTCAGAGAATCCTACCCCTCTGCCTGATTATTAAATCAAAGTGCCTTTGTTCCGAACCTTGTCCTTGTGTAGATGGCAAGAAGGAAGAAATTAACACATCACTCTGCCTGAGGCTTTTCGTCTAGGAGATACTTGCAAGATTAAGTGGCCTTTTTACTTTGTTTCCTCACCTCCCCCCCATCTCTGGTTCATAACAGAACCTGGCATCCAGACCCTAACAAGATGGTTATTTTGAGGCGTTAGTCTGCCATCTTCTCTGTCTGCCAGCTTTCTGAATAAGAATAAAGTCATATTCCTTGCCTCATCAACACCTTGTCTCTTGGACTCATTGGCCAAACATGCAGTGGGCAGAGTGAGCTTGGACTCAGTAACAAAGCTGCTGCTGCTGCTAAGTCACTTCAGTCGTGTCCGACTCTGTGCGACCCCATAGACGGCAACCTATCAGGCTCCCCTGTCCCTGGGATTCTCCAGGCAAGAACACTGGAGTGGGTTGCCATTTCCTTCTCCAATGCATGAAAGTGAAAAGTGAAAGTGATTGCAATGAGAAACCTGTGCACCACAACTAGAGT
>NW_011494629.1:2785049-2786163 GCF_000754665.1 Bison bison bison
CCCATGAATCGCAGCACGCCAGGCCTCCCTGTCCATCACCAACTCCCGGAGTTCACTCAAACTCACGTCCATGGAGTCAGTGATGCCATCCAGCCATCTCATAAGGCCAATGTAACTATCTCCCGACCTTGGGCACTGCTGCTTACTCTCTCTGATCTCTGGTTTAACAGGAGGGGTAAGGTCACGCCCACATGGCCTTGGTCAAATGCCTTGTGCTAACAGAATTTAGCAGACACTATGAGAGAAGGCAGAAGGTGGGGCGGGAATGGGGGTGGAGGTGGGCAGCGCAACTGGGAGGAGTAAAAAGCTGTTGGTCCTGGGAGCCAGGTCAGGGTCAGGGCAGAACACAGAGACCCAGACCTTCGCCTACCAGGCTGGGGAGATAATGTTTGGCCTCTGCACCCGCCTGGCTTCTGGGAGAGGCCTGCGTCCCAGGAAACAAGTGCTGAAAGAGTCAAGGGCTGGAGGAACCAACATGCTTTTGCCACCCCTAGTGGCTGGCACTGGCACAGACAAGGTGCCACCCCAAACAAGGGGCCCTGCCTGAAGACACAGAGGCTGCTCCATGAAGGGCGGCAGGCACAAAGAGGGCCCAAGCTGCGGTGACCTGCTGTCTGGTCCCTCCTGAGTGGGTGGGAGGCCTTCATGTCCCCTTTTCCTAGAGAAGGCCAAAGTTCAGAGGGTGTGAGACCCAGGCGACTCGCAGGTTTCGTGTGCGGGGCGAGCGATGTGTTGGCGAGAGCTGCACTGGGGCCCCACGGGTGAGTGTCATCCGGGGAAACACAAAACCACACACGCGGCAGTACCCGCTAGCCTTCATGGCGGTTAGCGAAGCGGCCTGGGAAAGGCCGGTTCTTGCCCTCGGTTTATGGATTAAAAGTGTTCACGACAGGAACGCAGAAGGCGACGTGCGTTACCACGAACACTAGAGATCGGGGACCTAACAGAAGTGAAATTCAGCGCTGGTTCCCCCTGCCATAGAGGTCCACGCGGGGCAGGCCCCGGGTGGCCTAAGCCCCGCCCCGCAGCCTCCGCCAGGGGATTGGGGGCGGAGTCTGAGTGCGGCTGCGTGCGCCGCGCGGGAGGAAGGCGGGCCGTGGGCGGACCCGCAGCC
>NW_011494629.1:2786263-2787470 GCF_000754665.1 Bison bison bison
AGGCAAGAACACTGGAGTGGGTTGCCATTTCCTTCTCCAATGCATGAAAGTGAAAAGTGAAAGTGATTGCAATGAGAAACCTGTGCACCACAACTAGAGTAGTCCTCACTCGGCGCAACTAGAGAGACCCCGCAAGAAGCAACTAAGACCCAGCACAGCCAAAAAAAAATCAATCAATCAATTTTTAAAAAGATAAGATTGTTTTTTTTTAAAAAAAAGTTACTTCTAGCCGTAAGGGTAAGGCATTAGGCAGGGGGAAACAAGGAGGTCTTGGTGTGGAGGGCAATCACAGGTGAGGCAGGCGCGAGGTTACAGTGCTCATGGATGCCCACCTGCTGCCTGGTGTTGGCTGAAAAAATACTCACAGCCTAAAAGTTGAGAGTTATATTTATCCTGTGGAAACTTTCAGCACTTCTAGCCCAGGTGACAGCATCTCAAGAAACCCTGAGAAAAGTGGTCCGAGGAGGCGAGTGGAGGAGCCATTTTGCAACAAAGGGCAGGTAGTCTGATCATCAAAAGATTATTGTTATTTAAAGAAAATGAGACATCCCAAGTTAAGGAAATCAGCATTTTTTCTATTTACAGGAAGATGCAAGAGTCTGCGCTCACTGAAATCATTCCTTTCACATGCACCTCAGCTATCTGGGGCCAGTACCCTGTGTTTTCACATCTTGAACTTCCTGTCCTCGGGGCTCACCATAGGAAATGGCTGTAGTCTGCGGGCTGCTAGATAGCAGGTGTTCTTTGCCTTCCTGAATTCCCTTAGGGCTCACTAGCTCACCTTGGAGGGCTGCAATCACTGATGACTGTGGCAACTTTGTTTACTGACACAGCAGGAACTATTTTATTTTTCACTGGCCAGACCAGCCAAGAGAGTAACAAGTCCACTACTTACAGATCCATGCAATCCCCCCCGTTCTGAGCATGGCCCTCCTAGGTCTCTTCCCAGCTATGCCTCAGTTTCCTCCCATGTCAAGTGAGAGGGTAACCCGTGCTTCACAAGGCTATCCCATATCACCTCCCATCTGCCCCATAACCCTGTTCCAGGCCACAGCACCCAGAACAGGGCCTAGCATAAAGCAGGCACTCTAGTTACAGGATGAATAAATGAGCTCTCAGTTCAGTTTAGTTCAGTTTAGTCGCTCAGTTGTGTCCGACTCTTTGCGACCCCATGAATCGCAGCACGCCAGGCCTCCCTGTCCATCAC
>NW_011494629.1:2787570-2797450 GCF_000754665.1 Bison bison bison
CGTGCCGCTGTGCGACCTTGTCCGACGCCCGCCCTCTCTGAGCCCTGCTCCCAAGACTCCCAGGCACCTACGGGCGCCGACCCGCTGCGCGCCGCGTCCGCAGTGAGGGTCGGGGTGGTCGCCATGCCCCCTGCGTCCCGCCCCCTTGCCAGCGTGGTCGCGGGGAGCCCAGGGATGATCCGGGGCTCAAGCCACTCTGGAAGGTTGGGCTGGGGCGCGGGCGGTTGGCAGGCTGCCGTACGTGGCCCGGGGCAGGTAGCGCCCACACGGAGCTGCGCAGCCGTGGGGCCCGGGCGCCACCTTCACTCCGCTTTCCGCGGCCCCTGCCTTCTTGGCTCTCACACAGCGCTCCAGCTCTGCCTGTGCTCCGGTTCGCTGCGCGCTGGGACTAGGCACCGAACGGATCCCGGCCTCTGGGCTCCAGGCCAGCAGCGGGCAGACAGTTACGTCACTTACGGTGTCCACAGCGACCGCACAGTCTTGTGCTGCCCTGATGGGGAACCTGGGGCCGCTGTGGCCTCCTCCCCTCTCTCCACCCGCGGGTTCTTGCGCTTCAGCCGGCCCTGCTGGCCTTGGAGCTCTGTGAGCATGGGGGCAGGCCCTGGCAGTGGTCCCATTTAGATCCAGTACCCTGGCACCCTGGGGTCCTGTCCCACTGTTGGAGCAGGGCCACAGTAGCGGTTTGTAACCGGCCTTGCCCAGGACGCACTTCCCCAGGGCCTCTGTTTGTGGCGCAGACCTGAGCACCACCCTTTGGTAACTTGTTGACATTGGACTTTCTTTTAGTTTCTGACCCCTGGGGATGGGGGCAGGGACAGTGGCCTCTCAGCCATGTACACCAGACTAAGGCCGAGACTGACCCTGCTCAGATGTGGGTGACCAGTCCTAGGTGATGCTGTAGTAAGAGGCCATATTTAGGGGGTGGAGGGCAAACACGTGGGGCAAGCAAGGCCCTGGCCTGGGGAGCAGTCCCTCAGCAGGCAGGGATCCCTGTGCTCAGGGGTCACCGTTATTGGCTTTGAGGCCAGTTGCGGGTGCTACAGCCCTGTTCCACTCTATCTGAGAGCCGAGACCAGTCCTAACGGAGAAGCCATGGCCAGAGTGCTGAACACACAGGCGGGTGGGAAGACTTCCTGACCAGTGGGGACCTTGGCACTGAGCCCTGGGGTGTGAGTATGTGTGGAAGGGCATCCCAAGAGGAAGAACAGTGACAGAAGGGCCCAGGGGCTGGACCACCAAGTACATCGGGGCTGAGTATAGGAGGTCAGACCTTGCCAGCTGCAGAGGGGCCATGGAGGCTCTGGACGCTCATGTGAGAGTGGACACATTATTCCAGGGGGCTCCAGTCACAGGCAGGGAGGCTCTGGGAGAGAACGTCAGGACTGACGGCTGCTCTGCTCATCCAGCCTGGGGTCCAGTCCCACCCAACACTGCTCTCTCTCCAGCCTCTGCCTTCTGCTTCCCACCCTCAGGACCTGCCTCACTGTGCTCTTAGGCACATCACTCTGTGTCTCAGTGTCTTATTTGTGAAATGGGGTGAGAGCAGCACCTCCAACAGAGGGTTATGAAAGAAAGTAAAAGTGTTAGTCACTCAGTTGTGTCTGACTCTTTGCGAACCCTTGGACTGTAGCCCGCCAGGCTCCTCTGTCCATGGGATTCTCCAGGCAAGAATACTGGAGTGGGTGACCATTCCCTTCTCCAGGGGATCTTCCCAACCCAAGGAGTGAACCCACATCTCTTGCACTGCAGGCGGATCCTTTACTGTCTGAGCCACCAGGGAAGCCCTCAGAGGCTTGTGGTGAGGACTAAATGGGCTAATGTGTGTGAAGTGCTGGGGTGAACTGGACGCATAGTATTAACATTCCTGCCTGCCAAACTAGATCCTCTTTCAAAGATGACATCCCGGCAGGGTTTAGGAAGGGCAGCACCTTCTCCCAGGCACAATCCGCTCTCCCCTTACCCCACCATAGGCACAGCCCTCCCCCTGCACCTCACCTGGCTCTTCCACAGCCTTCCCTCCCAGTGGCCCCTGCCTGAATCTGAGTCCCAAGGTCCTGCTTGAGGAGGGGTAGAAAGGCTTGCTGGGAGGAGGGGAAAATCCCAGGATCTTCATATATGTCCCCACTTGAGCAAGAGCCCCCAGACAGCAGGATGTGTGGGCTGAGTCACCTCGATGTCCTCAATGTGCCCCTAGCTGCAGGAGGACTGACTGGGAGCCCAAGCCCAGAGCCCCATCGGTCTCAAGATGCCCTGCTGCATGGCCTTGGGCAAGTACGGACTCTCTCTGTGAACCTCAATTTCCTCTTCTGTAGAGTGGGGAAGAATCACTCACCTCCCAGAGTGACTGGGCTCAGAGGAGAGTTGTATGTATAATCCAAGGGCAGATGATCTGTCAGGCCAGGGCAGTGAGGGAACTCCACAGATGTCCACTCCACAGATGTCCCCCCTCCACGTGCTGCCTACCCCTGTGGCCTCCATGCAAGGCTAGTCAGCTTAGGGCCCCTGCTGGAGTGAGTTGGTGTCTTTAGTCAATTAACTCACTTTTGGATGGCAGCAGAAGAAATAAGAAGCGTTAGTTATATTATGAAAATAAATGTGGCCATGCCCAGGGTTTATCTGAGGGGGCAGCTGCCTTGGACACTGCAGACTCTGGGGCTATAGCCAGCCGAGGACACAGCAGGGCTCTGGCAGGACAGGGTGCAGTGAGGCTCGCAGGGCAACATTTGGGCTTGGAAACCAAGTCCTGGGAGGGAGGGTTGCTTGCATAGCCTCCGCTGCTGGGAGAGGTTTGCTCTTTTTCTCTTAAACTCTTTTTTTGGCCTTGCTGAGCTGGCATGTGGAATTTCAGTTCCCCGATCAGGGATTGAGCCTGTGCCCCCTGCCTTGGAATTGTGGAGTCTTAATCACGGGATCACCAGGGAAGTTCCACGTTTGCTCTTTTTCTCATTTCTGCTCTCCTGGCAGATCCTGAGGCTAGCGGGGTCTTGGCCATGTTCCAAAAGGCAACTCTGACGTGGCCGCGCAGTTACTTCTGGTTAGTGGTGAGCCCACAGGAAGCAGGACTGCCCAACCCCGCTCAGCTGCTGCAAGGACCTCCCACCCCTACCCTGGGAAACTTCCCACCAGGAACTCAGACATGGAGCAAGAGACCTTCCAAGGCTGGCTGGGCACAGATGGTGTGGGCACAGTGCAAAAGTGAGCTAGTGTGACCTGGGGTGGGTGCCTTCACGCTGAGCCCAGGCAGTGGGCACAGTAGCAGCTTATGCCCCACACCGATGGATCAGACAGATCCTACTCGGCCTCAGCAGATCCTACCTGGTCGGTTCTCAGGTCCCAGCCCAGAAGTGAGGACTCCAGAACCCCCACATCCACTGTTGCCCACTGAGCCCAAGGGGAGGGGCCCTATGCAGGAGTGGCTGCAATGGCCAGCATCTGGAGCTGGGCTTCACTCAGCTCATGCAGTTTCCGGGGCTAGTCCTCGCTCTTCCTTGTTAGGGACTTTCACAATAGACTTAATTATAAGTTGTTACAGTTCATTTGGGAGGCAGCCTTTCAAAGCCATGAGGCTGGGTGGCGAGGAAGAGGATCAATCAGTCCTGCCCTGCCCCAGCTGCGCTCTAACCAGCCACTAGGCTTCTGAGCGCTTCATTCACTCCCCATCATATGCCCGCCTGCCCATTTTATAGCTGAGGAAACTGAGCACAGACCAGTCACTCTGCTGGTCTGTGGTGTGGCAGGATGTGGAGATGATAAAGGGAAGGCTCACATCCACATCCCACCTCTTCCCAGAGCAGCTGATGAGCCTCATAAATTTTGGGTCTATGAGGGCCTTGGTCGTTCATTCTTTAGATGTGAAACTGGGCTCTGGGAAGGGGGGTGGGAATTCCCACGTAGGCATCTTGTTCCATGCTTGTACCTGGGATTTGGAGTCAGTGGCAGAATTGTGGGCAGGCAGGATTGGAGGAAGTCCATAACCCAAACCTTGAGGTCCTGCAGAGATTCAGTCGGCCATGGCCCTGGCCTGCCCTCATCTCCCAAGGAAGCAGAGGGTTTACCGGCAAGAGGCTGAGGATGAGCCAGACCTCGTGGGCCCAATTGGAGGCCATGGGCAGCCTCTCCAAGCCCAGGGTGAACTGGAGGATGCGCTGTGTTGAAACTGGGTACTCTGAGTACCTCAGACCTGTTTTGAATCTTGCTTCTGTTCCAATTTGCCTCCCTGTCCAAGCTGAGGTTGCTCAGTGCAGTGTGACCCTGGGCCGGGTGGCCTGGGTCCCTGCGAGCTGCCTGTGTACAAATGACTGGGATGACGCACATTGTCCACAGAAAGTAGGCTCAAGGAGCCAGCCTTGTGGGTATCCCTGCCAAAACCAGCTCCTTCTCTACAGGCTTCTTCCTGGCTTTTAGAGAAAAGAAAAAGGAATGGCAGCCCTGAGCTTACTCAGCTTCTGAGATGCCGCTGGGTTTCAGTGAATTCCTTTTGGCCCCAGGGACACATTAAACTGGGTGTTTGATCCCTGCACTGCCCAAGTCATGGGCAGAGGTCTCAGTGGGAGGGTCCCAAGCATGGCTCCTGGCAGCTGGGTGGGGAGGTGAAGCTCCACACCTGTGCCAGATGGGCTCTGACTTCCCCCCAACTTGGGTGACCTCCTCAGGATAGTGCCTTCCCTGGGATTCACCTGAACAGTGGTCACCTCTCGGGCCCAGAGCTCTCCCCACAGCTCAAAGCCCCTCCCCAGAAGGCCTGGGGTACCAAGGTCAGGCACGAGGGAAATGAATCAACCCTGAAATCCACCCCCAACCCAAGGCCCTACACATAAAGCTTCCTGGCCTCCTCCCCAGTGTGGACATGAGGCTGTGCCATGTCCTGGGTGGCCCTTAGCTTCAAGGTGGACAAGCTGGGTTCAAATTCTGATCTGCCTCTCCCTCACGGTGGCCCTGAGTAAGCCCCCTTGACCCTTAGTCTTCCACTCTGTAGAATGGGAGAACAGTGCTCTTTCTCACTGTTAGTGTACTTGGTGGGTGGTAGAACTTCCCAGACTGTGGCCTGGGGTGTACAGATGGGAAAACTGAAGCCCGGTGAAGGGAACATGTTGTCGAGGCTACACTGCAAGCCTGTAGTCAGCTAGGGCTTGACCAGAGCCCCCTCCCCACCAGCCATGTGGCCTGCAGCCTCTGGCCAGTGCTCCTTATCACTGCATGGGTTGAATAGGAAGCAGATGGCTCTGTGGGCAGGAAATATCCTGGTCAGAAGGGACATATGGGCTGAGGCCCTTGCTTGCTACCAGGGGCCCTGAGACAGTGACCAGATCCCCCAGAACCTCCTGGGATGTTTGCTCCAAGGCCCTGTTGCACACCTAGGGCGCTCAACTGCAGAGGGGGCTGGGGACTTCCAAGCACTCAGCCTCACAAGTGACCCTGACCCCAGTCCTGCTCTGCAGGGCTGGAGGAGACTGTGGTGTCAGCTTTCAGAGCTTCTGAGCCCTGGCACCTGGGTTCAAATCCCAGTGCAGCCCTCACTTCCTATTGACTTTGGACAAGTTTCCTTCCTGTACAGACTCAATTTACCCCCTCAGTTTACTTCCCCGTGAAGACAAGGACTCCCTGGAGGAAAGCACCCAACTGAAGGGTGACGGGTTTTGCCCTGGGCCCCCAAGGTGGAGGACAGGGGGGCACAGGCTCCCTGTGCTGGGGGCACTGCTGCTGCTGCTGGCATTGTGTATTTGAATGCGTGTGTGGTTGCATAGGCGTGAAATATATATCCAGCTCAAGAGAGTTCAAAGTAAAAGAGGAATTCTCCCTCCTGCCCAGAAGCCTCCACAGTTAGCTGTGTGTGTGTTTGCTAATGAACACACACATGTATATTGTGTGTATGTATGTACACGTATGTGTACATGTATCCACGTGTGTGCGTGTACATGTGTACCATGTATACATGTTAGTGTATGCTTACATGCGTATATGCATTGTGCTTCTGTGTATGTGTGTATAGATGCGGGTGTATGTGTGTATGTGCTCATGAATGTGTGCATTTGTGTGTGTATAGCTCCCCTGCCCCCCAGAAGGTGGAAGCTCCTTGGAAGACCTGCGTCTGGCTTTTTCTCTGGGATTGGGGATTGGGGTGAGCACTGGGGTGGCCTCAAGGAAGACATTTTGGTGTTTCTGGTTTATGAAACTTAGGGGCACATGGCCAGCAGGCCAGGGCCTCCAGGATGCCTGCACCCAGTGGAGCACATACATGATGGAGCATGGGCAGCTGGGCCACTTTGCAAGAGCAGAGCTGGGAGACAGCGTGGGTGCTTTTGAGGCAGGGCACAGACCCTGGGGAGGAGTGGTGTGCCCTGGGTATTCTTGGGCAAGGGGGGTGGCCCACCCAGCTGTGAGTGCAGTTGTAGGCCTGGCATGGAGAGTCAAAGGAGAGACCCCACTTAAAGAAAGAAAGAGGCTGCACATGGAATTTCCCTGAGAGCAGGGCCAGGGCACTGGGTTGGACAAAGGCTTTCCCAGCGAGCTCTTGGTCTAGAATTTTAAACCAAGAGGATTTGCTGCTTAAGAACAATGGACAGTGAGGGAACATAGGACACGGGAGTCCCATGCTCGCCCTCCTGAGCCTGTTATTCTAGATGAGATTTAAACTTTAAAAGATATAATGTAGTGATGACCTAGAGGGGTGGGTGGGGAGGTTGGGAGGAAGGTTCAAGAGGGAGGCAATGTATGTATACACACAGCTGTTCACTTTGTTGAACAGCAGAAGCTAACACAACATTGTAAAGCAGTTATACTCCAATTTAAAATAGAAGATATAATGTAAAAGTAGTTTTACTTCTGTAAAACTTCTGTATTTCTGTGATTCTGTAATTTCCATTGTATAGTTCTATAATCTCCATGCTTTCTCCAACTGCAGAAAGTAGAAGTTTGCCTTCCCCAGAACCCCCACCTCCCATCCCTGCATCTTTCATGAGTCTAGAAATAAGATCTCCCAAATGGCCCCAGGAGGCCTAGGCTCAGGAAGGCCTGTGGACAAGTGGCCAGGGCTGAGGGGTACAGGTTAGTTCTGGGAGGTTGGGGAGGGGCCTGGCCAGGGGCAGCTTGAAGAGGGCGGATGGGCTGGCTACCAAGAGGATGCCAGGCGGCTTTGAGTTGCCTTCAAGTGAAACAGCCATCCCGAGAGGCAAACTCCAGTCTCTCTCGGGAGAGGTGGCCTGGACTCCAGTTTCTGAGGCCAGCCTTCTGCCTAACTCCCCTCCCTGCTCCTGCCCCTGCAGAGAACCTAGCCTGCAGAGACAGTCGGCTCTGGGTGGGGCCTTGAGGCACAGAGGGTGCTCGGGAGTGACAGGGACTGGCCTTGAGGACTGGGGATGTTCTCAGGCAGAAGTGAGGGAGGAAGTGGCCGAACTTGTGTTCGCAGTTTATCAACACAAACAGGAAGGCAGGATAAGCTCTAGAGCGTCATGACCAGTAGGGCACTCTAAGGGTGACCTCGTGCTTATTACGTGCTTATCACGTCATTATCACGTAATGACGGATCAGGAGGAGACTCTGGAGGCGTAGATGTGTGGTGGCCTGGGTGTGGTGATGGTGTAACGGTGCACACTTAGCTCCACACTCCTCAGGTTTTCATGTCTATTATGTACAGCTTTTTGTGTGTCAGTCACATCTCACTCAGTAAAGTGGTTTAAGATTGTTTTTAATAAAAAAGTAAGGAAGAGGCTAAGTTTAGCTGTAGATTAGAATACTGAGGCATCTCTTGAGCACCTGCTGTGCGCCCGCACAGCTGGGAGATGGCCTGGGTGGATCAGCCATCCCAGGAAGTCTTATTTCACACGTGGGCAAGTGTGTGGAAATCTGGGATCCAGCTGCTGTCACGTCACCTCCCTGGCACCAGTCACCTCCTGAAGGGAAGGGCAGGCAGGGGCACGCAGGGGAGGCTGCCAGACGGCCCCACCCATGGCAGGCAGATGGTTGGCAGCATTTTCCCGTCTAAAACCAGAGTGTGCCCTGAGGTTGTGTTTTGTTTCCTTTCTCTTCCAGGACTTGATTCCTAGGGTGGGTCTTGCAGGGCTGTACAGTCTCTTCTCTGGGCCTATTGTTCTGTTAATCAGCACATCCCTTTCAAGCCTCATCTGCTGACCCGATCTACTCCCACCTTCTTGCCAGTACCTAGGAAGGAGACCAGGCTCAAAGTAGGGGACACCAGGGTGGGCCCGGGCCCACAGTCCCCTGCTGCAGAGCCTGGCCTGACCACCCCACTCCCTGCAGCCTAGCCGCTGGGGCAGGAACCAGCCCATCAACATGAACCATTATGCCAACAAGAAGAGCGCAGCTGAGAGCATGCTGGACATCGCACTGCTGATGGCCAACGCCTCCCAGCTGAAGGCTGTCATTGAGCAGGGCCCTGGCTTCGCCTTCTTCATCCCCCTGGTGGTCCTCATCTCCATCTCCCTCGCGCTGCAGATTGCTGTGGGCGTGCTGCTCATCTTCCTTGGTGCGTGCCTGGGCAGGGGGCTGCAGCAGCGGGAGGGCCCTGGGGTTCCCCTACCCTACAGCCAGCTGATTCTGCCTGCACACACTCTGGGATGGGTCACACATTTTGCAAGCCCTCACGAGCTGCACAGGAGCCCCAGCCCACCTCGCTAGGCCAGATGGTCCAAAATGGATTAACAGCTCCCACTGTGGCCCCCAGAGGGCCCCTCATGTCTCTATCCTTCCACTCACCCAAGCTGAGGACACAGGAAAACATCATAACCATACAAAGAGTTGATGTGTATTGGGTGCCTACTATGTACCCACTAGTCCTTAGGTGGGCTATAGGGACCAGGTGATGGTCCTGCCCCCCAGGTGAGGGTCAGGTATAGAAGCAGCACGTGTTTGGGCTCCCCTCCACCTGGCTGCATGACCTCAGGCAGGCTACGTGACCTTGTGGGCCTGTTTCCTTGCCTAGAAAGTGGGCGTAAGGACAGCCTTGGGTACGTGTGGGAATGGCTTATCACGTGCCAGTGCTCAGAATGGTGCTTGCCTGTGTGTGTGCAGTACCTTGTGCCTTAGAATGCAAGCCTGGGCCTCAGGCCTCCCACCTTCCACTTTGTGATGAGGCGCCAGGCCCCTCTGAGTTTCTCCTCACAGAGCAAGCGGGGCTGCAGCAGTCAAGCCAGAGATAGCAGACTGCCTGGGCCAGGCCCCATTTTTGGCAGTGTTTTAAAGCAGGCATATCTCTCTCTGGGGGGGCAGAAGAGGGCCCCATGATATCTCCCAGCCCTGAGCAGTGCCTGCTCCCTCTCACAGTTAGGTATGACCTCAACAACCCTGCCAAGCATGCCAAGCTGGACTTCCTCAACAACCTGGCCACTGGTCTGGTCTTCATCATCGTCGTGGTCAACATCTTCATTACTGCCTTTGGTGTCCAGAAGCCCACCATGGACATGGCACCCCGGCAGTAGGGGCTCAGGTGAGCTGGCAGGGCCGTCAAGGGTCTGTTCCTCCACGAACCCACCCGCTGACCCCACGGGGCTGCTGACTCAGCGTGGGAAACTCAGGGTCTTTTGTGCAGACCGCCCGTGACTGCATCTGTCCTTGCCCAGGCCTTGCAGGGTGGGTGCCCCTGGGCATGTGCCCCCCTACACCACACTCAGCCCACTGTCCTTGCTCAGAGAGACCCAGTGCCTGCCCACGGTGACCCCACTTGGGAGCAGAAGCCACAAGGAAGTCACGTGAGCCTCGTAACACACTCAACAAGCCCCTCCTATAGGGAGGTTGTGGGGGCTCAGAGGCAGGCAACCCGGATTGTCACGAGGGCAGATGCAGAAGGCTGGCAGGTCTGGCATGTGTCCTGGCCAGGGTCACACAACACAGGTCCACGGGGCCCTGGACCCAGCAGTCCTCAAGC
>NW_011494629.1:2797595-2807256 GCF_000754665.1 Bison bison bison
TGTGTGTCAGGGACGTAGGAGGAGACCTTCCAGATTGACCAAGCGGACGAAGCAAGATGCTGGGAGCAGGGCCTTTGTGTGGCCCTGTTGTGAGTATCTGGCTTCCACTTGCCCCTGCCATCACTATTGGCCCCACCTGGCATGGATTCTCTGCCCAGCTGCTGGCCCCAGATTGCTGTTCAATCTGTCCCCCGTGGAATCCTCTGGATGCCAGCCTGCTGCCTCACTCATCGCATGACAACCGGGCCACTTATTAATCACCTGCTGTGTGCCCCCAAGACAGTCTTGAGTCTCCCCAAGCATCAGCCTAGTGAGGAGACCTCAAGGTCCCCACGGCACATGTCCACCCACCAGCCCCTGCTCTCAGGGGTGCCCTGTCCGAGCGTGCTGGGCCAGGGTTTTAAACCCTGACAGTGTCCCACGGGGGGACACTGTAGTTCTCCCAGGTCAGAATTGGGCTGACTCTGGAGTCAGAGTGGCCCCGACATTTATGGGCTGGTTAGCAGACACCACGCTGAGGCAGGGTCACCAGAACAGAGCTGGAGGCTCCTCCGGCCTTGGTGACTCCATGCCTCCCCTCTCCCTTCTCTGCAGGTGCCCCTGGATCATGCCTGGCCACAGCTGCCTAGACGCAGGAGGCGCCTTGCCCTTGAGGCCCATCCTCCTGTCCACGGGATTCCTCTAAACCACCGGAGCCCAGGCTGGCCCCGCTGGACTGCATCCAAATAAGCCACACGTGCTCAGGCCACTCTGGCCACACAGGGCCTGCCCTGTCCTCAGCTGCTCCTCCTCCTGGAGCATGGAGTAGCCAGGCCCAGAAGATAGAACTGGTGAGCCTTCAGCAAGGTCATCGCTACCGTGGACATGCAGCAGGCTTGGGGGTCAAGGAGCTGGCCCCCATCTTGGGACATTTCCAGAGAGACGAGGCGATGCCTGCCCTCTGCCAGTGCAGCAGCGTCCTGGCTTTGTGTGCTGCCCACCCTGGGTGACCTGTGACCTCTGCACTTCCTGACCCAGGACTATAGACCATCAGTGACCCTGTGGGTCCCCCACCGTGGCCACTGACTCAGACCTCACACCTTCCACCAGCAGTGATTGGGCAGGGCTGTAGCCCCTCCTTGGGGATCTGAGCCCCCACTTTTCTATATATAACTAACCAATAAAGCTGATTCTTCTCCTCGTGTGGCTCCCAGAACCATCCTCCCTGCCACCCAGGCCCGGGTGCTGGACTGTGCCCCTCAGAGCCCCCGGCCTATACAGCCCTCCTCTGTCCCTCCCTCCAGGCCTTTGTTGGCATCTCCAGACATCACCCCCACATACATGTCCTCGGGGCAGTCAACTCGATGACCCCTGACCAGACCCTCATGGAAAGTTCCAGCACTCCCACATTTCCTGCAGTTTACATGCCCAACTAGCTCCCTTCTATACCCACAGTACTGGATCAAGGAGAGTGGGGCTGATGCCAAGCCAGCCTCGACCCTGCAGAGACACCAGTGAGGGCCAGGTGCTGTCTCTGGGGGCTCACGGAGCCACCTCTCACATGGCTGGGACCCCCAGCTCCCTCAGTCCACCCTGTGACCACTAGGGCCTGAGCCCTCACTCAGCCCCCTTGTCATCTCCTTTCTGACCCTTGCTGGCCTCATTCCCTCATCTCAAGTCAGCAAAGCCCTCACCTGGGCCTTTCCAGGTGGGATACCTGAGAACCTCCAAGCAACTGGAGCCCGGGGAGGGGAATGAAGCCCCCAGGAGCTCCCAAGGCCCCTCCCCCATCACTTCTCTTGCCCTCCCCACTCTGAGCCTGAGGCAGCTCCACAGACATTCAGATGACCCCGTAGTCTTCTGTGGGGCTGAAAGATGAGCACAGAGTGATTGATAAACAAGAGTGCTTATGGGTGAGATGATCTAATCTGAGCTTTGCTTTAAAGTGAATAACTCAGAAAAAGGTACAGGGAAATGGATGAAGCAAGATTAGAAGTGCTGGGGATGCAGAGCTGGGGCCCCAGAGCCAGCTCTCTGCTCTTCTGAGTGTCTGAATGTCCCGTAAAGAAGGCTACTAAAGGTGATTCACACGTGTGATGAGATCCCTGAAGAAGCAAGACCAGCAGGTGGGCAGTGGGTGGACACATGTTCCCAGAGGAGCCGATGAGCCTGGGGCCAACCTGGTCAGAGGGCAGATGCACAGCTGTCAGGTGGCTGGGCCCTGGGAGCAAGCAGTAGAGAGGCCAATCTCTGCGGCTGGTCACCGTGAGCACCTTGGCTGTCTCATTGCCAGGAAGCAGCAGGGGTCAGTCTCCTGGCTGTGAACCTGCCCCACTACCTGGCCCTCGTGGTGGATCCAAGGTGGTATCTGGGCCCATGCCCCCAGGTCCAGCCCCACTCAGGGCTCTGCACAAGTGGAGGCTGCCCAGCACCATAGCCCTGGGGTAGCCTGAAGCTGTCTCTGGCCTGTGGTGTGTGGGATGCCCGACAGCCACACCAGGGGGATGCCAGCCTGTGTGGACCATGGACATGGCCAGCAGATGGCTGAGTTTCTCCTTTGGCCAGGACAGGAAGTTTGCCTAGACCTGACCAGACAGGGTAAGCCCCAGATGGCTGGATGGGTCCTAGGTCACCAAATCAGGCTGGCCTCTACAGGCACTAGGGGCATTGTGCATTCAGCCGCTGACAGCCTCTGCCCCAGCTGTTCCCCCACAGGTGTACCTGACAGCCCCTGATCTCCCCAC
Organism: Bison bison bison; assembly: GCF_000754665.1. Taxonomy (NCBI): domain Eukaryota; kingdom Metazoa; phylum Chordata; class Mammalia; order Artiodactyla; family Bovidae; genus Bison; species Bison bison. The sequence goes on from NW_011494629.1 coordinate 2,800,319, forward strand.
CCACCAGCACCCAGGCTCATGTCAACAGACCCGGCCCCCAACCCTCACTCTGGATGTACCCCTGTCTCAGGGCCTTGGCTTGTGCTGCAGCTCTCTAGGTTCGGGGCTGTGCCCTGAGGTCTTCCCCGCTGGCCCTCCTGACTCCTGCTTCTTGTCACTGTCACGGCGGGCCATTTGGGTTTGCTCTGCCTTTGATGTCATTGGTCACGTCACTGCCCACAGTGTCCCCCTGGGGCCCTCATCTGAGCCCTGACTACCCCCACGTCATCTGGCCCATGATCAGGGCTGTTGCCTGAGAAGGAGGGTCCTGCTCACCATCTCCCTGAAGGCTAAGGGAGGTCTGCCTGAGCTGGGGAAGGAGGTGGACCCTTAATCATACTTGTAGATCTATTTAATCTGCTCTGGCCCTTCCACTTGATGCAACCACTCAAAGCCTGTGCTCAGCACTGTGTCTGGCATACTTAGTCTAGGTACTTAGTAAATGTCTACAATAGATCCACTCCTCAAGTTCCAAGCTCTGCACATGTGTTACAGTGGCCAAGGGATAGACAAAAAAACAGGGCCCAGAGAGTCAGTCAGGGCCAAGCCCTGCTGGGCAGCTGCCCCATCTGGGGACCCCACTCTGTCATCCCGGGGGAAGGCAGAGACCCTGAGAGTAAGCAAGGGGCTCGAGGAGTAAGAAGCAAGGAAATGTACATGCCGAGTTGGGAGACTCCACAGAGGGACACACACAGGGAAGTCAAGTGTGGGAGCCCTCAAGGCTGATGCTCCTGGACCCAGGACCAGGAGGGAGCCCTGTGGAAGGACAAAACTGTGGTGCATGAACCCCGAGGCCACGTGAGCTGGGGCTGGCCTTAAAGGAGTGTAGGATGGTCAGTGTGGGGAAAGGGGAAGTCACAAAGAGCTAGGAATTGGGGCGACTGAGGGAGCTGGGAGGATTTTGTGCTTAACTTCCTTGTTTTATAATATACAGAGATGATGATGGATGGAGGACAAAAAGATTATAGATTGATGGACAGATGGATGGAAGACAGATAGATGACAAATAAATAGGTATAGATAGATGACAGATAGGGGTAGGGATAGATGAGTCATCCCAGGTCACCCTGGGGTTCTCCTCCCCTGACTCTCCATCCCCAGTGTCCACCCTTCAAGGCCCAGGCCCAGTCGATCTGAGAAAGTTAGGCCAGGATGGGCTGGGCTGGGTGGACTTCTGCTGCAGGATTGAGTGTTTCCTTCCTTCCACACCTGCCACACCCACCCACCCACTTCCCTCTCTCTCAGGCACCTTTTCTCCCACCTGCTTTTAATGGAATTTAATTCCTCTTTTCTCACTACATTACTTTTAAGAATTCACGAACAGAATGTTCTAACATTTTTCTTCTCTCTCTCAAGTATTTATTTCCGGGGAAACTAAGCTAACTAAGCTGCTGGATCTGCGTGTGGCCCAGGGAAGATGCCCCATGGCAGCAGTGCCCCCCAGACCCTGCCCTAGGCCTCAATGCCCTCTGAGGGGATATGGGGCTCCAGCCCTGCCTCCAAGTGGGATAAGAATTGAGGTGCCAGCTGCCACCAAGCCAGCGCTGAGGGAAGGGCACCAGCTCTATGCTCCGAAATCCCCACACAGTCTACAAGATTGGGGCCCCAGGGCCCAGCCAGCAAGGACCTGACCTGCAAGTTGGTCAGGCCTGGGGTTTGTGCAGAGGTTCTGGGTGTGGGGTGGGCACTCTGAGATAGCTCTCAGAGCACTGACCTGGCGGGTTGAAAATAACAACCCCAGATTCCAGCAGTGTCAGCACCCCGACCCAGACCTTGTGCCTTCTCCCAGAGGGGAACCCTGCCTTGTGCAAATTGCAGTTGCATTTCCGGCTCCACAAGCAGCGGCCTGTTACTTCACTGGGCCTGAAACCACATCCCTGAGAGCATCTAGGGCCCTAACTGCCTCCATCACAGGATCTCTGCTCTTCACACACATACCTCCTTCACAGACACACTTCTCCTGAATGCCCCCATCACTTCCCTCCCTCCCACCCTGCTCAAATCTCCCCTCACTCCCCTCCCAACACCGGGGAGCTCTTCCCCACCCAGGCAGACTGGAGATGGGACCGTCACCCCGGCACTGTGGTAGCTGAAGTACTGTGGTAGCTGAGGATCTATTCTTCTTACTAGAGTTTGGTGGGGGACTTTCCCAGTTGAGGTGGCATTTTACCAAAGATCTGAAGGTTGAGTAGATGGGGGGGAGTGGTTAGTAGTCTTCCAAATGAGGGAATTAGCATGTGCAAAGGTGGGGGGTATGGATCATGAGCAGTTCCAGTTGTTGAGCTATGGAGGTAGGGACAGGGGACAGAAGGTTAAGGGCCTATCCCAGGGGGCCAGCAAGACTGTGGCCCTTGGCATCTTTCACACCTTGATGGACTTAATTCATTACAGGTCATGGTTACTGACTGAGCAAGTAGTTGGCAGGGGGCCCTCATGGGGATAGGTGCTGTGCCTAGACATGGATGCCCCATTGTTCCACCTCCCCCAGCCCCAGCCTAGGAGTGGGATCATTGTATGGCTGCCACAAGCCAGGGGCAAGCTGATGGGAGAGGGGCCTGGCTGGTGGTCTGGGCTGTTGCCACAGACTTCAGTTGTGGGCACGGGGTCCAGGCACAGTTGGAGAAGGGGCCATTGAGGCTGGGATCCACGGAGGGGGTCCTAGAACAGCCTGAACTCAGGGGCTGCTTTGGACCACCAGGGCAAGGCCTTGGGTGGGTCATTGCTGGAAGGAGAAAGTCAGCAGTCACAAGAAGCGGCCCAGTTGGAGCCAAGGGAATAGGTGCCCTGGACTACCACAGCTCACCAGCTCACCTGAGACCTGGGACCGGCACTGACTGCCCCTCGCTCAGGGGATGGACCCTGCCACAGGGCCTTGTGGGTAAGTACCAGGACCTTCCCTGCCACATTCTGTTTCTGGGATGTCCCCTCAAAGGTCCTTCTACTTAATAGTTCAGGACTGCTAATAGCAAAGGACTATATTCCGGGGGGTATATAAGTAACATTTATTTCAGGAGATTGGAAGGCTGAGGTCCAGGCACTGGCTTGTTTTGGTGTCTGCTTTGCCTGCACCCTACACACAGTGGCCTCACTCGCCCAGATGTCTCTATCACCTACAGTCAGGCATCTGGCGCCTTTACCCAGTGGTGCCCTTTACCTAGTTCTGTCACTTTCACTGGGCACGTGTCACTTTTACCCAAGCACGTCTGTCAGAGAGCAGGACAAACATAGTAATACCTCGGCATCTGCCCAGGAAGCAACTTCCCCTGGGAATCAGGATCTTACCTGTTTAGTGGGTGGAAGGACTGCAGACTGGACAGGATGTGCTGGGCTGGCCTCAGGGTTCTGCTGACCTCCTACCTTCTGAGCTTGGAGTCCAGAAACTAGTTCCTTGGTCTGTATGGCTAGCCAGTACAGTGGGCACTCTCTGCAGCAGTAAGAGCAGTTTACACGGGGCACTGTCTGCAAGGGACCTGGAGTGCAGTGCATCCTTATAGCTCTGAGGAGGGAGGGGAGTGGATATGTTCACAGCATCGCTCACCCTAGACCCTGAGTGAGGAACCTTCATGTGGTTCCAGCCTTTGAGGGCTCTGTTCAGCTCACATAGCCCAGGGTGCTCATTTCACCCAGTGAAGGTCTGTTCCAGAGGAACATGCTCTAGCTGCACCTTTAGCACAGCTTTAGCGGTTAATTCATGAAGCCATTTCCAGAAAACAGCACTTGGAGCAGTGCTATCCAGCTCAGGATATCCATGCTCAAGGAGGGGTCCTGTCTCTTTGAATAGATGGGTCAACTAATGCTCAGAGTCTGGAGACACACCCCCCAGGACTGGCAGGGCAGAGATGGAAGAGCTAGTGGTAAGCCGTGATGTCCTGGGCTTCAGGGCGGGCAGGAGGGCTCCTCTGCCTGGCTCTCCCATGCCCTGGCCCTCACTTTAATGTCTGGGCATACAAATGAGTGAATGAACCCATAGGCTGACTGAATGAGGGCCAGACACCACGTCGTGAAGCCAATCCCTCTGCTTCCCATCTTGTTTCCCTCCCACATGCTTTGAGAGACTGAGACATGGGAGTGGAACCCCTCCTGAGGGCCTGCCCAATGGCAGCATCATTCCTGGTGTCAGCCTGCGGTGCCTCTAGAAATCCCCTATGGAAAACGTAAGCACATGATGGTTCTCGGGTTGACATACTTCTGTTTCCCCAGAAAGTGGCTGGAGGGGAAGGAGATGACAGAGGGAGGCAACGGGGAGAGGGATCCATTGGAGCCTGGCCCAGGCCCCAGCGGCCCATGCCTTGTGCACGCGCACATGTGAATCTGAGCACTGTGCACACTTCTCACATCTGTGTGCATGTGTGTGTGTGCGCGCACGTGGGGAGGGCACTCTCGGGTGCTGTGTGGTCCTGGGCGCTGAGCTCACTGGTAATGAGGATGGTGACAGGGCTCCGCAGAGGACAGGGGCCATGCAGCCACAGCCTGGAGGGCAGTGGGCACCCGTGGCCCAGCAGTGGGGACTCGGCTCATGGGGCCCCCAGGGCCAAAGGTAGAGCACCAAGCCCGCCATGTGTACACTCACCCTTCTGTGTCCACAAGGACTTTTCTAAGACAAGATCCTAAGCCTGAGGCCAGGAGGTGAGACAGATGGGTACGAACTCCCTGGCTGAGGGGACAGGCCCATCTCCCCAAGGCAATTACAGGGCTTGGCTCTGAGAACAAGGGGCTGTGTGGGGCCAACAAAGGGCTCCCCCAGGCCGTTAGGGGAGGGCGTGAGGAGCCAGAGCCCAAGACTTCAAATGGCACAATTATACTTTTCATCTCTAGAAGTCCTAGAGGGTTCTGTGTACTCTGTCTCAACTTCCTCTCCACCTGGATTTTGTGTTCATTTCTAGGCTCTGACCATACATGTGTCCCTGACCCCCAGAGCCAAGGTCATCGCTTCCCCAGGAGGGAGGGGCTCCGTCTCCCGGATAGTGGGATCTGAGGAGCCTCACAGGGCCCAGGAACTGGGCGTTGGCTCTGGTGACTAGACAGAGACAAGAGGGCTGATGGGGGTATCTCCCTGGGACATGTCATAGGAAGGGAATGAAGGTGGTGGTTGAGCCCCTCACGTGCCGGGTCCTCCTTTCTTGGCTCAGTGCCTCTCCTTTCAGTCTCAGCTTCTTCATCAGGAAAGCAAGGGCAGCAGCCCCCACCTTCTGGGGCTGCTGGGAGGAGTCAAAGCAACACATGCAGCACTAGAGCATCACAAGGCATTGGGCTGGTGCCCCGCTGCGGCCCTCCACTAACGGCCTGGGGTTTGGCCACATGCAAGCCCCTTGTTCTGAGCCGAGCCCTGTAACTGCCTTGGGGACAAGGGCCTGTCTCCTCAGCCAGGGAGCTTGTACCCATCTGTTTCACCTCCTGGCCTCAGGCTCAGGATCTTGTCACAGAAACGTCCCTGTGCACATCCAAGAGGGCTCGGTGCTCCGCCTTTGGCCCTGGCGGCCCTGTGAGCCGAGGGAGGGTAACAGAGCAGTCCAGAGGGCCTGCCTGTCCATCCTCCGGGCCTGGGGCTGAGGACTGGGACAGAGAGCAGATGGGGGGCAGGTGTGGGGAGCAACAGTGCTCCAGGTGGGGGATGGCAAGCAGGGCTCAAGGCAGGGAGTTCTGGAGAGAAGCAGTGGAAGGAGGCCCCAGAGGAGGGGCAGGACATGCGGCAGGGTTACATCTGGAAGAGGGCACTGGGGGACAGCCGGGGACATTTGGGGTTGGGTAGTCCACACAGAGGGGTGAGACCCAGGCTCAGAGGAGTCCGGGAAGGCAGCCTGGGCAGGACCTGGGTCTTGGGTTGGACTCAGGAAGTGAAGAACCCACAGGATCAACCTTAGTTAGAGACGCTGTCGTGTCTTGAATTGGAATCATCTAGAAAACACTCCTGAGAGAAGGGATGAGACTCAAACATTTAATATTGTTGAACACCTCTGTACAATGAAAGTAAAGTGCTTATTACAGAAATTATAAATAGCAAGAAATAAACACTTAGGAAAGAAGCAAGCCCCTGGAGAGCAACACGCAGGCAGGCAGGGCTGGGGTCGGTCAGAGGCCCCCCAGGTCATCTGTGAGAAAGGCCAGCAGGAAGCGGCTGACGTGCCTGTCAATGATGACAGGGGAGAAGCCCAGGACACGCCGGGCCCCTGGAAGCACCTTGGGGTCTGGAAGACAAGGGGGTCTCAGAACTCCTCCAGAAGGTACCTTCTCTCATCCTCGCAGCATCACCAGCCCACACCTGAGTGATGTGGGGTCCCCACGCACCGCTCCCACCCAGGACCTGGACAAGGTCAGCATGGCAGGAAAGCGACGGCGGGCATGCCACACTGGGTCACAAGGCGGGGCCTCAGGTGTGGGCCTCCGTCCATCTGGCAGGGCTCAGCCCCAGGGCGTGGGGAGGACTGGCCGAGGCCTGGCCCAGCAGCACCCACCTGGAGGGCAGCAGTAGATGAGAAGCGCCAGGCCCGCGGCCAGGCCGAGGCAGGTCAGGAAGGCCACAGGTCCTGGGGAGAAATGCGCGTGAGCAGCTACCCGAGCCCTGAGGGGTGGGGAGGGGTCCGGAGGCCTCGAGGACAGGCTCACACCTTGTGCTGGGGTCAGCCAGGCAGGGATACCCCTAGTGAGCACCCTAAGGGGATCTGTCCAATGGGCAGCCAGGACTGGAACCCAAGTTGGAATGAGAAGCCCCCAAGACAGAGGTGGAGCCCTGGGTCAGGGGACAGAGAAAAGGGAAGTGGGAGGCGGTTACCCCTGTCACTGAGCTCACAGCTTGCGTTGCCCGAGTCTAGCTCTGTGCAATCTGAGTTCTCTGGAAACAAAATCACAGGGCGTGGTTAGTCATGGGGAAGCTGGAGAGTAAGGTGGTCGCCTGCCATCGA
>NW_011494629.1:2807564-2822444 GCF_000754665.1 Bison bison bison
TGCCTGTCCCAAGTCCGATGGTGCTGAGTGAAGGCAGGGCGCCCTTTCTCTTCCCCAGACCTCCCTGGGCTCCCCAGTCAACCAGCTTCTTGATAACCCTGAGGGCACCCTGGAAGGTCCCTGACTCCAGGCAGGGCTGTGTGGTCCTGACAGCTGGGGTGACAGGGCCGTTCCATGCTGCAGCTCAGGGCCCAGGCCTGCCAGCCTGTGCTTGGGGCCCCTGGTCCAGCTGAGTGGCCTGAGGTGAGCCACCTCTGCCCTCACGGCCTCCAGCCTTTCATGTGAGGATTGAGGGACATTAGCCACTCCCCTGGGGACCTGGGTGCAGAGGCCTCAAGACTGAGCTGCCACCCCTACCTGTGCCTTCCCTGTACCCATCCTGGCAGCTCAGAGGATCCCTCTCAAGCCTCCTGGGTCATGGGCTGGCACTTCTAAACCAAAACACATTGTCCTGGACCAGCCATCTGTGCCAGAGACTGTTGTACAGAAACATCCACACCATGAGGCTCTACCTGGGTGAAAGTAGATACAACCTCTGTCGTGGGAGGCAGTTCACTCAAGGCTGGTATAGCCTACAGCTGTGAGCTAGTTCTGATCAGAAGCGTAAGGATTCCCAGGTTCATTAGATTATAGAGGCAAGGGTAGGACTACATGCACAAGATACTTTTGTGTAAGAAATAAAGAGCACAAGAAAAAGGGAGACAGAGAGAAGGAGAGAGACACACACAGTGACATGGAGAGACAGAGACAGGGAACCTTGGAGACAGAGATATCTGTGTTGTCTGAAATAATCTCTCTACACTCTCTGAGGGTCACACAAGACGCAACCAGAGGGTTGTCTCTGGTGAAGGGCTGAACAAGGAGATGCCAAGGCCAAGGGGTTGGGACACGCACTTACGCAGGGCGTGCCGGCTAGGCAAGCAGCTGTGTAGGGGCTGGGCGTGGATGTACAGGGCCCGGTAGAACTCCTGGCAATCCCGCTCACCGCTCCGCTGCAGGTGGCCCAAGAGGTCGCAGAGACGCACTCGCAGAGACAACTTGGGGTTCCGGAACTGGAGGAGGAAGGGGCACAGAGAGATCAGGCTGGAGGACTCCGGATTCACCCCCCAGCCCCAGCCTTCTCAATGGCTGTGATGCCACCTTCGTGGCTGGAACAACCATGGGGAGGTAGCAATTGCTACCAAAGACTCAACCACTCCCATGCGGTGCCCAAGACTGTGCTACACGGCCACTAATCCTTGCACTCGCATTGGAGGTCTCGACAGGTCACCAAGAAAGATGGTGGTGACATTATTCCAAGTGTGGAAACTTAGCGGCTTGCTAACTTGGTTTTCCCACGTGTAAAAAAGGAAATAATAAACCTACACGGTACGATCATTATAGGGAACCTTCAAGGTAATGGCATAAATGATAACTTCTAGTAGTTCATAGTCTACAGGAATGTGATTCGAGTTTTAAAAAATATATCAAGGGTTGCTAAGTCACTTCAGTCGTGTCCGACTCTGTGCGATCCCATAGACGGCAGCCTACCAGGCTCCCCCGTCCCTGGGATTCTCCAGGCAAGAACACCAGAGTGGGTTGCCATTTCCTTCTCCAATGCATGAAAGTGAAAAGTGAAAGTGAAGTCGCTCAGTCGTGTCTGACTCTCAGCGACCCCCTGGACTGCAGCCTGCCAGGCTTCTCCATCTATGGGATTTTCCAGGCAAGAGTACTGGAGTGGGGTGCCATTGCCTTCTGCGATATCAAAGGTTAAGGAGAAAAAAAGGTGGCTTTTTCGATGTGGCTGACTGAAACATATGTGGTTGTAAAGGTCAATGGACAGGGTACCTGCACTGACTCCCAGAACATGGAGGCTATGGCCCGGTGCTGCCACCTGGTGGTGGTGGACCATTCTACAAGAAACTAGAGTGGAACCACAAAAGGACAGAAACGCAAAGCAAAGGCAGGTGCGCAGCAGAAACCACGGGTACCTCTGAGGAAAGGAACCGTGGGGGGGTGTGTGTGGAGTTTCCTTTTTCTCATGTCAACATCTGAAGCTTTTCAAAATTGTTTTAAAATAGTGAATGCATATTAGACTTTTAATTACAAGACAGAAATTTGAGCCCCTACTTTTCAACTTACTGGACTACTTTTATAACTCAACAAGCATCTGAGCCAGTAGCAGGGTGTGGGTGGATTCTAGCTCTGTCGAGGATCAATATCATCTGTCCCCTGGAGAGGCCTCAACCCTCCAGAGAGCCCTGCATGTGGCCCCAAGAGGAGAAGGGCTCGCTCTGTCACCCAGCTGGGAGGCAGGTCATGTGCCCCAGAGCCCCAGCTAGTCTCTGGCACCCACCCCCATTGCCACAAGGGAGCCAGAGAAGTGGGTGGGGTGCACAAGGAGCACCCACTCTCATCCAGTGTCCCCGAAGAGGACGGGCCAGATCACACCCAAAATGACTGCCCATTTTGAACTTTTGGAAGATGCTGAGTGAAGAGTTCTGCAGCACTCAGTAGAGTCTGGTATCCCTGCTCCCCTCCCACCCTGGTACTCCCCTGTTCCCCTTCCCAGGTCTGTCTCATGTTGTCACACCTCTCCTGTGATCCTCCAGCATTTCTGAAAGGGGCGAGAAGTTCTGATGACATCTAAAGAAACTAAAGCTCAAAAAAATGATGTTCTAGGCCTAAGGTCACCCCAAGGAGATAGGTTTTCACCTCCAAGCTGTCCTGCCCCCCGCTTCTCCCAGCCCAGAGAGGAAAGGATGGGAGAGCAGCCTCAGGTTCCTTGGCACCTTTTCCGCGTCCTTGTTGCTGAGGATCTGGGGATAGTAGCGGTTTAGCTGGAGGATAATCCTGTCCACCTGCTGCTCACTCAGGCGTCCGAGGCTGGTGAGGAAAGGAGTGTCCTGGACTAGGCGATCACAGTAGGTTTGCTCTGAAACAGAAGCAGAGAACACAGAACGACATGAGCCAGCACAGCCCAAGGAGGAGGTGTTGAGTCCCACACACCATGACACAGCCATGGCAGGGACTCCTCACAGTAAGGTCCTGTGCCCACCAAGAGGTGTACCAGCTGTAAGCATCCGGACAACTGCTGAGATCCCAACTCATGCAAAGCCCAGGAATCCCCCATGTCATGCCAATCCCCTTGCAAAAGAGTGGGGTGGGTGGGTGCAGTGATAAAGGTACAGAGTGCTCAAGAGCAGAGCAGAGCCTCTGGTTCCTCCTCTCTTCTGTGCCTGAGAGCTCATCACAAAACAACTCAGAAGGGTGAAGAGTCTGCTGTCTGCAGGGCCCCCAGTGCTCTCTGGAAATAGGCAGGCCTGAGGAAGGACACAGCAGCGAGAGAAGGCCCAGCTCCAAAGCTCCTACAGCCACTGTTGTCATGGGGACAGGAGACACACAGACAGAAGCACAGGGTTTAGAGTGGCCTGGCCACTTTTAGCTGGCATGGCCACCAGACATCGTATCTGCAAGGCCTTGGGAAGCTGCCACAAACAGCAGACCAACATGCCTGCTACCCAGGAGGCTGGGAAATGCTTATCCTTTTGTTTTTTTCTTTCAGAATCATCATTAAAACATCACTGTTACACTTTCTCTCCCATTAAGAATGTCCCTTAGAATGACAAGCCTTTAAAGGCAGGGAGTGGATGGGAAGAAGTTGGTGGGCAGATGGCAAAGAATCTCTGAGGAAGGGTCCCAAGGCCCTGCAGCCCTAGCTACCTGAACAAGTACACCACCTTACCTATGTGAGGCAGCTTGTCTGTTTCCTGGTGGACCCAGAGGATGGGGGGTTGGTGTGCGGGCAGGCAGAGCTATATAGGAGGAGTTTCTGTATGTGACTGAAGTTAAGCTGGTATCGATTCAAATTAGATAGCTGTAACTTTACAATATTAAACATAACCCCCATGGTAACCACAAAGAAAATGTCCATGGAATACACACAAAAGAACATCAAAATGTGTTACTACAGAAAATCAACACAAAAGGAAGTAATGGAAGAAATGAAGGACAAAAAAGCTACAAGACATACAGAAAACAAATAGCAAAAAGGTAGAAACAAGTTGTCCCTTATTTAATTGTCAGTAATTAAATATAAATGGATTAAACTCTCTAATCAAAAGACACAGATTGACAGAATAGATTTGTGATACTGTGATTTACAGTAAGATGAAATGGCAATCCACTCCAGCACTCTTGCCTGGAAAATCCCATGGACGGAGGAGCCTGATAGGCTACAGTCCATGGGACTGCAAAGAGTCGGACATGACTGAGTGACTTCACTTTCCTATATTCACTCAGTAGTGTCTGACTCTTTGCAACCCCATGGACTATGCAGTCCATGGAATTTTCCAGGCCAGGATACTGGAGTGGGTAGCCTTCCCCTTCCCCAGGGGATCTTCCCAACCCAGGGATAGAATCCAGGTCTCCCGCACTGCAGGCAGATTCTTTACCAGCTGAGCCACCAGGGAAGCTCATGCCTATCTAAGGAAGCCTCCACAGCCTTCCCCTCGACCAAAGCGGGGTTTGGAGCATCTCCCAGTTACTAAACGCATGGAGGTGCCTGGGAGGAGCATGGAAGCTCCATGCCCCTTCTCACGTGTTTTGCCCTGTGCTTCTCTTCCACCTGGATGTTCACTTGTATCCTTGAAATATCCTTTGTAACAAACTGTGAATAGTAAGTGTTTTCCTGAGTTCTGTGAACTGCTCTAGCAAATGACAGTCAGGGGAAATCTGATTTATAGCCAGTCAGTTAGAAGCACAGGGGGCAGCCTGGACTGGTGACTGGCATTTCAAGTGGGGGCAATCTTGTGGGACTGAGCCGAAAGTGAACCTATGTGATCTGACACTCTCCAGATAGATGGTGTAAGAATTGAGTTAAATTTATAGGACACCCAGTTGGTGTCCACCAAAGAACTGGAAAATTGCTTGACAGAGGAAACCCCCACACACATTTGGTAACCAAAAGTGTCAGAAATAAAAGTGTTGAGAAATATGCATCGAGAAAAGAAATGCAAGAAGGCAAAGTGGTTGCCTGAGGAGACCTTACAAATAGCTGAGGAAAGAAGAGAAGCGAAATGCAAGGGAAAAAGGGAAAGATGTACCCAACTGAATGCAGGGTTCCAGAGAATGGCAAGGAGAGATAAGAAGGCCTTCTTAAATGAACAGTGCAAAGTAATAGAGGAAAACAAATAGAATGGGAAGACTAGAGATTTCTTCAAGAAAACTGGAGATATCAAGGGAGCATTTCATGCAAGGATGGACACGATAAGGGACAGAAATGGTATAAGGACCTAACAGAAGCAGAAGAGATTAAGAAGTGGCAAGAATACACAGAAGAACTATACCAAAAAGGTTTTAATGACCCAGATAATCACGATGGTATGGTCATTCATCTAGAGCCAGACATTCTGGAGTGTGAAGTCAAGTGGGCCTTAAGAAGCATTCCTACACACCCACTTTCACTCTGCCAACTGGACTTATGTCTTTATTGGTCATTCAAGTGGGGCAAAGGAATAACCTTTTAGAACTCAGGCAAACTGGGCGTTTGTCTTGTAACCTGTCAGAGGAAACATTGTAAAAGAAAAAAAAAAAAAAAAGAAGCATTACTACAAACAAAGCTAGTGGAGGTGACGGAAGTCCAGCTGAGTTATTTCAAATCCTAAAGGATTTTAAAGTGCTGCATTCAATACATCAGCAAATTTGGAAAACTCAGCAGTGACCACGTGACTGGAAAAGGTCAGTTTTCAATTCAATCCGAAAGAAGAGCAAGGCCAAAGAACATGTAATCTACTGTACTACTGCGCTCATTTCACATGCTAGCACGGTTATGCTCAAAATCCTTGAAGCTAGGCTTCAGCAGTATGTGAACTGAGAACTTCCAGATGTACAAGCTGGGTTTAGAAAAAAGCAGAGGAATCAGAGATCAAATTGTCAACATTCACTGGCTCACAGAGAAAGCAAAGGAATTCCAGAAAAACATCTACTTCTGCTTCACTGACTATGCTAAAGCCTTTGACTGCGTGGATCACAACACACTGTGGAAAATTCTTAAAAGAAATGGGAATATCAGACCACTTTACCTGACTCCTGAGAAACCTGTATGTGGGTTAAAAAGCAACAACTAAAACAGGACATGGAACAACTGACTGGTTCACAACTGGGAAAGGAGTGCGACAAGGCTGTATACTGTCACCCTTATTTAACTTAAATACTTATTTACTTAATATTTATTTTAACTTAAATGCAGAGTACATCATGTAAAATGCTGGCTGGATGAATCACAAGCTGGAATCAAGATTGCTGGAAGAGATATCAACAACCTCAGATATGAAGATAATACCACTCTAGTGAAAGACAGTGAAGAGGAACTAAAGAGCCTCTTGATGAGGGTGAAAGAGGAGAGTGAAAAAGCTGGCTTGAAATTCAACATTCAAAACATTAAGATCATGGCATTCTGGTCCGTCACTTCACAGCAAACAGAAGGGGGAAAAAGTGGGAGCAGTGACAAATTTAATTTTCTTGGGCTCTAAAATCACTGTGGATGGTGACTGCAGCCATGAAATTTAAAAATCCTTGCTCCCTAGAAGAAAAGCTATGAGAAACCTAGACAGCGCATTAAAAAGCAGACACATCATTTGCCAACAAAGGTCTGCCTAGTCAAAGCTATGGTTTTTCCAGTAGTCATGTACGGATGTGAGAACTGGACCATAAAGAAGGCTGTGAGAACTGGACCATAAAGAAGGCTAAGTGTTGATCTGATGCTTTCAAATTTGGTATTGGAGAAGACTTTTGAGAGTTCCTTGGACTGCAAGGAGATCAAACCAGTCAATCCTAAAGGAAATAAACCCTGAAAGTTCACTGGAAGGACTGATGCTGAAGCTCCAATACTTTGTCCACCTGATGCAAAGAGCTGACTCATTGGAAAAGGTACTGATGCTGGGAAAGATTGAAGGCGAAGGAGAAGGGGCTGGCAGAGGATGAGATGGTTAGACAGCATCATTGACTCAATGCACATGGATGTGAGCAAACTCTGGGAGAGGATGGAGGACAGGGGAGCTTGGCATGCTACAGTCCATGAGGTCGAAAAGAGTTGGACATGACTTAGCAACTGAACAACAACAACATATTAAGAAAGCCCGCATGCAGCCATGAAGACCCAGTGCAGCCAACAACAACAAAACCAGCGCCCTCCTTAAAGCAGCCTGCATAAGTGTTGACCCTTTCTGGCCAGGCTTGTCTGCAAAGGCTTTGGCCAGTGTCAACATCGGGAGCCTCATCTGCCACGTGGGGGCTGGTGGATCTGCCCCTAGCAGCTGGCGCTGCCCCAGCCGTAGGTCCAGTTCTCTTCACCACTGCTGCCCTAGCTGAGAAGAAAGCAGAGGCAAAGAAATAAGAATCTGAAAAGTCTAATGATGCCATGGGCTTTGGTCTTTTTGACAAACCTCTTCAGTAACACATTCAATAAAACGCTGAACTCTTAAAAAAACTTTAAAAAGGAATAAAACACTTAGAAATAAATTTAACCAAGGAGATAGAAGACTTGTACACTGATCTATAAAACACTACTCAAAGAAATGCTAAAAGATACAAATAAATGGAGAGACATTCCATGTCCATGGGTTGGAAGACTTAATATCGTGAAGATGACAATATTACCCAAAGTAATCCAGGAATTCAATGTGACCCCTATCCAAACTGCAATAAATCTTTTTTCATCTTTTTTTCATTCTAAAATTCATATGGGATCTCAAGGGACTTGTACAGCCAAAACAATCCTCAAAAAAAGAACAAAGTGGATGATTCACACTTCCTCATTTCAAAATCTACTACAAAGCTACAGGAATCAAAACTGTGGCACTGACATACAGACCAATGTAACAGACTAGAAAGTCCAGAAATTAACCCTATTTTGAGTTAAAAAAAAAAAAGTGAAAAGACAATCCATAGAACGGGAGAAAATATTTGCAAAGCATATATTTGGTTAGGGATTAACATATATAGAAAGAGAGAGAATATAAAAACAACTCCTACAACTCAACAACAAAAAAAATCCTACAAAATAACCAATACAACGATGAGCAAAATACTTGAACAGGTATTTCTCCAAAGGTGGACAAATGACTGCTAAGTACATGAAAAGATGCTCAACATCACTAGTCATTAGCAAAAAGCAAGTCAAAATACAATGAGATACCACTTCATACTCATTAGGGTAAAATAAATATATGGAGAGAGGGAATATGAATATGAGGATGAGGATAAACTGGAACTCTCATGCACTCCGTGGGCAGGTAAAATAGTACAGCTACTACGGAAAACAGTATGGCTGTTTTTCAAAAAGTTAAATACATCCGCAATTCCATTCCTGGGTATACACTCAAAAGAATTCAAAGCAGAGACTCAAACAGATATGTGCATGTCAAGTTCAGAGTAGCATTTATTCACAAAAGCCAAAAGGTAAAAACAACCCAAGTGTCCACAGACAGATGAACAGATAGACAAAATATGGTATACATACAATGGAATACTATACAATCGTAAGAAGGAACGGAATTCTAATACATGGGTTCAAAAACACGGATGAACCATGAAAACAATATGCTAAGTGAAATAAATTAGACACAAAAGGACAAATGAAGTGAAGTGTTATGTTAGTTGCTCAGTCGTGTCTGACTCTTTGCGACCCCATGGATTGTAACCCACAAGCTCCTCCGTCCATAGGATTTACCAGGCAAGAATACGGGACTGGGTTGCCATTTCCTTCTCCAGGGGATCTTCCTGACCCAG
This sequence comes from Bison bison bison, assembly GCF_000754665.1. Lineage (NCBI taxonomy): Eukaryota > Metazoa > Chordata > Mammalia > Artiodactyla > Bovidae > Bison > Bison bison. Next base: position 2,816,334 of record NW_011494629.1, read on the forward strand.
GGATCAAACCCGGGTCTCCTGCATTGCAGGCAGACTCTTTACCATTTGAGCCACCAGGGAAGCCCATACAAAAGGACAAATGTATTATTCCACTATATGAACTATCTAGAATAAGCAAGTTCTAAAGACAGAGAAAGTACCATAGTGATTAACAGGGGCTGCAGGTAGGGGTGAAAGGGGAGTTTTTGTTTAATGAGTACACAGTTTCCCTTTGAAAAAGTTCTTGAAATGCACAGTTTCACAGCACTGTGGATGTATTTAATCCCAATGAAATGGTTAAAATGGTAAATTTTATGTTCTGTATATTTTACCACACATATACATATAAATGGACATGAATCTGAGCAAACTCCAGGAGATAGTTGAGGACAGAGGAGCCTGAGCAAGCTTGCAAACAGTCGGCCACGACTTAGCTACTGAACAACAAAATACATATAAAGGTAAGTGGATAATATATTAAACTGTGGTTCAGTTTAATAAGTTACAATGGAATATAACCCAGTGATTAAAAGACCTACAAAGTTACAAAAAGACATTGAGGAAACAAATGCATTTTGTTAAAGGTTAAAGAAGCCAATTTGAAAAGGCTATATACTATATGATCCCAAGTATATATTTTAGAAAATGCAAAACAATGGAGACAGTAAAAAGATTAGAGGTTGCCAAGGGTTATGGAAGAGGGAGGGATAAATAGATGGAGCACAGAAGATGTTTAACCCAGTAGAACTTCTTGTATGATACTGTAATAGTGGATACTGGACATCATGAATTTTTCAAAAAACTCATACAGTGTACAACACAAGGAATGAACCATCATATTAATATGGACTTTAGTAACAACTGAAATTAATAATACTGTATCACTATTGGCTAACAACCATACAAATGCAAACTACTAATAATAGAGGAAGTGGGGTGGGGGGAACCCTCTGTGCTATCTGCTAGATTGTCTATAAACTAAAAATGCTCCAAAAGTAAATTCTAGTAATTAATAAGAAATACTATTTGGGAATTCCATTGTTGAATTTTTTTTCTTTTAAAATTTTATCTATTTTATTTTTGGCTGTGCTAGGTCTTCGTTGCTGTTCGGGCTCTCCTCCAGTTGTGGTGAGCAGGGGCGACTCTCTAGTTGCGGTGCACAGGGCTCAGCTGTTGCAGCTCGCGGGCTCTAGAGCACAGGCTCAATAGTTGTGGCACAAGGGCTGAGCTGCTCTGCAGTTTGTGGGATCTTCCCAGATCTGGGATAAATGTCTCCTGCATTGACAAGCAGTTTCTTTACCACTAAGCAACCAGGGAAACCCTCCATTGTTGAATTTTAAAGACGAAAACAACAGTCACAGAAAGGAGATGAATTCTTGGATTGGGTGGTGTTCACTGGAAAGGAGCATGAAGGACTTTCTGGACTGACAGAAACGTTCTAGCTTGATTTGGCCTGGGCCAGTTGTTCCATGAGTATATACATTTGTCAAAACTTAAAGAGAATTTTTCACTAAAAATGAGTGTATTTATAAGTAAACAATACCTCAATAAAGTTGATTTTTAAAAAATAGGGTCACTGAGTTGGAACAAGTGGGGCCTCCTCCCGATTTCTTCCGTGGGCCCAACTCAATAGACCGTTTACCTTCTCATCTCTCTCTCCTGATGCTACCTCCTCCTGGATAGTCTATTCCCCCCAGAATAAGAATTTCTAACTTTTGATTCTCCCAGTCTCTGAAAGTATATTTTGAAGACAGACTTGTCAGAGCTCCAACGTGGTAAAGAAGCCATGGACAGGGATGCAGAGACATCTGTCACCACCATGTGGCAGGACCCTCCTGGCCACCTGGCTTCATCACCTGTAGCCTCTCTGATTAAAGAGTTAATAATATTGGCCATAGTTCATGGACTGGGACCCATGCTTGGGCATTCTGGGAGCTCTGTGCATCATCATTCTTCTATCAGCTCTGCTACACAAGCATGACCACTACCCTCATTTTCAGAAGGAGAAACTGAGGCACAATAAATAGATAAGGTACCTGCTTAAGAACTCAATCAGCTGGAGAGTGATGGATTGATTTCAGGACCCAGGCACAGTGTTGGGGCCCATTTCTGCCTCTCTGATCAATCTACTAATTAATCATGCAATTTAGCTGCATCATGTCTGCTTCTGACCAAGCCACGGGCCGTCTTGTGTGTGCTGCCAGTGTGTGCACTGTGCATAGGGCTGGTACACACTAAGCACTCACTTAAGAGTTTTGGAACGAATGGACATAGGTCCAAGGCTCAGGGCAAGGGCTGTCAGTGGACAGTGACTAGCACTTCTGCAGTGGCTCCTCCCACCCTGCAGGCTGCTAGCCAGGGGAGCCACCACTGGCTGGAGCTGTGAGTCACTTGGCATAATGGCACAGCCTGGGGACCACAGCTCCGGGCTCTGCCGTGCCCTGTGCTTCCTGTGGCCGTTGTGAGCTGTGCACACAAACCACACCCAGGTGGCCATTCACAGGCATGACAAAGCACAAGAAAGGAAACCAGTTTGGCCCCAAGTGACAGTCCCAGACAGTTTTTATAGGAAGGAGGAAAATGAATGCTCTGGCAAAAAAACTCACCAGACCTTCACCAGCAGCCTTTGCTAAGCCCTACCTCCCCCATCGTTGTTTTTTTCTTTGGTTGCGCTGGGTCTTCACTGCTGCATGCAGGCTTTCTTTAGTTGCAGCAAGCAGGGGCTACTCTTCTTTGTAGTGTCTTCTCTTGTTGCAGAACACAGGCTCTAGGCACACAGGCTCAGTAGTTGCAGCGTGCGGGCTCTAGGGTAGGTGGACTCAGCAGCTGCGGCACATGGGCTCAGTAGTTGAGGCTCATGGGCTCCAGAGCACAGGCTCAGTAGTTGTGGCGCACGGGCACAGAAGCTCCATGGTATGTTGAATCCTCCCAGACCAAAGATCAAACCCGTGTCCCCTGTGACCATGGAAGTGCCCCTCCCCCATCATCTTGCCCTACTGGCACCACAAGCATAGTTGGGCTGGCCAACCTGTTAGCCTGACCTGGCTTTGCAGGCCCTGTGGGAGCTGGCCTCACCTGCCCTCACCAAGTCTCCCAGCCCCTGAGCCAACCCTGCACAGCAACACCCAACTGCAGCATTCTGCTTCGGATTCCCAGGAACAAGAACACCTCTCCCTATGGTTTCCACCTGGCCAACTCCCCTCAAGAGACTTTCCTGAGTTCCCCACCCACCACCACCCCCAACAAAGTCCAGATGCTTGGACCTCAACCTCCCCTCCCAAAATGAATCTCCCAGAATCCCCTCCTGTCCCAGTGTCCAACCTGGCCTCAGGCATGGAGCTGCAATGGCCCACTTGCCAGCACGCCACAAGGAAGGAGCCGGTTCTGCAGCAACAGTAATTGCTACAGTGATACCTGGTCAGTGTGGCCCTGCACAGATGCATGAGGCTCTACACGCTCACTCTGCGACCCTTCGTAAAGGCCCCAGAACGAGACAGATTGCTACTGGTGCACGGAGACAGTAAGCCCGGAACCTGGGACCTACAGCCTTGCAGTTCATTTGGCCCTCCCAGGCCTGCACTCTCTGGGCCCTAGTTCTCCATCCCCAAAATGAAGGACTCTGAGGGAAGAGGCCTCTAGAAGCCCAGGACACAGAGACCGTAGGGAGAATGGGGACTGGCGGGCCTGGTCAAGGTCTAGTCCTGGCTCCGCCACTGACTGCCCCAGCAGTCTAGGGCACCTGCCCAAGCTGAGTCTTTGTTTCCTCATTCACACACAGAGATATTCCATATTTCCCCATACAGCAGGCCTGAGTAGCAAGCATCTGATGCAGGACCAGATGCACAGTAGGTACAATAGACCTTTGAACAGTGAGGGGGTTGGGGGACAGACCCCGAGGAGCCAAAAATCCACACATTACTTTACAGTCAGTCCTCTGTATCCATAATTTTGCATCTGAGAATTCAACCAACCTCAGGTCAGGCAGTAGTATGTATGCATCGAAAAAAATTCACGTATTTGAAACTGTCACATTTGAAACTCTAGGTCAGAGGATCAACTTTACTCAGAAATAGCAGCCACAGATTAAAAACAGTTCAGAGAAACGACAGGGGAATGAGTAGTAACTGGGGTCTCTTCTGGCTTAGGCTGGTACACTGGTGTCCTGGAAATCACCAGGTTCCTGCCCATCAAATCTTACTAGTATATGGGACTTAGGCTGGGACTTCAGTGACAGCTACAGAGAGAACAGGGACTTCAGGGGCCTCCCAGACCCTGTGGGTCACCCTAGGTGACTTTTACCTCAAAAGCATTCCCTGAAATAAGGTATGGCTTCTGGAAGCCACCACACTCCCTGATTACACTGGCATGAACTCTCACTAGCCTGTTACTCTCATGGAGCTTCTCCTACAGGGAAAGGTCCACAGAGCAGGATCACTCTGCTCAGGATCAGGAAGGTGGTGGGTGGGTCCCCATTCCAAGAGGCCCTTGGAGGATGGCTGGGCTAGGGACTGCATTCTGGGGGGAAAAAAAAGCTGGAGGGGCTGGGGCAGTCCAGATGGGGCACAAAGCCTTGGGAGACAGAGTGTGTGTGCAAGATCCCCTCGGGCCTGTCCCTGGACAAGGGGTGCAGCCTGGGAGATGCCAGAGTCCCACAGGTACCACACACTGCCCAGGAAGGCACCACCCGTTGGGCAGACTTCTCAGGGGACTCCTAACAGAAGACACAGCCTTCTATCAAGAGTTTCTATATCTCCTGATAGAAGCACAGTAGAACCCCAGAGAGTATTCCTTACCACCAATTACTTTCACCTCCTAGTGCCAGGCCACAGATCCTCACCCCAGCAGCTCCCCACCTGCAGACATACGTTGGCCTCTGCCCTCCTGGAATCACCCAAGACCTGGTCCCCGCCACTAGAACCTTCCATGGCTTGACCTGGCCTCACAGCACAGAACACGCTAAGGCTCGGCCCCTAACGCTCAGAAGCCTCCAGGGCATGACGTGGCTTTGCCCACCAGAACTCTCCAGAGCTTGTCCATGGCCCCCGCCCCCAAGCACCCTCCTAGACCCGGCCTGGCCTCGCTCCCAAAGAACCCAGCCCTGGGACGCGCGCCGCTCTGCCGTCGCCCTGTCGACAGGGCACTCAGTCACGGGCAAGGTCACTCGCCGTCGCAGCGAGGAGTGGCATCGGGACACTCGGATCCTACGCGCCACCGTGGCCGCGTGCCTGTCTCCGCATGGCAGGCACGACCCCGGACCGTGCTCACCTGTCATGGCGGCGGCAAGCCGTGCATTCGGCCGACCCGACCCGTCCCCCTGCCGCTGTCAGCCCGTGTGGTTGTCGGCGCGTTGCCCGTGGGTCCGGTTGACCGCCTCCCGCTCCGGCCCGCTTTTTCCCGGTGGGCCCCGCCCCTGGTATCCTCTCGGCGAAGCTTTAACCCCGCCCTCACTGAGCCCGCCCCTTCCCGCTAGGCCCCGCCCATGGGGTCGGCGGCGCTGCCGCAGGGTCTAAAACCCTCAGCTTTCCCTGCAGTGCAGCTTCCTAACGCGTGGGCTACGGACGCCGCTGAGCCCTTAGCCCCGCCCCTCGCTGGATCCGCCCTTCCGGGAATCCAGGGCCTAGTCTTTGTCAACGCTAGGGCTCTAAACCCTGCCCTCACTGAGCCCCACCCTTGCAGACCTTAACTAGGTCGCGACCACAACCCTGAACCCCGCCCCTCGCTCGGTCCTCATTAGTTACCGGGCCTCCGAAAGCCTTGAGCCTGACTCCCGCCCAAAGGAGGTGCCCTCAGCTCCGCCCCTCACTGAGCTCCGCCCCCGCTGCTCTGGGCTAAATCACAGCCGTATCCTGACTCTAAACACCACCATTGTAGCTCCGCCCCCTCGGCGCTAGCTACGTCGCTGAGCAGTCCTGAGCCCCTCCCCTCCTCACTCGAGCCTCACTCCAACTTTGGCTCAACTTCGTTTGTAGCCCACGCACTTCTCCCAGTCCTGGCTCCATCTTGGTCTGCCCTGGTCCCGCCCTGTCTTTGCCTGGCGGGCCAGCCAGACTGTAGACATGGTTGAGCTCTTTGCAGCAGTCAGCGGTGCTTCTGCTTTCCGCGCCGCCACCTATTCCCGCCACCCCCGCTCCC
>NW_011494629.1:2822554-2832575 GCF_000754665.1 Bison bison bison
AGGGGTTCAGATCAGTTCACTCGCTCAGTCGTGTCGGACTCTGCCACCCCACGGACTGCAGCACGCCAGGCTTCCCTGTCCATCACCAACTCCCAGAGCTTACTCAAACTCATGGCCATCAAGTCAGTGACGCCATCCAACCATCTCATCCTCTGGCCTTCAATCTTTCCCAGGATCAGGATCTTTTCTAGTAAGTCAGTTCTTCGCATCAGGTGGCCGGAGTATTGGAGTTTCAGCTTCAGCATGAGTCCTTCCGATGAATATTCAGTACTGATTTCCTTTAGGATTGACTGGTTGGATCTCCTTGCAGTCCAGGTGGGGTCTATCCTAAGCTGAGGGGGACAGCATCTACCTTGGACAGGAAGATTGTGTAACATGACCTGGGGGTGATAGAGGAAGTCCAGGCCTGCTCCAGGTCCTAGGGCGCAGTCCTCCCAGAGGGAGGGGGCATCCTGCCCACCAGTGGAACCGGCCTGACCCCCGCATTACTCTGCATCATTCTTGCTGGGTCATGACTCTGTGGACAAAAAAATGTTGCCTGCCATCCCAGTAAAGGTAAATGATACCCACTATTAAGCCTTTTGCCTCTGTACCACTCGCTTTGAGGGGAATTTAGGATGGAGAAAAACAAGATACTGGCCTCAGATAGTTGAGATTTGTATTTAAGGAATAATTTCAATGAACCCACGTTCTTGCATCTTCCCAAAGATAGTAAAGCACTAAGATCATTAACTTGAAGTGTCTGTTTTTGTAATTAGTAATCTTCCGATGTTCACTGCATGGGTTTTTTAGTTTCTTTGTGGGTTTTTTGTTTTGTTTTTTTCTTTTAGCAAAATTCCTGTGTATCCTGGTTCCTTCTTAATTTTGAAACAGTCAACTGAAAGCTGATCTTTGTTTTATCTGCCAGACTTTTTCTAAGGACTTCAATACTGGGAGGTAGCCTCTCAGATAGCTCTGAGGGACTGCTCCAAAGAGGTAAGGGAAGAGCCAGGATATATAGAAGTTTTGCAAGGAAGACTAGATAGTTGAAGCATCAAAAGTTTCCTGTTTAATAAAGAAAACCAGATATCTCAAGTTGATGAATTTATCACTTTTCTTTGTATGGGAAGATGCAAGAGTTTGGGTTCATTGAAATCATCCCTTTTATATGCACCTTAGCTATCTATGGCCATGATCCTTCTCTTTCCCATTCTGAGTCCCCTTACGGTGTATTGATGGGAGTGGCTGCAGTTGCTGAGGGCTTGGGGGAGGGGCAGCCCATTTGTCTGCATCCTGAGTTCCCAGTTCTCACCGTAAGGGGCAGTGGTAATGACTGATGGCTACAGCATCTTTTTATGTTTACTGATATGGCAGGCAACATTATTCATTCACAGAACAATTTCTCAGAGCTGAGAGCCTAGTCTTCACTAAGGTCTCTGAATAAAGCATAACTGGGAACTTTAAGACTGTATGTTTTTATTTATTTGTTTATTTATTTTTGGCTGCGAGAGGGCTTTCTCTAGTTGTGGTGAGCAGGGGCTACTCTTTAGTTGCGGTACACAGGCTTCTCATTGTGGTGGCTTCTCTTATGCCAGAGCACTGGTTCTAGGGCTTGCAGGCTTCCGTGGTTGTGGCACGCGGGCTCAGAATTTTCAGCTCTTGGGCTCTAGAGCACAGGCTCAATAGTTGTGGAGCATGGACTTAGTTGCCCCTTGGCATGTGGAATCTTCTTGGACCAGGGATGGAACCCATGTCCCCTACATTGGCAGGCAGATTTGACCACCAGGTTAGTCCTGTGGTTTTTCAAAAGTCAATGGCTCCTAGCGTTTACTTCTCTCAGTTCCTTTCTAAGAGTGATGTAAAAATCTTGACTCCCTGTGTACCCATGCTGAACAGAAATACAGAGACAGAGTTATGGAGGAGAAAGAGTGGCTTTATTTCTTTGCAAAGAAGGAACACAGTAGGCCAGTGCCTCAAGAACTGTGCCGCCCTCCCTGGGGGATGGGGAGAGCTCTTATAGTCAGGCAGAGATACATGATTGTAGTAGGATCAAGGTAGTAACAGTCATGCATTCTTTCTTCTGCAAAGTTTCAAAGGGTTAAGTTGCTGACAAGATTATAATGTGGGCAGGCTCTCAGGTGGTCTGGCCTCCTAATCATGATGAGCTTCTCTGGTCCCTTTAATCTTGTCTCAAGTGCTCCTCCCTGATTAGCAACTGTTCAGATCTGCCCTTTGGAGCTCATAGAAGCTGGAGTCTTGCCTACAAGAAATGGCAGACCATTCTCCCAAATCATCGCCACCCCACCCCCGACCCCCGCAGAGTCCAAAAGACTGTTCTATACATCTGTGTCTCTTTTGCTGTCTCGCATACAGGGTTATCGTTACCATCTTTCTAAATTCCATATATATGCATTAGTATACTGTATTGGTGTTTTTCTTTCTGGGTTACTTCACTCTGGTGGGAGGGGGGTTCAGGATTGGGAACACATGTACACCCGTGGCAGATTTGTCTTGATGTATGGCAGAACCAATACAATATTGTAAAGTGATTAGCCTCCAATTAAAAAAAAAAATGAAATGGCGGACCAAAAGGCTCCCTGTGGACCCAGGAGCCTCACAGGACGCTGCTCAGTTTCAGAAGTAATGTCAGTGCCATAAGCCTGGGGTCTAGATGGACGGGGGACACAGTGGGGAAGGGGGACAGATGCAGAAACTGAGGCTCAGAATGAGGTAGGAGATAGATGGACCTCTGGGCTGGACACCTGGTACTTGTCAAGTGAAGTAAAATTCAAGCTTTGTTCTCACTCAGACATTCCAAGGATAAAACTAGTGGTGAAAGCTGAGCTCTGTCGAAGTAGAGAGATAAGGCACCCTCGCCTGAGGTCAAGGAAGACTTTTCTGCACATGTGCAGAAAGGGTTCTTGGCAGTTGAAAAGGGAGGGGCTCCACCCCATTATAAGTGTGGACATGCACCCATAAACCTCTGCAGTGGGATCCAGTTTAGAAAAAAGTTGCACAAGCATCTTGGGGAGGATCCAAGTCCCAGTTAGGTGTAAAGAAAGGAACAAGATAATTGGCCAAAGGTAGGACGGGGGAGCCTGGTGGGCTGCCGTCTATGGGGTCACACAGAGTCGGACACGACTGAAGCGACTTAGCAGCAGCAGCAGCAGCAGGATTGTCCTATATAAGTGATTAACATTCCCAGGTCGTGCTAGTTGTAAAGAACTCACCTGCCAATGCAGGAGACATAAAAGACATGGGTTCAGTCCCTGGGTCGGGAAGATCCCTTGAAGAAGGAGATGGCAACCCACTCCAGCATTCTTGCCTGTAGAATCTCATGGACAGAGGAGCTTGGCGGGCTACAGTCCATGAGATTGCAGAGTTGGACATGACTGAAGCGACTGAGCATACATGCACAGAGACCCAGAAGGACTGTTCTGTGTAAGTGACTTACATCCCCTCTTTACTGCACTCTTCCGCCTTCAGGATACCCATGCCCTCTCTCTCTGCCTAGTCTCTGACTCACCGAAAGGACATTCATACCTTTTCTCTTTGGCTTCGTGTATCTCTGCCCTGCTTCTGACTTAAACTGTTTACCTGTGTGCTCTCCCATACATTGTACTGCCTCTCTAATAATATACTTTGTATGTATTTTTTAGTTTTTGCCTCCTTGAAACATGCTTGCTTTCAAACAGGGGAAAGAACCAGGGCCACTTTGCTTCTAGTCTCTAGCCCCTGGCGGTCAAACTGCTGGGGTTCCTGGTTTTCACCCAGGTTAGCCAGGTTCAATCCCTGGACAAGGAACTAAGATCTCTCTTCAGGACTGCTCACTGCTTTCCCTCCGAGATCAAGAGCAGCAGATTTCTGGACCTTGCCCCTGTACAACAAGGACAGGGTCTCCCAAGTGCCGGATTTGCTACGGGGCCTCCACTCCCTGGCAGATGGATCCTGTGCCCCTTGGGATGTGTGCTACAGGCAAGCAAGGGCAGCAGATCTCCACCCTGTGAGTGGCAGGTGGACACTCAAAGGGTGGACCCTGGGCACTCCCCTGCCCAGTCGGGGGTCAGGTGCAGTGTCTCCCTCCTTGCCCATTGCCCCCACTGAGATGTGCATGTTGCAAGTCAAAAGTGAGCACTTGGAGCTTATTTTAATTTTTGTTTAATCAAATAAACAAGACAGTTTTTCCATGGGAAAAAAACAGATTTGGTCATTGTTAAGGCATTCAACCAATGTTAACTTCCATCGCTTAATATGTAAGTTTTGCTAGATGTTACTGTGATATATAGTAGAACCTCTGATGACCCTCTCCTAAAAAGGTAAATTGATAAAGAACAGTATAATATGGAATAATGACAAATTATAGCTGCATGTAGTGTGAACTGTCAGAGTAATAAAGAGAATGCAGAAACACTTGAAAAGTGAGCACTTGGGTAGGAGGTTGGGCCATCCAAGATGGGAGGGCAGGACTCCTGGGGACCTTCCTCCATCTGCTGAACACTGGGGGGTCTTATATGCAGATGGAAACAGATCACCCTGTGTGGACTTACTGGTGCAAACTGACATTGCTCCCCAGCTGTCCCTAAATGTCCAGGATGCGCTGGCCCTGCCCCTCACTCCCAACCCCCATGGCTTTCACTTCTGACTTCTGCTGTCTTAGAATTTTGTAATCCTGGTATGCTTTATCTGATCAGAAAGTAAATACAAGTTTAAATCAGGCAGGGAGAGTTCACCCCACATGGTGTCTGCACTTGCCACTCACCTGATCTCCTCAGGGCTGCCCTTCCCTCCAACATGTCTACAAAGTCAAAAAACAGACTAGAAATGGGGAGATATCGGCCGCTTGTCTCACAGAAGGCTCATCTCCCTAATTAATAAAGGACTCCTAGAAATCAACCCTAGAGATCAATACTCCTATCATTAGAGAAACAGGAAACATCTAAGGAGCTGCTCAATTTCATTCATAATAACATTGTGTTCCACACATACAACTGGCACAAATTCAAGTTCCTGATCAGACATGTGGGCCAGGTCATGGAATACTTCACCGCAGGGCACCACCATAGGCTCCGCATTCTGCCCCCCAAGCACTTTCTGCTACCCATCTCCCAACTAGAATGTCAGTTCCCAAGGACAGGACCACATCTACCTTGGTCACAGTGCCAGACATACAGCAGGTGCTCTGTAAATGCACTTAGAGCCTAAAAAGATGAGTTGAAAAAAGAGTCAAGCACAGGTTGAGGCAAGAGGAATGAAGTGTGCCCATGGACCGAGGGGCAGCCTGCCTGGCTAGAGCTGACTGTGTGAAGGAGTACGGTGGGTGATGAAGGGCCCGACCACTGCGGAGAAGCAAGGACATTCTCCTCCACATTCACATATGGCCAAAGGTCACAATTCATTCATTTACTCATTAATTTATTTGATAAATGTCTCCTAAACACCTGTGATAAGCCCAAAAAAGAGGTATACTATTTCTGGGAGAGCAGAGGAGCCCTGCTTACGTGGAACTTCCACCAATAGCAACAAGACACATCTGAGTGCAGGTGCTGAGTGTTGTGAAGAGCAAGAGACTAGACAGAGGCTGCCTTTGGGAGCCTGCCAGCCTCCAAATTGGCCCCTCATATTGCTACTGAACTCAGGATCACCTGCTTACTGCTCAAAAGTCAATAACTGAGGACCAAGAGTCAGTACAAGGGAAAGGTATTTTATTCAGAAAAACTGACAATCTGGGGAGAAAGGGAACTCTTGTCTGAGACCAAGTCCACAGATTCTGCTCAGCCGTGACAATCTTTAAAGGGAAAAAGGGGAAACGATCTCAGTTAATCATTAATGTAGGAAATCAGATTCTTTGTCATTTTTCCATTGAGTGCAGATCTGCTGATTTCCGATCTTCATTTGGACGCTGTCTTGCTCACATGGTCCCCCTGCAATTGGATGTTCTCTTGGCCGTGGTCTGCCTGCAAATGTACCAAGGGCAAGATAAGGTAAAGTCAGTCATTCTTTAAGTATTAATGCTTCACTCTTACTCCTTTCAATTAAGGAAAGGAATCAACAGGTTAGGCAAAACATTGTGTACATCCAGTAAAGCAAACATCAGGAACTAGCTTAAATGTTGTCTAGCGATCTCATGCTTATGGTTAAGGTCTGAGGAAAACAGGGATGAACAAATGGAAACACACGGGGCGAAAGAGCTGCTTGCACCATCCCGGGTCACATTCCTGTGTGGTCTCCTCCACAGCAAATTAGACCAATCTTTTTGACTGGTGAAACACGGCAGAAGTGATGATGACTTCTGGGGCTTGGATCATAAAGGGGATTGTGGTTTCTGCCTTTCTGTCTTGGATCACTCTTTCTGGGGGAGACAACTGCCATGTCATGAGGATGAGCAAGCAGTGCTGAGGAGTGTGCTGAGGAGTTGGACCCCCAGACAACAGCCAGCATCAGCTTGCCATTGATCTCAGCAAGGCAGCAGTGAGTGGTGGTGTGAAGCAAGATCTTAATTCCCTGCCTGAGAATTGAACTGAGGTAGTCTGAAGGAAATGGCAACCCACTCCAGTGTTCTTGCCTGGAGAATCCCAGGGACAGGGGAGCCTCGTGGGCTTCCATCTATGGGGTCACACAGAGTCGGACACGACTGAAGCAACTTAGCAGTAGCAGCAGCAGTCTGAATGAAAATCAGGAATTCTAGCCATCAGACCAGCAAGGGCTAGAAGTTAGAAGCTATTTTTCCTTGGATCTTTGAACCGGGTGAAAAAAAATACTTTTATCACAGAGGCAAAAACTGAAAGTATAGGTACAAAGTTAATTATTTGAGACACAAAACAAGTGGGAGAGCACACAAAGAAACTGTTTAGTTAAGATAGAAGCAAGGCAGAGATGCACACCCAGAGAGAAAGGGTGTGGGTCCCCTCCCTAGTGAGGAGGAGCACAGTAAAGAGGCAGATGTCATTTATATAGGTCAGTTCTTCCAGGTTTTTACCTTCCTTCAGGTCAATTACCTGACCTACGCTGGAACCCTCCCTGGGTGAACACACACCTCTAAGCCAAGATGGATCTGGCTTCTGGAAGGAGCAAGACTCATTATGGCCTGGCCTTATCCCCTGACTTTTGACCCCCAAGGAGCCTTTCTGTGCATGTGTAGTGTCTCCCTTGTCCCAAAAAGGGGGAGCAGAGATCTCAAACAGGATTTTGCCCCTCTTTGTCCTTGCTATGACTATTACCTAAAAGGGTTTACAAGAAACAAAGACTGGCTATTTACCTTGTTTATATTGTTACTTCCATTTCGGAGGGGCAACAGGAGGCTGATTGTTAATGTCTTAACTGGAGCCCATCTATCTCTTGTCTCAGGAAATGCTAACAGTTTTACGTATCCAGCCTGAAGACCACCTCGTCAAGCCCCATGAAATGCAAACAGGAGGCCAGTTGTAAATGTCTAACATGGAGCCCTTCTATCTCCTGCCTCACCATGAAGAAGTCCCTGGCTCCAGTTAAGACTTCAGGTGAAGTCTTCAGGTGAAGACTTCAGGTGAAGGCCTGGCTAACATCTGACTGCAGCCTCAAGAGAGACCCACAAGGACTTCCCTGGTGGTTCAATGTCTTGACTCCATGCTCCCAACGCTGGGGGCCCAGGTTTGATCCCTGGTCAGGGAACTAGATCCCACACGCCACTACTAAAAGTTTGAATGTCACAACAAAGATGGAAGACCCCATGTGCTGCAACTAAGACCTGGCCCAGTGAAATAAATATTTTTTTTAAAAAAAAGAAAGAAAAAGAGAGAGAGAGATCCAGAGACAGAGCCACCCTGCCAAGCCTCACCTGAAACTGTGAAAGATACTAAGTGATGATTATTGTTTTGAGCAGAAGGGGAAGGTCAGGTGGTGACAGGCAGATCACATAGGGTCAGGCAGGCCAGGTAGCTGAGAGCTGGCAGTATGAGGGTTATGAGCTAGGGCAGGGAGAATGGAGATCTACTCTGATTTATAAGTTTTAAAAATAACCCCCTGCACACACACAAGCCAACTCATTGGAAAAGACCCCAATGATGGGAAAGATTGAAGGCAGGAGGAGAAGGGGGCGATAGAGGATGAGATGGCTACTGACTCAGTAGGCGTGAGTTTGAGCAAACTCTGGGAGATGGTGAAGGACAGGGAAGACTGGCACACTGCAGTTCATGGGGTTGCAGAGTCGGACTGGACTTAGTGACTTAACAACAACACACAAAAGTATTGAAAGAAGAGTCTCAAAGAGACGTTTGCACACTTGGAACACTGTTCAAAGCAGCATTATTTACTGTAGCCAAAAGGTGGAAGCAACCCAAGTAGCAAATATGGCATATACCTAAGATGGGAGTACTATCCAGCCTTAAAAAGGAGGAGATTCTGACACATGCTACAACACAGATGAACCTTAAAGACATTATGCTAAGAGTGATACTACAATTTATAATGAGAAATATATATATTTGATTTTCATCCTGATTCCCCGCACAGATTTTCTAAAAACCTTTGAAATTTCCCAAGTGGTTAGGTAGCCAAAATTCAGCCTCTGTATCCTGGTACTGAATTGAATATCAGAAACAGAGTTTTGGGTGAAGTAGAAAAGAAGAGCTTTATTACTTTGCCAGGCAAAAGGGGCCACAGCAAGCTAATGCCCTCAAAACTGTGCCTCAACCTGGAGGGGACAGAGAGTCTTACAGTAATGGTTCAAAGAGGAGGGCAGGATCAGTTCATGGACATTCTTCTGATTGGTTGGTAGTGACGCAACTGGAAGTCAGCATTATTAACCTTCTGATGCTAACTGGTTTAACCACAAGTCTATGTGCTTTTGGGTAGTATAGAGTTAACGTCTCCCACTTGGTGGGGGTTTCAGTATCTGCAAAGCAGCTCAAACATATTGTGTATATCCATTGAGGGGGAACCAAGATCATTGGTTTTTGACTGGTCCTCCTTTGTCTCCACAATCCTTCCCTTCCCTGATTAGCAATTCTTTGAATCTGCCCTTTGGAATGCAGGGAAGGTCATGGAGGCTGAACGAAGCCCATTTTCTTGTAAGCAAGAAATGAGGGATACAGAAAGACTTATGTGCCCAGGAGCCCCACAGGGTCCTACTTGGTTTCAGTAACAGAAACCTTTTTATTATATTTTTATATTTTATATTGTTATATTTAGGTAACTTCTGGAAAGCCCCTAGGTCACTGAAGGATGGAGGTTGGTTGCCAGGGGGACCAACATTGTAACTGTTGTTGTTGAGTCACTAAGTAATATCCAACTCTTGGAGATCCCATGGACTGCAGCACTCCAGGCTTCCCTGTCCTTCACTATCTCCCAGAATTTGTTCAAACTCATGTCCACTGAGTCAGTGATGCCACCCAACCATCTCATCCTCTGCTGTCCCCTCCTCCTGCCTTCAATCTTTCCCAGCATCAGTGTCTTTTCCAATGAGTCAGCTCATCCCATAAGGTGGCCAAAGTTTTGGAGCTTCAGCATCAGTCCTTACAATGAATATTCCGGGTTGATTTCCTTTCAGATTGACTGGTTTGATCTCCTTGCTGTCCTAGGGACTCTCAAGAGACTTCTCCAGCACCACAGTTCAAAAGCATCGATTCTTCAGCATTCAGCCTTGTTTATGGTCCAACTCTAACAGGACTACTAGAAAAACTATAGCTTTGGTAGCTCAGTGGATAAAGAATCTGCCTGCAGTGCAGGAGACCCGAGTTCAATCCCTAGGTAGGGAAGATCCCCTGGAGAAGAAAACAGTAACCCACTCCAATATTCTTGCCTGGAAAATCCCATGGACAGAGGAGTCTGATGGGCTACAGTCCATGGGGTTGCAAGAGTTGGACATGATTTAGCAACTAAACCACCAATACAGACCTTTGTCAGCAAAGTGATATTTCTGCTTTTTAATATGCTGTCTAGGTTTGTCATAGCTTTTCTTCCAGGGAGCAAGCATCTTTTAATTTCATGACTGCAGTCACCATCCACAGTAATTTTGGAGCCCAAGAAAATAAAATCTGCTACTGTTTTCATTCCCCCCCCCCCTCCC
>NW_011494629.1:2832675-2844390 GCF_000754665.1 Bison bison bison
TTCCCCCCCCCCGCCATTTATTTGCCATGAAGTGATAGGACCAGATGCCATGATCTTAGTTTTTTGAATGTTGAGTTTCAAGCCAGCTTTCTCACTTCTTTCACCTTCATCAAGAAGTTCTTTAGTTCCTCCTCACTTTCTGCCATTAGGGTGATATTATCTGCGTATCTGAGATTGTTGATATTTCTCCCACCAATCTTGATTCCAGCTTGTGATTCATCCAGCCCAGCATTTCACATGATGTACTCTGCATAGAAGTTAAATAAGCCAGGGTGACAATATACAGCCTTGATGTACTCCTTTCCCAATTCTGAACCAGCCCATTGTTCCATGTCTGGTTCTAACTGTTGCCTCTTGACCTGCATACAGGTTTCTCAGGAGGCAGGTAAGGTGGTCTGGTATTCTTATCTTTTGAAGAATTCTCCACAGTTTGTTGTGATCCACACAATCAAAGGCTGTTGTTAGAGATGGTTAAATCAATATATAGGACAGTCCTTCCTAGTCTTTGTTCTCCTCTGGCCAATTATTTCACCTCTTTTACCATATCTGACCTTTCTTAGAACCCTCCCTGTTATGCACGCACATCTTTTTGCCAAGATGGATTCTAGCGCAAAGGCTAAAGGAACGTTTGACAACACCTACTGTGGGATAATGCCCCTTTTCTTTTAACTCCCAAGGACCTTCCATGTGCACATTCATTCAGGGAGGTTTCCTTGACCTTATGTGGTCATCTTATCTTTTAGCAGAGCCCAGCTCTTGCCATTAACTTTGTCTTCTGGAGAAGGGAAAGCAACCCACTCCGTGTATTCTTGCCTGGAGAATTCCATAGACCAAGGAGCTTGGCAGGCTACAGTCCATGGGGTTGCAAACAGTCAGTCATGACTGGGCTACTAACACTTTCACTAGAGTTTCTAGGGCAAACAAAGCTCTAATTTGTTCCATTTGACAAACTCCAGCTGCTCAGCCCGGAGACCCATCTACCTCCTACTTCAAAATAAGCTAGTCACAAAAGGACAAATAATGTGTGATTAAACTTATGTGGCGTCCCTAAAGCAGAGACATTACTTTGCCAACAAAGGTCCGTCTAGTCAAGACTATGGTTTTTCCAATAGTCATGTATGGATGTGAGAGTTGGACTATAAAGAAAGCTGAGCACTGAAGAATTGATGCTTTTGAACTGTGGTGTTGGGGAAGACTCTTGAGAGTCCCTTGGACTGCAAGGAGATCCAACCAGTCCATCCTAAAGGAAATCAGTCCTGGGTGTGCACTGGAGGGACTGATGTTGAAGCTGAAACTCCAATACTTTGGGACCTGATGTGGAGAGTTGACTCATTGGAAAAGACCCTGATGCTGGGAAAGATTGAGGGCAGGAGGAGAAGGGGATGACAGAGGATGAGAAGTTGGATGGCATCACCGACACAATGGACATGGGTTTGGGTGGACCCTGGGAGGTGGTGATGGACAGGGAGGCCTGGCGTGCTACGGTTCATGGGTTCGCAAAGAGTCGGACACGACTGAGTGACTGAACTGAACTGAACTGAGAGTAGTCAAATTCATAAAGACATAGAGGAGAATTGTGGGTGCCAGAGGTTGAGGGAGGTGAAGGGGGAGTCAGTGTTTAACAGGGACAGAGTTTCTGCTTGGGAAGGCAAAGAGTTCTGGGTATGGATGGTGTTGACAGCAGCACAACGTGAATGTGCTTAATGCTACTGAACTTTACACTTAGAAATGGTTTAGACAGTGAATTTTATGTGATGTAGCGTTTACCACAATTAAAAATTTAAAAAGCAAAGTAACCCTCCGGTTATGGGAACTGACCCTGGGGGCGGGCGATGGGGCTTGAATGGAGGAAGGGAGACCAAGCGGTGACCAGGAGGGTGCTACTGTGATGGTCCAGGTGAGAGGGGAGGAGGCTGGAGCCAGGGTAGTGGGTGTGGAGGTAGGGAGACAGGGTATGTTCCAGTCAAAATTTGAGGTTGAAGCAAAAGGACTGCTGTAGGATTGGATATGGGGTCTGAGAGAAAGTGGGGCCAGGGTTTTTGGCCTGGGGAAGGGGATGGAGAGAGGTAGAAGGGACAGTTCCTTGGCGCACTGAGTTCAAGAAGTGTAAGCATATCTAAATGTCAGGATGATCTCGGCCATGTAGCAGTGAACGGTGGCTCGAAGTGAGATCTGAGTTCCATGCCCAGGAATTGAACCTGGGTAGTCTGGATGACCACTGGAAAAACCATAGCCTTGACTAGACGGACCTTTGTTGGCAAAGTAATGTCTCTGCTTTTTAATATGCTGTCTAGGTTGGTCATAACTTTCCTTCCAAGTAGTAAGGTCTGTCTAGTCAAGGCTATGGTTTTTTCCAGTGGTCATGTATGGATGTGAGAGTTGGACTGTAAAGAAAGCTGAGCACCAAAGAATTGATGCTTTTGAACTGTGGTGTTGGAGAAGACTCTTGAGAGTCCCTTGGACTGCAAGGAGATCCAACCAGTCCATCCTAAAGGAGATCAGTCCTGGGTGTCCACTGGAAACTGATGTTGAAGCTGAAACTCCGATACTTTGGGATCTGATGCGGAGAGCTGACTCATTGGAAAAGACCCTGATGCTGGGAAAGATTGAGGGCAGGAGGAGAAGGGAATGACAGAGGATGGGATGGTTGGATGGCATCCAACCGACACAATGGACATGGGTTTGGGTGGACTCCGGAAGGTGGTGATGGACAGGGAGGCCTGGTGTGCTGCGGTTCATGGGGTCACAAAGAGTCGGACACGACTGAGCGATTGAACTCAACTGAACTGAGTCTGGATGAAAACCAGGAATCCTAGCCAGCAGACCAGCTAGGGCTAGAGGCTAGAAGCTATTTTTCCCTGGATCTTTGCCCCCAGTGAAAACTGCATTTCCCACTGAAGCAAGAATTGTAAATGCAGATAAAAAGTTTATTTAGAGACATAGCACAACAACAAGTGGGAGAGCACATAGAGATACTGTTTAGTTAAAATAGAAGCAAGTGAGAGAAAGTGTGTGGGCATTCCCCCTAGTGAGGAGGAGCACAGAAAAGAGGTGGTTAAGTCATTTATATAGGACAGTTCTTCCAGCGTTTTGTTTACCAATTATCTGGTTTCTTTTTCCACACCTGACCAATCCTAGGACCCTCCCCAAGATGTATGTGCAACTTTTTTTCCAAGATGGGTTCCAGCCCAGCGGTCTATGTGATCCACATATTAGCATCACATATTATGGGGTGATGCCCCTCCTTTTGACCCCAAGGAGCCTTTCTGCATGTGAAATGTCTCCTTTGCCCCAAGGATGGGAAATACATGATGTCCTCATCTTTTAAGAGGGTTTAGTCCCACTGTCCCTGCCATAAAAATGCCCAGTGTCTGGTTATTTACTCTATTCCTGTGCTGGTTTTTATATTGAGGTATAAATCTCAAAATATAGGCAGGAACCCAGTCATAAATATGTTGTCCTGGAGCCCATTTGTCTCTTGCTTTAGCAAATGTAAACAGGGGGCTGGTTATGAATATTCTACCTGGAACTCATCTTATTCTCACCCCAGGAGGTGTGAATAGGAGGCCAGTTATAAATACCTATCCTGGAGCGCATCTACCTCCTG
The DNA here is from genome assembly GCF_000754665.1 of Bison bison bison. Classification (NCBI taxonomy): domain Eukaryota; kingdom Metazoa; phylum Chordata; class Mammalia; order Artiodactyla; family Bovidae; genus Bison; species Bison bison. The sequence goes on from NW_011494629.1 coordinate 2,836,283, forward strand.
CCTCAGGACTGCCTGGCAATAGTCTGGGCCCAGGCCGTAGGAAACCAACAGCCCCCACTTCCCACTTCTGGGACATCTACCCTTGAATCCCAGCCCCCACCCCTAAAGAATACTCAGGCCATGTGTGGTGTTTCCTCCCAGAGTCCCAGCTGAGGTCCCTGACAACTATTGTCAACTAAACTGTGAGTGATCACCTTCAGGAGATCTCAGCCCTGGACTCTGCTACCTGCAGCAGTGGGGGAGGCACGCCAGCAAGAACCCACAGCGCTAGGACAGATGACAAGTCAGCGGCTGCGGTCTACAGCCACCGAGTTTGGGGATGACTCACTACCCAGCAGTGCATAAATGTGACACACAGCTAACCAAATTGTTGAGGAATCAACATGAGGCACAGTTTTGTTTTTTCCCCAACTGCTGTGCCCCAACTGCTGGGGAATGAAGTCTCCCTTGGGTCATCATAGTCTGATTCTTCACAGCTACTTCTGGTGACAAGAATGGTACTGCTCCAGTATTTAGGGCTGGCTGGTGTTTCTCTGATAAAGTTCCTGTCACAGCAACTGAAAACCATGGATCTTGGCACCAAATGTTAAAGAGCTGATGCAGGATGACACGGTAGCCCTGGTGGGACTCTTGCTGTACCTCTTCCCTCTCCTTCTGCACACCCAGGAGAGTCACCCTGCTGGCCCGAGGTCAGTCTGGTCGACGTGTCCTACACAGAAGTGAGGCATGTCCCCTCCACTGCTGGTGAAAGAGGCTCTACCATCCCTTCTCGTTCCTGCAGATTGTGGAGGTGAAAGTCGGAAAGGGGTGCTCCACGAGGTGAGGGCCCTACAACTCCACTGAGCACAGCCCCTGCTGATTGAACTGGACACACAATCTGAGCAAGGAGTAAGTGATGTTGTTTGAGCCCCTGAGACTTAGGGGGTTGTTATGAACTGAGTGTTTTTTCCCTTCAATCCATATACTGAAGCCCTAATTCCCACTGTGGCTATGTATCACAGGTGGGCCTTTAAGGAGGCACTTAGGGTAAAACAGGGTCTGAACGGTGTGGTTCTGACCCCATAGGATGAGTGTTCTAAGAAGAGACATCAGAAAGTACTCTCTCCCTCTCTCTGGACACACTCCAAGGCTACGTGAGGACATAGCAAGAAGGGGGCCACCTGCAAGCCACTAAGAGAGCCCTCAACAGAAAACAAATCAGCCAGCACTTAGTTCTCACCTCCAAGACCATGTGATATAAATCTCTATTTTTTAAATTGCCCATTCTGTGGTAATTGTTAGAGCTGCCTGAGCTGACTGAATCAGGGGCTGTCAGTTTCAGCACCATAGTCTCGCCCATCCTGATATAAAAAGTGGCTAATGTTTCTTGAGCCAAGAAGGCAAGTGTGGCCATGTGGCATGTAAGGGCAGTGTTGCAGGCAGAGGGGACAGCAGGTACTAAGGCCTGTCCATGGAGGGTAAGCCTGGTAAGCAAGAAAAGGTGTTCTCACTCCTTTCTTCCTTTTAGGGGAGATTTGGAGCTGGCTCCCCCTTCCGCTTCTCCTCTGGTGCTGAGTGAAGCGCTCTGCTCTAAAATGCCTGTGAAAGAATGTTGCTCTCTTCCTGCTCCTTGGCAAGCTCGTCTCCCAATCCAGCTGAGACCGCTGGCCACAGGGTAGACGGGTCAGGGCCCAGCGAGCTGCACCACTAAGGCCTCATGCCCCTCTAGCTCTCCTGAGCAATGACTCTGATGTCCAGCCAGCACTCTCTCCAGCTGGGCACCACGTTGCTTCCCTCCCACCCATGCAGTACCCTGTGGCCATCTGGATACCTGTTCCTGTAACTCTCAGCTGTTGGGTGCTGGAGCAGGGTGGCGCCATCCTCTTGGCTCCACTTCACCTCATCCCTCCTGTCCTCTGCTCCAGTAGCCCAGGGTCCAGGGACAAAGCACCACTTCCTGTTGAAGGCACTCCTTCAAACCCTCATGGCAGCTTCTCACCACCTCACTCTGATACGGACATGGAGAGGGCCTGGTGGAGTTAGCATTTGTGACCGAACTCGGAGCCTTGCACAGAGCTGCTGAAGCCCTCCATGAGGGGCCTGTGGTTTCGGACAGCATCCATATGCCCTGACACACACTCCGCAGGATCAGGGTGGACCCTCCACCACTGCCTGGCCCCACAAAGTTGAGCCCACAGGACCCTTGGAGGCACACAGCCGAGGGCGGCTACTTGCCCCTCCCAGAAAAGCTGGAGAGGGCCTGAGTCTACCAGGGGCCCCCACAGCATGAATGCTGCACTATCTGGTGGAGGGCTGGGTCTGGGCTTGCCCCCCCGTGGCCCCTGCATGACCTTTCCCTCACTGGAGAACCACACACACCTTCAGGCCTCAGAATTCTTCATTGGAACCCACTGGATGGAATAGCATCCCAGACCAGAAAGGATGTGGGCACCAATGTAGCAGCTGAAAATGTGGAACCACCCAACTGCCCCTGCTGGAGGCTTTCCACATGAATCAGGACAGATGGACTGCCCCGTGTAACCTGTATCAAGATGTATTTGTTAGTGACGGAAACCATGACAAACGTGGCTTCAGGGTAGCACAGGCTCTTTCAGGACCACCAGCTCTTCGTCAGGCTCTTCTCCTTACAGCCTAAGAGTGACTGCAGGGCCTCCAGGAAGCAGGAAAGTTCAGAGAGCAAACACCAATGAGGTTCCTCAATGGCCAGACAGATCACACCCCAAATCTCAGAAGGCTGGAAGTCAGATTTCAACTGGTTCAGGAGAGAAGTGGAGTCCAAGTACCTCCCGTCATTGAATGAAACACAGAAGTGACCGAGGATGATTTCGGAGGCCCTGAAAGGTACGGTTTGCACTTGGGACTCGCATTGTGGAAACCAGCTGCCATGATGTGAGGAGGCCTGGCCACTCGAGGTGGTCACCACTTCACGGGTCTCTGCTGACTCCTGGCAGCAACCCAGCTGACCACAAGCACATGGAGGAGGCGCTGTGAGCACTGGCCAGCCCAGCCCAGCAGTCCTGGAATCCCAAGCTGTAATAATGAGAAACTACGGTTTTATGCTGCTACACTTGAGGCTCTGTTACACAGGATTGAAAACTGAGACAGTAATTCTTACCTTTATTGTTTTTCAAAGAATTGTTTATTTCATACCCCTTGCCACAACTTTACAGATAATGGATGCAGCATCCCAGCTGGGTCTCTGCTTGTAGGTACAAGGCAGCCAGCTGTAACTGTTGAGGAGTCTGCTGCCATCTCCTCCACTCTGCTATGCAAAACTAGACGTGCCTAAAATGTCCTCCAGTCTCTTCAAAGGGGCCTCACTAGATGGAGGCTGCAGCTGGTTTTGTGAACCTCAGTGGTGGTTTTAAGGAGCCCTGTCTATAAAAACAACTATGGCTGGGCTCCCCTGGGACAGGTCACCCCGTGAAAGGGTCCCCAACTCAATGCCCTGAGGGATCTCTAAGCCCGGAAGCTGATTTCACTGACCAATCTTGAGCTGGACACATGTCGAGATGCAGGTGTCAGCTGGTAGGGTCGTCCTGGCCTTCCCACTGTGGAGGGCAGGCTCTGGCCTCCGCTTTGGTCACCCTGGGACATAGGCTGCAGGCTGTCTGAGCATCACAGTTGGCCTGGAGGGAGGCAGAATCTGCCCTGGGTTTGCTGTATGCACCATCACCTGGGAGCAGGGTGAGCTGGTGGGGCCGCTAGCAGTCCAGAAGTCCTTGTCCATGCCTCGGGCCATGCTGGCTAGCTCTCTGGTACCCTCGCCAAGGTCTCTGCAGGAAGAGAAAGTGTGAGCTTGGGGGAAGAGTGAGGACTCCATTTAACTCCAACTTTGCCCCCATGCTGGGTACCCGGGCCCTGGTCTGCAATGGGTCTGGGAGAGATTGCTGCCCCAAGGCGAGGGCCCGTTTCCTCTTGCCTTGCACCCAGGGAAGCCCCTCCATAGGTGCCTCTCCCTGAGCCTCAAGTCCCTCCTTCATACAAGAAGGATGATTCAAGGAGCAGCACACCCACCTTCCTGGGGCTTTCTAGAAGAAGAAAGCTTATTCAGAGTGAGTGTAAACTATGTGGAAACAGCATGCCCTAGGCAGAGAAGGGACACTGGGGCCCCAGGAACATTCTGGAGGACACCCTTGCTCTTGCCAGGCTCTCCTCTGGCACTCTGGGGCCAGATCTCCTACCTTCTAGATCTTCAGTTCCCTTGTGGCCTCCTCTAGCCCCCAAGCCACAAACCCACCCATTTTCCAAGCTGAGCAAACCCTGGCCCCCACCTTTGTCCACCTGGTCCTGCTCCTACCCACTTATACTGGATTCTACTGCCTGAGGCTGCCTGGTTACTTCTTCCCCTTAAGATGCTCTCTCTTTCCTTCTCTCCAATACAGTCTCTCCCCATCTATTCACCTCAGGCAGCACTTCTTCCAGGAAACTTTCCCAGATTTCTGTTCCCACCCACATCTAGTCCTCAGGAAAGCTCTAGGAAGTACTAGGAATTACATTATCTGTTGGTTCAATGAATACGTGAGTGAATAAATTAATTAATTAGCAGAAAGGAATATCAGCTTAGTAAGCAAGTTCACTGACTTTGGAGCTGACTTCAAACCTAGCTTCATGCTTAGCAGTTGTGTTTTTCTGGACACATTTCTCAAAATGGGATAGAAAAATAGTTCCTACTCCTATGGTTAGAACAAGTAATGTTTGGAAAAGCTCAGAACAGTGCCTGGCACAATGTGAGTGCTGGGAAGCATTTATGAAAGAAAAGTAAGGTCGAGGGGCAAACCTCACCTTACTAAAGACAATTTCACCACCAATCAGTGGGAGAACTGGGGCATCTTGCCTAGGATGGTACATCCTGAAATGCAGCAATTCCCTCCCCTATCCCACTGGGGTTCTTCCCAACTGAGACACCAGAAAGTGTGTCACAGGTCTATAATGGGGAGAGGGTGTCACAGGGCAGGGGGCAATGGAGAAGCTCCAAAACCTGCCAAGGAAATATGACTGTATGAAAAGGGTATGCACTACCAACATATCCTGCACATAATCTGAAAATAACTAAAATAAAAAGGAAAGTACTTGCAGCTGGCTGATGGGTAAGGATCTCTTCTACAATGTACACGAAGCTTCCAGTATTGATGAGAAAAAACATCAGGCAATTCAGCAGAGCAAACCAAAAATGACTAAAACCAGCAATGCGACTGGTAAGCAAAGGCAGGAGAAAATGCTCTTTCTCAATGTTAATCAAATAAATGCTGATGAAAACCACCGATGTAACTCACACGTGCTAAGGAAGTGATGGAAAACAAATCATTAACGTTTGGCAATGGTTAGCTGTAAAAATGGCTCAACTGGCACTGGGTTCCTGGAGAAAGAATTTGGTAATAAAAATATTCAGACTTATTTGACCTAAACAATCTGTTCCTAGGATCGCCCCAAAATGCCATCTCAAAGAAAAACAGCTCTAAGTACAGGCATTTACCTAAACCTGAGCACAACACTTGAAGTATTTGGAGTGAAGCTCCAGGGGCCTCAGACCGCCACGGCAACACAACGTGTCAGGTCAGGTGGAAAGGCTGCAAGGTGGCATTCCTGCCATGGCCACCATGATGTAGGCCTAATGTGTGTCTGAAGTTCAAGGGAAGGAGTTAGGAAGTCAATTCCTTCCCAGAGGCCTTACCACTCCAGGAGTCAGCCAGCCCCAGCGCTTTGAGTGTGGACATGGGATCAGACAGGCCCTTGCTACTCCTGCACAGGCCACCACCTCTACCACCTCAGTTTCCTCATATGTGTACCAGGGACAAGAGCAGAATTAACAACAATGGCTGGCACTCACTGAAACTGTACTCTGGGCCCAGTCGAGCCCACTGACTCATATCACCTCAACAGGGCCAAGAAGTGAGGCCCACCATAATCCTCACTGTACAAGGGTGGAAAATGAGGCATGAGCAGTTGTCACACAGACAGGTGTCAGGCTCAAGCAATTGGCTCCCTGGGAGGTTCCTGTGGGGATGGACTGAGGAAATGAGCAGAAGCTGACCTTGCGATGCCAGGACAGGGCAGAGAAAGCACTCAGTGGGCCAGAACATCCTGTGTGAGAGAGGAGGTGCTGCAGCTACCAAAGCCAGCAAGCCTAGAGCCCACGCTCCACAGTAAGAGAGGCCATCACAAAGAGAAGCCTGCATACTGCAACAAAGAGTAGCCCTACTTGCTACAACTAGAGAAAGCTCCCGCGCAGCAACGAAGACCCAACACAGCCATTAATAAATTTTTTTTTTAAAGTTTGAGAAAAGATTACCTGAGTTCAGGGTGATACAAAAATAACAAAACAAAATGAAAAGGAAAGGAAGGATAAGACAAAATCCATCTTCACTCCTCATAGAGGGAATAACAGAATCACAATGGAATTAAAATCATTATTCCATAACCCCCAGGGCCAAAACTGATTCTGGCTGGATCATCCCTGGATGCTAAGGCTACAGGTCAGGGGTCATGGGGCAGCAGAGTGACCCTTAACAGAATCCTCTTTGTCACTTGACAACGGGCTCATCTCAGCCAAGAGGGCCCAGACCTCATGCCTGCAGGGCGATAGCCCAGCCTACATCCGTGATTCACACCAGCACCACCCATGGGGCACCTGCACCAGAAATGCTTCCCAAGTGAGTCACGCAGGAACGCCAAGACAGTCCAGAACACAGTCTGTAGGAGACCGCTGGCCTTGAGTGTGCCAAGGGAAACACCACCGAAGACAAACATCCTGCCTGATTTAAGGAGCCCAGAGACCAGGAAGCCCTGGGACAGAGGGTGCTCACTCAAAGCTGGTAACAACAATGGGAGATGTTCTATCTGCAGTCCATGTTCAGCCAAGATTAGACTCCTTGAGTCAAAAAAAAGCATGTAAAAAATGTCCTTGTACTGGTTCATAAAAAGTGAGTGTGTGTTTTGAAAGGGAGACAAGGAGAGACAGAAACGGAGAGACAGAGGAGCAGGGAGAGAGACGGGAGGACAGAGCAAACTGACAGGGCACTGTGGGTCCTGGTGAAGGGTAATACTCATTTCCAGAAGCTTCCTTCTCTGGACAAGGGGTGACAAGACATGGAGTGGAGGGCAGCTCCAGGTCCTAGGGTACAGGGTCAGGCACAGGTTGCAGAAGGACCATCAGCTTGTCCTACAGATGGGAGCTGGGGCCTTGGTGGGCCTGGACTCACAGCATGCGCAGACTGTGAGTGCCCTTGGTGTCCAGGTTCGCTGGCCAAGCCAGGCACTCCCCTGCCCTTATCACTGCCCCACCGCCCTCCTTGCCCTGCCCGTGCCCACGTGGTGAAGCTGTGATTGTCGTGCACTTGGACAGGCTGGATCCTGGACACTCCACTGATGCTGCTGTCACTGTTGAGGCCCTTAAGGCCGAGGTAGGGAGCCTGTACTGTCTCCAAATCCTCGCTTCTCAGCTGAAGCCACAGTTGGTTTGCCCTGGGGAGAGATGGGGGAAAGACAGTCAGGTGTGAGCGTGTCCAGGACACTACCTGCAAGCCTCTGCAAGACCAAGAGTGAGTATTTTAGGGCTGTACCGTTCTGCTGCTGTAGGGAGAAGGCAGTCGTGGATGATGAGTAAGTGCCAGAAAAACTACTTACAAAGACAGGTGGTGGAAAGTTCTTGCAAAGAATCAAGCCAGTGATGGCACAACACTGTGAATATAACTAATGCCCCCGAATTGTGCACTGAAAGATGGCTCGCATGGTAACTTTTATTATGTTGTAAATATTTTACCACTGTTTAAAAAACAAATACCCACCCCCACCCGCCACACACACACACAAAAACAGGATAAATTTCTGTGAAGAAAAGTAGAGGTGAGCCAGACTCCACCTGCAGGCCCTAGTTAACCATCGTGTGGTCAGCCCTGCACGTCCACACACAGCAGAGCACACGCTGGGGGTGTGCACAGTCTGCAGAAGGAGAAAATCCCGCGTGTACCTGTCACCTGTCTTACAAAAGACCAAACAAGTGAGCCATGCGCCCTGCACAGCCTAGATGTTCTGTGAACGGCAAGACGCCAGGATCCCAGCAGCCCCACTCCCTGACACCCCAGGGGTCCCGCCGTGACTAGCAAGTG
>NW_011494629.1:2845123-2849121 GCF_000754665.1 Bison bison bison
GAAAATCCCATGGACAGAGGAGCCTGGTAGGCTACAGTCCATGGGGTCACAAAGAGTTGGACACGACTGAGCGACTTCACTTTCAGTGTTTGGGGTCAAAGGGCCTTTGGCATGTTATCAGCTATGTGCCAAGTACTAGTTCTATCAGGTTCTAAAGGATGTTCTCGAAATTGAGGCCCCGAATCCTAATTTGAACAACACTGCATATTTTCCCATGTAGTAGATATAGACCACGCTTTCCATTTCCTAGTCCCTCTGCCCTAACTGCACACTGACCGTCCTGACTGAAGACTACATTTCACAGCTTCCCTTCACATGACCCATTCTGGACAGTGGTGAACAGTGGGGCAGGGGTGTGGGACAACTTCTAAGAGCCTTTCTTGCCCTGCAACTAATCCTGTAACAACTACATGGATCACGCAGTTGAAGTCATGCCCAACAGAGCCACAGTACGGGAAGGGCCTGGGTCCCCACCATGGGGCACCATACAAGCCTTGGACTGCCCAGCTGAGGACCAGAGGCAAGAAAAACCTCTCATAATCCCCCATTACTTTGGTAACCCTCATTATCTTGGGTTTTCTATCTCTTGTTGGAGTCTAATCCTAAGAGACACTCTCCTTCTCAGAGATTCCACCACCACATGAGTATTTTAAAGGCTCTGAGAAGTCCTGCTGCCTGTTAACCCAGTCTTTTCTGAATTATATTGACTACAGAGCCCTTTTCAATGCACAACACAATTAACACAACATATGTAGCCTCACTTTGGAAAATGCTGTGCTAGCTATTATTCCTCAACACCCTGTATAGCAAATACAGAAAACCATCTCCTCCTCCAGATTGAGCCCTACGGCCAGGCAATCCCATTCCCCAGTCCTAGAATTCTTGGCACGTGGAATATCCTATTAAGGTTTCCTGTATCTGTGCATGAAATAACACATGAATGAATGCAGTTTTCTGCTTAACAGATAAAGTGCTAGCTCAGATGCATGAGTCACCTCTTGGAGATGACAGGCTAAGTCAGTGGCAGCGCTAGAATCTGAAGCAACTACTAGAACTTGAGTCTACACTGCAGACATGGAGCCCCAAGGGACCACCAGCCTTGGGAACAGGACCTTACACAGACACCCATGGAACCTTCTCTGTGGACACCCATGCCACCCATGTGACACTCCCCCCAGGGGGCACTGCTGAGTTGGGGGCAGCTCAGGCAGAATGGGCCTCACTCTTGCACATGGGGGTCCCTGAAGACCACTCAGCGATGTTCCCCTTCCAGGCACAGGTGAGGAGGCCAGACCCCACCATCTGGTGGCCTGAGGGGCAGTGGAACATGATGACAGTCCCCACAGAAGTGCCGTCCCCACGAAGTACTTGGAAGGTGCCCTGCAGGGGCTGCTGCACTTGCACACACATGCCTAGGAGAGAAGAGAGGGGAGACAACGTGAGACCCCACCCTTGGGGCAGGGGCGTGGTGGGAGACTTCACCTGACCCAACGACCATACGTGCTTTGGAGAAGGTCACACAGTCACCCAGACAAGGGACAGTGGCATCCACGTGGCCAAAGTGTAATCCCTACATTAAGTGGAATCTAGAGGTGCCGAAGACCTTGGTGTTGATAAAAGAAACACACATCTAAAGACAATAAAAGCAAAAGGACAACTGTTATCCAAGTGCAGCTCAAAAGGCAGAATTAAGGGGGGGAAAAAGGAAGGAGAGAGACTGACAGATGTGATTTCATGAAAAGTAAAAAACACAAACTTTTGTCCTTCCCTAATAACTGAAAACCCCTTCATGGATCACAACCTTGTTGTGGCGAAGGGGCTTGCATAACTCAGTGAAGCTATGAGCCAGGCCGTGCAGGCCTACCTCAGACAGACAGGTCATAGTGAAGGGTTCTGACAAAAGTGGTTCACTAGAGGAGGAAAAAGCAAGCCGCAGTAGCATAGCGGGTAGAGTCAGGCAGGCAGGGAGGTAGGCAGGCAGGTCCGTAGGTCAGGAGTTCGAATCTCAGGCAGGGTCAGGAGCATAGGGTTAGGGTTAGGAGGTAGGGGCTAGGGCTAGGGGTAGGATAGGGACCCCCTAGCGGTAGGGGATAGGAACACAGAGGATGAGATGGCTGGATGGCATCACTGACTCGATGGACATGAGTCTGGGTGAACTCTGGGAGTTGGTGATGGACAGGGCGGTCTGGCGTGCTGCGATTCATGGGGTCGCAAAGAGTCGGACACGACTGAGCGACTGAACTGAAACTGAACTGGAGGAGGAAATGGCAAACCACTTGGGTAGTCTTGCCACAAGAACCCCAAGAACAGTATGAAAAGGCAAAAAGGTATGACACCAGAAGATGAGCCCCCAAGGCTAGAAGGCGACCAATACGCTACTGGGGAAAAGCGGAGGACAATTACTAAAAACTCCAGAAAGAATGAAGAGGCTGGGCCAAAGCAGAAATGCTGCTCAGCTGTGGATACGTCTGGTGGTGAAAGTAAAGTCCAATGCTGTAAAGAACAATATTGCATAGCTGATCACTAAAGAATTGATGCTTCTGAATTGTGGTGCTGGAGAAGACTCTTGCCCTTGGTTTGCAAGGAGATCAAACCACTCAGTCCTAAAGGAAATCAACCCTGAATATTCATCAGATGACCGATGCTGAAGCTCCAATAACTGGCCACCTGACGCAGAGAGTCAACTCGTTGGCAAAGACTCTGATGTTTGGAATTGCTGAAGGCAAAAGGAAAAGGAGATGGATCAGATGGTTAGATGCCATCACTGATTCAATAGACAAGAATTTGAGCAAACTCTGGGAGAAGGACAGGGGAGCCTAATGTGCTGCAGTCCACGGGGTCACAAAGCACTGGACACGACTTAGCAACTGAACAGCAACAATAACTGAAAAGCAAATTCAGATGAAGAAATTAGGAAAAGATATTTGGAAAACACAGGACGAAAGTTCAACACCCGTAATTTACAAAGAGATCTTAACACATCAGTAAAAGCTGAACATCCAAGTAAAACAGAATGAGCTGATGTGTGAACAAGCTACTCAAAGAAACAAGTAGCTCACAGACATGAGAAAATGCTTGCCTTCATAGTAACTGTGCGTGCTAAGTCGCTTCCGTGGCATCCGACTCTTTGTGACCCTACGGACTGTAGCCCACTAGGCTTCTTTGTCCATGGGATCCTCCAGGCAAGAATACTGGAGTGGGTTGCCATGCCCTTCTCCAGCGGAGCTTTCTGACCCAGGGATAGAACCCAAGTCCCTTGTGTCTCCTGCATTGGCGGGTTCTTTGCCACTAGCACCACCTGGGAAGCCCTCAGAGTAACTGAAGAAACACTAACTCAAATGAGAGCTAATCTGTCACTCCTCCACCTGCAAAACGTAAAAACAAACAAACAAAAACCACATGTGAACTTAGCAAGGGCCTGGGAACAACTCCTCTCTGACTTGCTGATGGCGGTGCAGACCCAAATCTTTCTGGACAGAGTCTGGTAAAGCGTATTAAGACCGTTATGCTTGTATATAAATCTGAGAATTTAACCAAAGTAAGTACTTAGGATATGCTGCCAGGATTTCTATAACAAGATATTTGTCTGCACCCACATCTCCAACTGTGGGCATTAGTGCAGTTAATCAGAGTATATCTGACATGAGTGCCAGCAATGATATCCTCAAGTGTTACAATGGTGTCCTTATATAAGGACATATACAGAATTTACTCTGCGCTGTTCTAAATGCTTTACATGTATTAACTCATCAATCCACAAAATACCTCCCCATTTGACAGGGGAGCAAACCGAGGCACAGAGCGGTTTAACCATTTCCTGAAGTAGCACAGCTCGTATGCTGTAGGCAGAGATTCTGAAGCACACAAGGAGGCTCTGGGCACCCTCTCAATATACACGTGTGACAGACACATCACGGGTCCTTTGTGCTGGCTTCCCTCGCTTAGCACGAGAGGCGGCGTGCTGCGTGTGTTGCCAAGCTGTCCGTATTCATGGTGGA
>NW_011494629.1:2849221-2859203 GCF_000754665.1 Bison bison bison
TCACTGTGGAGAAGGCGATGGCACCCCACTCCAGTACTCTTGCCTGGCAAATCCTATGGACGGAGGAGCCTGGTGGGCTGCAGTCCATGGGGTCACTAGAGTCGGACACGACTGAGCGACTTCACTTTCATGCATTGGAGAAGGAAATGGCAACCCACTCCAGTGTTCTTGCCTGGAGAATCCCAGGGACGGGGGAGCCTGGTGGGCTGCCATCTATGGGGTTGCGCAGAGTTGGACACGACTGAAGCGACTTAGCAGCAGCAGCAGCAGAGCCCCTCTGCGTGGATGCCCTGCGTGCTTCCCTGTCCTGCTGACAGATGGATGTGTGCGTTGCTTCTGGCCTTCAAGAAGATGGAACGAAGCGGCTACCGATGTTCTTGAGCATGCCTCCTCGTTCCCGAGTGCAAGAGGCTCTTCCTTCTGCTTTTCTGGAACTTTCTGATTGTACTTCTGGTGTATAAAGTGGTTAGCCTCAGACAAAAGGGAGACTGGTTGAGCTGGTTGTCTAGCCTGTGTCTGTGGCAACACTGACCAGAGGCAACATCCATGTTCAACTCCCTTGCTAGGTGGGAGCAAGGGTGGGGACTGGGACAGGGGTAAGCACTGCCCAGGCTGAGGACCCTGTTATTCCACACCAACCTAAGACAACGCTGCACCTGACCTCCATTGGATGCCTCCAGCTAGGACCGTGTCCTGGGCACCAGGCATAGATGTCCTAAAGCCCACTCAGCCTGCTACACCCAGTCAAGCTCCTGCCCTGGCCAACCTGCTCATCACTTGGCTCCCCTATTCTAACTATGATGTCAGCCACCAGTTCCTCTATCCTTTACTTGCTCTAGCCCTCACATTTAGAACCTACCTGGACTTCCTTTTCTCAGTCCACAACCAGTTCACCAGCAAACTCTGTGAGTTCTGTTTTCAAAATACATACCCAGGACATATGTAGTAGGCTGGAGAGTTCTCCAAAATCCACACCCACGTGGAAGCAGCCCCACAGGGGGTCCACTGTGAAACGCATGGGACACTGTGTCATACAGGTTGTGGGGACAGAGCATGCCTGCGACTGCCCAAAGGGCCATGGCTGTCACTCAGAGGGGTCACAAACATGCACTCATATGCCTCGTGATAGCACCTCACATGTCTGCACACAACCAGCCCTGTCCAGAAGGGAAATCGAGGCTCAAGAAGGTCAAGCCACCTCTTGCATGAACCTGCTGGCCCTGCCCTACTTAGGGTGAGGGTGTTAACAGGGCAGTGACAGAGCCAGGCTTCAGCCTCAGGCCTGCATTCTGCCCTCAAGGAGGCCAAGGCTGCCCAAGACCCTTGGTGTGGGGCAGCAACACTCAGAGACGTCATTTGGGAGAGGTTGGCCAAGCTGCATTTAGTCCACCCACTAGCCCCACCCTCCCAAGAACCTGGCGGGTGCCTCATCAGGCTAAAAGGCTGGAGGGAGGAGTCTGTGCTGGGGGGTCCTTGTGGGAGTGGGGACTGAACATTGGAACAGTACAAACAACACTGGACATCTAATGGATGGTTCACTGTATTTGAGCCATATGAGAAGACCACCCACCTCACAGATGGGGAAACTGAAGCACAGCAAGGCCGGATGACATGCTGAGGGGGATGGGGTGGAAGGGCGCTAGGCCATGGCTGTCATGTAAACCACACGTCTGGGAGGATCTGGGCTTCCCTGTCTGAGATGTCCACCGTTGGTGTCACACTAATAATAGCTGATAGAAACATCTGGTCAAGAAGGACCCCAATTCTGGCCCTCGTACGGCACTCAACTATCTGCAGAGAACAACAGTCATTATATCATTTTAACATGAGCAACCAAGCTTAGAGAGGTGGCTGACCCGCCCAGCACCCATAGATTGAGAGGGAACCCACAGACAGGATTGACACACAGCTTAAGATTCCGAATCAACAGCAGAACAAAGGAGTGTGGGCATTTGCAACATACATGTAAGGGAGCATCTTTCTTACATAAACAGCACTTACGCAGACAAAAGTCACAACAGAAAAATGGTTACGTTACAAAGAAGAAAATGGAAATGGTCCCAAACTAGTGAGCAGCAATTAATTAAGAAAATTAAATAGCATCCACATTAGGAAGGAAGAAGCAAAGCTTCTCTATTAGATGGCATGATCCTATATCTAGAAAATCCCTGCTGCTGCTGCTGCTGCTAAGTCGCTTCAGTTGTGTCTGACTCTATGCAACCCCATAGACGGCAGCCCACCAGGCTTCCCCATCCCTGGGATTCTCCAGGCAAGAACACTGGAGTGGGTTGCCATTTCCTTCTGCTAAAAAAATCTACAGGAACTAATAAATGAGTCCATTAGGATTACAGTATACAAGATCAACACACAAAAATCCATTGTATTTCAGTACAGTGGCAATGAGCAAACTAAAAATGCAATTAGGAAAACAATTCCATTTACAAAAGCATCAAAAAGAATAAACTACTTAGGAACAAAATTTAACAAAAGAAGTTCAGGTAAAACTGAGACTAAAAAATTACAAAGCATGTTTAGAGAAATTAAATAAGACCTAAAAAAATAGAAATACATGACATACTAGGGGGTCAGAAGACTTAGTATGGTTTAAGATGGCAATGCTCCTCTGCTCACTTAACAGCTTAACCCTTATTCAGCATAACCCCAATTCAGCATAACCCTTATCAGAGTCCTAGCTGCTACCTTCACAGAAACTGACAAACTGTTCCACAATTCATAAGGAAAGGCAAAAAGACCTAGAGTAGCACAAACAGAACAATCTTGAAAAAGGAGAACAAAGTTGGAGGATTCATATTTCCTTAGTTCAAATTTTATCACAAAGCTATGGTGATGAAAACAGAGGACACTGCTATACAGACAGACACACAGGCCAATGCAAGAGTTTAAACTCAAGACATAAACTCCTATTTACAATCAGCTGATTTTCAACATGGATGCCAAGACAATTAAACGGGAAGAGAATAGTTTTTCAACAATTTGGTGCCACGAAAACAATACATACATGCAAAAGGAGAAAGTTGGAACTCTCCTTATATCATATAAAAAAATTAATTTAAAATGAATCAAAGATCTCAATATAACAGATAAAAACCATAAAAACTCTTAGAAGAAAACATAAGGGTAAATCTTCCTGACCTTCCAATGGCAATGGTTTCTCAATGATTACCTAAAGACAAACAACAAAACAAATAGATAAATTGGACTTCACTAAAATGAAAAAATTTGTGCTTTATAGGATACTACCAAGAAAGTGAAAAGACAACCCTCAGAGTAGGAGAAAATATTTACAAAAGCATCTGTCTGAAAAGGGATTGCATTTAGAGTGTATAAATTATTATACTGAATTCTAAAAAGATAACCTAATTTATAAATGGGCAAAAGATATGAACAGACATTTCTCTATAAAGATATACCAGTGGCCACCAACAAGCACATGAAAAGATGCTCAACATCACTAGCTTCAGGGAAATGCAAACCAAATCCACAGGGAGGTACTTTTTCATGTATACCATGACAAAGACACACGAAAAAAATAACAGGTGTACCAAGAACATAAAAAACCGGAGCCCTCACAAACTGCAGCTGGGAGAGTCAATGGGGCACCACTTCACAGTTTCTCTAACAGTTCACTTCCAAATGACACAGCGCTGCTCCTCCCAGCAATATACCCAAGGGAGAGGAAAACACATCTACATAAAGACTTGAACACAAATGTTCATTAGCAGCATTATTCATAATAGCCCAAAAGTAGAACCCACCTAAATGGTCATCAACTGGTAAACGGTGAGCTAAAACAGGGTCCACCCTTAAAATGGAAGATTATCTGAAGAACTGACGTGCTACAACATGGATGAACCTTCAAAACTAGCCAGTCACAAAAAACCCACATATTGTATAATTCCATTCATATGAAATGTCTACAACAGGCAAATCTACAGAGACAGAAAGCAGATCAGTGGTTGTCTGGGGCAAAGGAGAGGGGAAGTTGGGAGGTGAAGTCTAAGGTATGCAGGGCTTCCTTTTGGGGTGATGAAAATGTCCTAAAATTGACTGTGGTGATAGTTGTACATATCCGAATGGATTAAAAGCCATCAAGTTGTACACTTTAAGTGTATAATTCAAATGTGTGAATTGTACGGCACGTGAATAATACCTCAATAAAGCCTGTTAGAAAAATTCAGGGGAAATATTTATCTCAATGAAAGAAGTGTGAATTTGAAATCTAAGTTATTACTTTTGGCTGGTCTAGTTCAAAAACACCAGCCCACCAGCTTAGTGAGGCTGTGGGAAAAGGGGTGGGGCAGAGGGCACAGCCCGGAAGACCTAAGAGGCAGTCCTCCCCCCAGCAGGGCAGGCAGGTGCTTGCAGGCAGGAAGGGGTAAGCAGCCCAACTGGGAGTCCCAGGGAGGCAGGGCAAGGAGGACACAGCACCGGCTTCGAGCCCCCAGTCAGACATTTCCCGATTACCCTCACTGGCCTTGGGTCACCCAGTACCCAGTAGTACAGAGGTTCAGTACTACAGAGTACTCAGTACTGTACAGAGTAGTACAGTAGTACTCTTGATTCCAAAGTATAGGCCCTTAATTAATCATCACACTGTGTTTCCACAGGTGCCGAAGGAGAAATGAATGAACGAATGAATGTACAAATGAGTGAACAGACAACCTAACAGCTGGAAGCTGTGATCAGCACTCCTCCAGGAGAAATCTCTTTTCTTTTTCAGGATCTGTGGACTTGGGCATGTGTTGTCCTTCCAGCCAGGGAAGTGGACTGGGGTTTTGGAACTGGGCAGACATGGCAGGGCAGCCACAGGCCAGCCACATGGCCCCTTCCCCAGGGTCACCGGAAACCAACACTTCCCATTCCCCAATTTAGAGCTGCCACTTCTCCATTCTTCTGTGGCTAAGCACCTTCTTTCTCCCCAGCCCCATGAGGCCCTCGGAGAAGGGAGGGCCCTTTGGAAGGGATCAGCAGGGGTAGGAGCTTCGTGGGCACTTGTCTTCCCAGCACCTGGAGAATAAAAGGAGGAAGGGATAAACTTGTGTTTTATCCTTTAAAGATGCAACTAGAACTTTATCAAAAAAATAAGATGCTTTGAGGGAGGGACAAAGAGATGGCAAGAGACGAGATGAAGCAGACCTGGTGAAAAGTTAAGGGTAGGATAGAGCTGGGGGATGTGTGGATATTAATTCTTTCCTCTGTGGTATGTTTAAAAAAATTTTTTAATGTGGGGAGAAAGCCTTAGGCATCACTGTTGAATTTATCTGACTGCCTCAAATCCCCCAGGGTGGGTGGCTGCCCATCTCCGTACCCAGTCCACATCCTGCACTATCAGCTCAGATGGCCCTGGCATGGGGAGTCACAGACAGAAGAAAAAGTTTCAGACACTGAGGCAGCAGGCTGGTTCTACAGACACACACATCTGGGTATAAACCACACTTAACCTGCGGGGTGACCAGGTTACCAATTCAGTCCTCAACTCACCCGTAAAGGCTGCAGTGGGCAAGACTGGGCGGGGCCTGACTGAGATGACATGCAGCCCCAACCCAGCAAGGAAACCACCACTGTCGTGGGGAAAAGGGCCCGGCTGTCAACAGCCACATCCTGTACAGCTGCTGGGTTCCGCTATGGTGACATGCCAATCCTGAGACAAGCACTGCCGCTATTTCATCACCCAAGGGGCTCACATAGCTTCAATGACAGAAGTAAGCCCTCCCCACAAGAGGCCCAAAGCCTGTCCTGCCTCCTGGAATCTCACCAAGGTGGGACGGTGAGGGGTGATGCCATAGAAAGGGAACAGGCCTGACGTGTGGATGCCTCCAGGGTGTGCGTCAAACTGAAGACTCAAGGGAAAGGTTCAAGAGAATTCGCAGCCCAGGCCCAGTGAAAATGCCACTGCCCATTACAATGCATGTTGAGCAGCTGGGGGCAGGAGGGCCACCGAGAGACCCAGAGTGGGGGCTTTAAAAGGAGTCATGGCCTCTCTCCCCAGACCTGTGGCTTCACACTCTGCATTTGTGGCCAGCCAATACAGGTGTCTCACGCCCATCAGAGGCGGGGAGCCCCTGCTTCAAGCACAAGTGTACTGTTCAAACAGGTCCTCTTTTAAAAATGAAAATGAAAGGTCTGAGGAAATAACTCTGATAAGAAAGAGCACGGGGAAGATGAGCCTTGCCCAAGGCCCCTCCCTGCAGTGAGTACATCATGGAACCTTCCCCTACCTGAGAGGCAAGGAGCTCAACTCCAGTAATCTGAGAGACCAATCAAGCAGAGAGGCAAAGGCAGAGAAGCCAAGTGGGCCTGGTCTGCTAGGACCACCCTCTCAGCCCCAGACCCTCTCCACCAGGTCTGACCCTGCTCCACCACCTCTAGGCTTAGGTCCTAGACTTGGTCAGATTTAATTTCCCAACCTGCAAAATAGGGTGACCTGCTCTTCAGGTCAGTGATAGGAAGAGTGGGACCACCTGGTGGAGACTTTAAACCTGTGCCTGGGAGCTCAGGAATGCCCCCAGGAGGAGGCTTAATACCTCACTCTATCCCCCAACCCAAGTCCACAGTATCCAGGATACCTGCACCTGCTACCCCCAGACTCAGACCCAAGTCTTCCCCAAGACCACGCCACTCTGCCAAGACACCTATATCTGCCATCCCCTTACTCCAAAAGAATGTCCTGTATCCCTTCTCTGGGCCTGGAAGGCTGGCAAACACTTTGGGCTGGGCCCATTTTCCAGATGAGGAAACTGAGGTCCACAAACCTGTTGAAGGCCCCAGGTACACACTGGAAGTGCCCCCCACAAGACCTTTCTACCCAACTTGTGACACACAGGCCAGATGGGGCAGGAAGGTAGCACAGCGTCAGAGGATGATGAGGGCTTCAGTCTACCCATCTTCTAAGGATATGCCAAGAAACCACCAGCTGTCTCCAGAGACATTCCAGAGACATCCCCTAACCACTGCAAACCCAGCCTCTTCTCACATTCCTCACTACACCCTCCACAGCCTGGAGACCCCCAGACGCTCTAGCTGGGCCCCCAACAGTCCCTCCCTACAACATGGTGTTTAAGAGGCAAATCCCGCTTCCTCCATCCCCTGCTGAAAATCCTCACCGACACCCAGCTGCCCCTGTATACCTTCCTAGACCTGGTCTCCACCCCACCCCCAACTCCCAGCTGTCCTTCCCTTCCAGCCCCACTCAGCCCTGGCGCCTGGCCCTGCCCACTTGCGGCCGACTCACACACTGGATGCTGCATTCCCCCAGCCCTCCTCTGGCTGGACCCCTGCACCCCTCAATCTTTGGTGCATTTTTTTCTCCACACCCTTTATGAACTCATCTTTTTTTCTCTATGTACAAATAAATCTCAAAGGAGAGGAAAAACAACAGAAAAAAACAAAAGGAATGGATTTGATGCAGGCAAGATACAAAACAAAAGCAAACCCTATAAACTCAATGGACAGTGGAGAGGCAGATCTGCCCATCCGGTGTGCATCCAACTCCCCCGACTCACTCCCCAGTGCCAGGCAATGCTCTCTCCCACCCTCTAACACACAGTGGGTGTATGGCCTGGCCTGCACACCCTGTCCTTCCAGCCCAAGCCTCCCCCAGCCTGCCTGGCCAGTGGGGATAAGAACAATCCTTGCTTGTTAATCTTTTATCTGGAACCTTGGACACAGGACCATCCCTCCTATCCTCCTTCCTGGAGCCAACACAGCCCTCAAACCCTGACCTCATCCGCTGGGAGGTAAATAAGTTAACCTTTTATGCTGGCCATGGCTGCGGACAACAGGGACAATGGGGAGATGGGGGAAGCAGGCTCCTGGACTCGCCCACTGTGGGCCTGGGTCACTGTGGGAATGGAAAGTCACTTCCTTGTTCTGAGTCTCAGTATCCTCAAGTGGAAAGAGGAACCCACAGGAGGGATTTCTCAAAGAGAAATCAAAATGGGTGACGGGTACCGGTGCACAGGTACTCTATGGAGAGTCAACCTCCCCCCACTCCCACCCACAAGACCCCAGCAGCGGGGACAGCCACATGCAGGAGGCCCACGCCCTGGCTGAGTGTACTGAAGCAGGCACAGGGTTCAAAACTACTGCAGTTCTGGTCCTTGACTCCAGTCCAGACCTGGGTCTCCCAGGCAGTCTGCTGACAGCAGGTCAGCTCACACGTGAGAAATGTACATCCTCCTCCAGCACATGACCAGGTTAATTCCAACCCAGTAAGAGCACAAGCCCCGTGCCCCCATCCCCTCCACTCTGAATCTCTCAGGGGAGAACACTGAGCTCCAGAGAGCCTCTTTCATCCAGCAGCTCTGTCTGTACCCTGATGGGAGACCAGAGCCAGGCCTCAGGGGCACAGAGGCCCTGTTTAGAGACCAATGCCCACCCACTCCCTCCAGGTTTTGGTCTTTTCGTGAAACGGGCCCATGCTGGCTGTGGGGCTGGCCTGCAGAGTGAAGCCAAGGGGACGCCCACAGAGCATGTGGAGGAGTCCGGACAACAGTGGGCCTACCACTTAGCATATGGAGAAACTGAGGCACACAGATAGTGAGACCAGATGTACCCCAAGTTGGGGGGGGCTCCACCCCCAAATTCCTGGGAAAGATTCACAGGCTGGGACCCCCAGGGTAGCAGGGCTGGGGCCAGGCCTGGCAGGCTAGATAGAGGGCAAGAACTGGACTCTGAGACCCCTTTTCTCCCAGGACAGTTCTCTGAAAACAGTCTTTTGTATGTAGCCAGGGTCTCCCCCTCGCTCTCCTTGGCTGATCTTGGGCAAGTCCCTGTGCCTCACGGTGGACACTCACCTCCCCAGGCGGTGCTGCACAACTCGCACACACATTATCCTCTCTTCACACACACTGAAACACTAAATTCGGGACGGGGCATCAGGCTGCCAGAGGGAGTTGAAGAAAAACCCACCCCACCAGGCCAGGGGCAGGTCTCAGGTCTTGGCTTTCACACCACCAAGCCACACGCCTCTGCTCAGAGACTGACTTCTCTGGGCCTGTTTTCCCATCTGAGACAGAGCCGTCATTCCTCCCAAGGTGGCAGGTGTCACTGTTTTAAGCTTGACTGGCTGCATGCCCAATGGGGTGTGTCCTGTGCCAGGCTGCTCCTCCAGGCCCGGCTTCCACCCGTACAATTCAGCGCCTGGCATGGGGCACGGTGTGCACAGACCCTCAGGCTTAAGGGGGAACGGACTGTGTGCCCTCAAGTGAGCCTCCAGGAACATCTGGGGCTCAACGTCTGGGTTTATCTGTGTTTCTAAAAGGATTAAATTTCAGACGCATTCATGGCGTAAAGCGGACATTCGAACCCCGGGCTTCGGACGCTTTCCCCACACCGAAGGCGGGCGAAAGACGAATCTCCTACAGAACAATCCAGAAATCAAACATTTACGATAACAGTCAGCCTTCCGGAGACCCCGGAGCCACACACCAGGCCCAGCTGTCGTTCTCCTCTCTCAAGCTCAGTTTCCCCACCTGTAAAGTGGGGCTGAGGAGCTAGCCGAGGAACCGGAGCATCTCCCCGAGGTAAGACCGGTTTTGGTTTCCCCACGTCCGTCGCGCAGCCATCCCCCACATCACCCCGAGGCTGCCCCCACTGGGAAAGGGCGCACACCTGGGCTGGTGCGCGGCTAAACGCAGCCGCCTAGCTTCTGGGCACTCGCTGCCCGGCTTCAGCTCCGCTGGGGCGCCCGCTGGGCGGCGGAGAGGGCCGGAGGGTGTTAACCGCCGGGTGTGCACCTCCCAGCGGCAGAGTGCAACCCACCGCCCCCCGCTCCCGCCCAAGGCTGTGCACGCAGCCCCTCACTTTTCCCGTCTGTTTAATGGGCGCAGAACCTCACCCGAGGCGCTTACCTGTGCCGTTCCCGGGGGTGGGCATGGCGTTCCCCTTGCGCCCCCGGGCCTCGCCCTGCGGCGGAGGGTCGCCGCCGCCCCGCGCATCCCCGCGCCCTCCGCGGCGCTGG
>NW_011494629.1:2859436-2863108 GCF_000754665.1 Bison bison bison
GGGGCCGACCTCGCAGGAGCCCTCGGCCCCGAGGGGGCGAAAGTCGCGGAGCGGAAAGTCTCGCTCCAGGGCGTTGCGCAGGCGTTGCTCTCAGTCCCTGCTCCTCCGACCGCCAGGGTCCTCCCCAGACCAGGTGTTCTCCGTGAGTAGCACATGTGAACCCCATCTGTGTCACTGGGTCAGGCCATCTGTGGTGGGTGTCCATGTGGTACTTCTTCAGTGAGGACCCCCGGGTCGCGGGGGCAAGATTCAGATCTCCAGGGTCTGGCCCTAGGCTTACACACCACACTGGGGGCGCCTGCCCGCTCCTGACTCCTCCTACCCAGCCCCCTTAGAGGGGGCCCCTAGCTAGGCTCAGAGCTGCGTCCCGCCCCTTCCTTTCTCTAGGACCCCGCCCAGCCCAGGCGCAGCACCCTGCCCAGGCCCAGGAAATGCTGAGGAAGCACTAAGATTACCGAGTCCTCAGCGGGGTCTTCCCAAGGCAACTCCTGGTGACCCGTCCTGCAGAGCTAGGGGAAGGTGTGTGGAAGATTCTGGGTCTGTCTTGGTCCACACTCCTAGTTTAATGGTGGATCACTAAGTTTATCCAACATTAGACTACATGGACGGAGGAGACCGGTAGGCTGTAGTCCATGGGGTCACGAAGAGTCAGACACGACTGAGCGACTTCACCGTCACTTTTCACTTTCATGCATTGGAGAAGGAAATGGCAACCCACTCCAGTGTTCTTGCCTGGAGAATCCCAGGGACGGCGGAGCCTGGTGGGCTGCCGTCTATGGGGTCGCACAGAGTCGGACACGACTGAAGTGACTTAGCAGCAGCAGCAGCAGACTACGTAGCAGTGATCAAAATAGACATACAGATCCATCCTTTAGACTAGGAATGCAGTTCAATTCAGTCGCTCAGTCGTGTCCGACTCTTTGCGACCCCATGAATCGAAGCAGGCCAGGCCTCCCTGCCCATCACCACCTCCTGGAGTTTACTCAAACTCATGTCCATCGAGTCGGTGATGCCATCCAACCATCTCATCCTCTGTCGACCCCTTCTCTTCCTGCCCCTAATCCCTCCCAGCATCAGAGTCTTTTCCAATGAGTCAACTCTTCACATGAGGTGGCCAAAGTATTGGAGTTTCAGCTTTAGCATCATTCCTTCCAAAGAACACCCAGGACTGATCTCCTTTAGAATGTACTGGTTGGATCTCCTTGCAGTCCAAGAGACTCTCGAGAGTCTTCTCCAACGCCACAGTTCAAAAGCATCAATTCTTTGGCGCTCAGCTTTCTTCACAGTCCAACTCTCACATCCATACATGACCACTAGAAAAACCATAGCCTTGACTAGATGGACCTTTGTTGGCAAAGTAATGTCTCTGCTTTTCAATATGCTATCTAGGTTGGTCATAACTTTCCTTCAAAGGAGTAAGCGTCTTTTAATTTCATGGCTGCAATCACCATCTGCAGTGATTTTGGAGCCCCCAGAAATAAAGTCTGACACTGTTTCCACTGTTTCCCCATCTATTTGCCATGAAGTGATGGGACCAGATGCCATGATCTTCGTTTTCTGAATGTTGAGCTTTAAGCCAACTTTTTCACTCTCCTTCACTTTCATCAAGAGGCTTTTTAGTTCTTCACTTTCTGCCATAAGGGTGGTGTCATCTGCATATCTGAGGTGATTGATATTTCTCCCGGAAATCTTGATTCCAGCTTGTGCTTCTTCCAGCCCAGCGTTTCTCATGATGTATTCTGCATACAAGTTAAATAAGCAGACAATACACAGCCTTGACGTACTCCTTTTCGTATTTGGAACCAGTCTGTTGTTCCATGTCCAGTTCTAACTGTTGCTTGCTCACCTGCATACAGGTTTCTCAAGAGGCAGGTCAGGTGGTCTGGTATTCCCATCTCTTTCAGAATTTTCCAGTTTATTGTGATCCACACAGTCAAAGGCTTTGGCATAGTCAATAAAGCAGAAATAGATGTTTTTCTGGAACTCTTTGGCTTTTTCGATGATCCAGCAGATGTTGGCTATTTGATCTCTGGTTCCTCTGCCTTTTCTAAAACCAACTTGAACATCTGGAAGTTCTCAGTTCACGTATTGCTGAAGCCTGGCTTGGAGAATTTTCAGCATTACTTTACTAGTATGTGAGATGAGTGCAATTGTGTGGTAGTTCGAGCATTCTTTGGCATTGCCTTTCTTAGGGATTGGAATGAAAACTGACCTTTTCCAGTCCTGTGGCCACTGCTTGCTGAGTTTTCCAAATTTGCTGGCATATTGAGTGCAGCACTTTCACAGCATCATCTTTCAGGATTTGAAATAGCTCAACTGGAATTCCATCACCTCCACTAGCTTTGTTCGTAGTGATGCTTTCTAAGGCCCACTTGACTTCACGTTTCAGGATATCTGGCTCTAGGTGAGTGATCACACCATCGTGATTATCTTGGTCGTGAGGATCTTTTGTGTACAGTTCTTCTGTGTATCCTTGCCACCTCTTCTTAATATCTTCTGCTTCTGTTAGGTCCATAACATTTCTGTCCTTTATCAAGCCCATCTTTGCATGAAATGTTCCCTTGGTATCTCTAATTTTCTTGAAGAGATCTCTAGTCTTTCCCATTCTGTTGTCTTCCTCTATTTCTTTGCATTGATCGCTGAGGAAGGCTTTTTTTATCTCTCCTTGCTATTCTTTGGAACTCTGCATTCAGATGGGAATATCTTTCCTTTTCTCCTTTGCTTTTCGCTTCTCTTCTTTTCACATGGATCCAATATTAGGGTAGCAGTACAGACAATGATAGACACTGGGATCTTCCATTAGACTAGGTAGTGGAGACCATGGTAGATTCAGGGGTCCACCTTTAGACCTTGGAATCCTCTATTACTAAGTAGTGGAGACAAATACAAACACCAGACAAATACTGCTGCTGCTGCTGCTGCTAAGTCACTTCAGTCGTGTCCGACTCCGTGCAGCCCCATAGATGGCAGCCCACCAGGATCCTCTGTCCCTGGGATTCTCCAGGCAATAATCCTGGAGTGGGTTGCCATTTCCTTCTCCAATGCATGCATGCACGCTAAGTTGCCTCAGTCATGTCCAACTCTGTGTGACTCTATGGACAGCAGCCCACCAGGCCCCTCCACCCATAGGATTCTCAGGCAATAATCCTGGAGTGGGCTGCCTTTTTCTTCTCCACCAAATACAGGGATCCACAAATACAGACAAATACAGGGATCCCCCATTAGATTAGGAGTGCAGGCTAAGACATATCCAGGAATGCCCCAGGAATGGAGGAATGGAGACCCAGGTAGACACAGGGACCTCCATTAGACCCAGATAGATCCAGGACCCAACACTGAACTAAGCAATGGAGAGCAAAACAGACATAGGATCCACCGTTAGACCAGGAGTGCAAACCAAGACAGACCCAGGGATCCACATGAAATTAAAAGACACTCCTTGGAAGAAAAGTTATGACCAACCTAGATAGCATATTGAAAAGCAGAGACATTACTTTGCCAACAAAGGTCCGTCTAGTCAAGGCTATGGTTTTTCCTATGGTCATGTATGGATGTGAAAGTTGGACTGTGAAGAAAGCTGAACACCGAAGAATTGATGCTTTTGCACTGTGGTGTTGGAGAAGACTCTTGAGAGTCCCTTGGACTGCAAGGAGATCCAACCAGTCCATTCTG
>NW_011494629.1:2863208-2872392 GCF_000754665.1 Bison bison bison
GAAGGAGATCAGCTCTGGGTGTTCTTTGGAAGGAATGATGCTAAAGCTGAAACTCCAGTACTCTGGCCACCTCATGCGAAGAGTTGACTCATTGGAAAAGACTCTGATGCTGGGAGGGATTAGGGGCAGGAAGAGAAGGGGACGACAGAGGATGAGATGGCTGGATGGCATCACTGACTCGATGGACGTGAGTCTGAGTGAACTCCGGGAGTTGATGATGTACAGGGAGGCCTGGCGTGCTGCGATTCATGGGGTCACAAAGAGTCGGACACGACTGAGTGACTGAACTAAACTGACCTGAACTGAAATACCAAGATAAATCCAGAGAACCACCATAAGACAGAACAGCTGATGCAAAGGCGTTACGATTTTAATTCTTTGGAAGCTCGAGGTACAACCAGAAGTTCAGTGTGGCCACCCCTGGAAGTCTCTGAGATGGCCCAGGTGGACAGAACTGGCTCTGTGGTGCCTGGCAGGTAGCAGCAAAGAGATTGGTATCTTGTGGGACAGTAGGGCAGGGTCCCAGCAGGCCAGCCCCTCCCTGCCTTTGCTTTCTTAGTCTAGTAGACACTCATGTTCAGTGTAATATATAAGGGCCCTCCTCTTTCCTGAGTCAGAGTTGTTTCTCCCCATAATATTTAGACCTGTGGGTCACACATAATGACTTTCTTCATTTCCCTTGATATGAACCAAGCATGTTCGTCCCATCTGTCACACTGAGAATCCAGGGGCGTCTGCAGGGCCCACTGTGATCTGCCGCCTCCAGACCACACTCAGGGACATATGACAGTGGCTCAGTCATGTCTGACTTTTGCAAGCCCATGACTATACACTCCATGGTATTCTCCAGGCCAGAATACTGGAGTGCATAACCTTTCCCTTCTCCAGGTGACCTTCCCAACCCAGGGATCGACCCCAGGTCTCCTGCATTGCAGGCAGATTCTTTACCAACTGAACCACAAGTCGTGTCTTCCTTTGAGCCCCAAATGGAAGCCCTCAGGGACAGGGGACCCCAGAATTCCCTACAGATGGCCCCATGCCCACCTCTGGGGTCTTGTGGCCTTCTCGTTGGCTCTGATGTTTTGTGCACAACACTGTGCCCAGGACAGCTGTCTGAAGATGCATTAGCAGGGTTGGAAGGGGAGGTCTGGTGTGGCCCTTGAAATCACAGGATAGAGCTGGTAGGAGCTGCCTGCGGGCTGCCTGCACTACCACAGGCTGGGCCAGGGCCTGGTTGTTTAGAATGTATATGCTTCCCGGGGCTGTTATAATAAGGTCCCACTGACTGGGGAGCTTAGGACTCCAGAAGTGTGTAATCTCAGGGTTCTGGAGGCCAGAAGTCTGAGGTGAAGGTGCTGGCAGGGCTGTGCTCCCCGTGAAGGCACTAGAAGTGGTCTTTTCCACGCCTCTCCCGCATTTCTCTTCAGATAATTCCTTGGCTGTGGCAGCATCATTCCAGTTTTTACACAGCTGTTCTGTCCCTTTGTGCGTGTCTGTCTCTGTGTCCAAATTTCCCCTTTTTATAGGGGTCCCAGTTCTATTGGAATAGGGCCACCCTAATTACCTTGTTTTAACTTGATTGCTTCTGTAAAGACCATATTTCAAAATAAGGTCATGTTCTGAGGTACTCAGGGTTAAGTCTCAATCACTTGAATTTTGACAAGGACATAGTTCAACCCGTAACAGCCTATATCATGTCAGGAGTGAGACAACATGTTTTCTTGGCCATCTGTGGCACACTTACATGTTCTGGGTATTCAAGCATGTGGTGCTGGCCTCCATTTGTCCTGTTAAGGAACTGGGAGTGGCCTGAGACTTCTGTACAAGAAACCGTCCATCTTGTTATGCCTCAGAACACCCACTTGTGTCAAAGACATCTTCAGGAGCAGTGGGAGACAGTGGGTTCTCGGCCAATATGAACTCAGTCTAGACCCCATCCATCTTTTCTGGGGCTTCTTGGAAAGGCATGCTCCTGGAACACCAGCAACACCTACCATGGGTAGGGAGGGAAACTGAGGCAGTAGCTCACCACAGACTCAGACTGCTTGGGCCACCACCTCACCCCCTGCCCCATTCATGTCAGGGATCATAGTTCTGACAGGCACCCAATGCCTGAGCCTTGAAAGTCTAATCTAAGGGATAGAAAAGATCCTGCCACCCTCCCAAGGGAAGGGAGACTGTGACATGATCAGGGATAGACCATCGTCTGAAAGCTAGGCCAACCCTACCTTCCCCCCACCTCTCCAAGACCTGGCCCAGATGGGGAACAGTGCCTGTGCTATGCCAGGCTGGTGTCCCCAGGCCCTCAGGCCTTAGCCACCTCCTTAAGGGAGCCCTCCCTGATGCCCTTCCCAGACAAAGCTGTTCCGTGCTGCATGACCCCAAGTTCTATGAGGCAGACAAGACATATGGCTCCCCTGCTGAAGGCAGCATGTGGGCAGCTGGCAAAGAGGCAAGAAAAAGCCAGCAGAGGCTCTTAAGAAGCTGACCCAAGCCTTGGCCTCTCTGCATTTGGGGATCCAGCCCCCACCCCATTACCTCTTCCCCATCTTCATTGGCATCTGGGAGCACAGAGTATGCCCAGACAAACACTTGTTGAATAAATGAACTGGCAGGAAGGAACCAGGGAGACTGGTGAAAGGGGAGGGTTCTGGAAGCTCTGGGTCTCAATATTCTGCTCTGTAAAATGGGCTTACACACATGCTACCAGAGATTTTGAGGGGATGCTGAAGATCTTGTCTGGGCATCTCCTTCCCTCAAGACTTAGCTGGAGTGTTGCCTGTCCCAGAGAGGCTACCTTAACCTGATTCCCCTGACACAGCATCCATAGGCCATGGTACCCCAGGGGGTGGTCATTTTGTGTGTGTTTGTATAATAACCTTGGAAATGTAAAATGCTTTTTGTTTTTCTTTAAATATTCATTTTTTTCTCTCAGTATAAAAATAAGATTTTTATCTTAAAAACTTCTCATAATGGACCAAGGCTAGAAAATTCCATCCCAAAGTAAGAGTCAGGGCCTGCCTCCTCCCAGCTGCCTTGGGTGGTCTCATGGGCTTAAGGGCTTCCCAGGTGGCACTTGTGGTAAAGAACCCGCCTGCCAATGCAGGAGACATGAGAGATGTGGGTTCTATCCCTGGGTCAGGGAGATCCCCTGAAGTAGGAATTGGCAACCTACTCCAGTATTCTTGCCTGGAAAATCCCATGCACAGAGGAACCTAGCGGGGTACAGTCCATGGGGCCGCAGAGAGTCAGACCTGAATGAGCAAAGTGACTAAGCACTCATGGGCTTTGCCTCTTTTAAAAAATTACATTTTTTAATTAAGAGCAATTATTTTAAAAAGTAATCTAAACTTGTAGCTCCAATGAGCTGGGTACCTGGGGAGAGAAGAATTCTCCCCAAAATATTTTCTGCCAGGCTGTTTGTCATCCTCCACACACACTAGTCCTCTGGCTGCTCCAAAGGCAGGCCAGAGCTGGTTCTTTTCTGTAGGGAATGCCTGCCCGGAGCCCACTTCCCATCAGGGCTCTGACTGCTGGGTTGTCTTCCCTGGCCCTGAGTCTGCACAAGTGAGGCATTCCTTGACTTTCAGGAGGGAGAAAGGTGAGTTACCCCCGGTGACATCTGAGCCACCACCCACAGGTTCACAGTGATGGCTTGGAGATATGTAGCAATGCAGCTGGGAGGAAGCAGGCCTATGGGCTCTGTGCTTTCCAGATGACGGAGTCATAGAAAAGAGAGGACCAGCCCCTTCTGAATGCCAGGCCCACTTGGGAGCCAGGACACAGGGTGCCCAGGAGGGACAAAGCCTGATGGGTTGCTTTGGGGGCT
This sequence comes from Bison bison bison, assembly GCF_000754665.1. Classification (NCBI taxonomy): domain Eukaryota; kingdom Metazoa; phylum Chordata; class Mammalia; order Artiodactyla; family Bovidae; genus Bison; species Bison bison. The sequence continues at coordinate 2,867,038 of NW_011494629.1, forward strand.
CCTCCTTCACCTCTGGGTGGCCAGATTGTGGCTCATTTTCTCCTGCCTCTTGACGCTTCTCTGTGTTTTCTGATTTTTTTTGCAATAGGCATGAATCTATTTCTTTTCAGAAAACAGGAGACTAATAAAGATTTTAAAGGTGGAACACATGTAAATGATTACACACAGTCACTGGACAGTTCTGAATTCTACCTGTCAGAAAAGATATGGACTGGCCCCTCATTTACAGATGGGGAAGCTGGACTCAGGGAGGTAGAATGATCCCACCTGTGGCCATTTGCCTGCTCGAATGATGCCTCATTACTGTGGTCTGAGGGCTCACTCACAGGGTTTGGGTGTGCTCTGCCACGGGGAAGGGGTATGTTTTCACAGACAGAAGTTTTTCCTAGGTAAGCCTGGGGTAAAATGTGCGTTGGTGAGTCTAGGGTAATCCAGAGGATTGGTGGTTTTGAGCCAGTTAAGCTTCTTTGAGGCCATATACCTGCACAGCCAGCATGGCAGGAGCCCGAGTCCCCAGTGACAGGAGAGGTATGAGAGCCTGTCTCCCCATGCTCCCTGCCTGCTTCCCCCTGCCTAACACAGCCCCTGTGACCTCTTGGCCCTCATCATCCCCTCACAGGGCATTTTAACTACTTCTGTACCCTGCTGGTCGACTTTGGGTAAGCTCTGCCCTGTCTCTGGGCTCCTGTCTCCTCCCCACCTCTCCCAAGCCACATCTACTGAGGCTGTGGCTCAGGGGCACTGAGGCCCAGGCTTGTGGCCTGGCACACACCTTGTGGGAAGGCACTTCCTGGGCCTCCTAGGGAGTGGTCTTTCATAAGGTCTGGAAGGCTGGCCAAGGCCATCCAAATGAACACATTGGAGAGACCTGCGTGGAACAAGTGCTTGGAGGGCTCCCATTTCACAGATGGGGAATCTGAGGCCTGGGGGAAGGATCCACCATAGCAACAGAGCTCACCCCCAAGGCCCAGCCTCTGGGGCCTGACTTTCTGGTTCTCTCTGCCTCTCAGTTTCCCTGAGATGGGCCAAAGGAAGGACAAGATGTACATTGCAAGACCAAGTGTGCTCAGGATGCGAGCCCCATCAGGGCCAGTAGGAAGGTTGGGACAGCCGAGAGCAGGAAGGGGCTGTTCTGAGCCCTGCAGCCTGCGTACCTACTCACCTCCTCACTCCCTGTGCTGACAGCTGCTTTTCTATCATTCAGTCTGATGATTACTGATTTTCCGGTAATCATCATGAGCGCTTTGCTGTCCCCATTTTACAAGTGAGAAACTGAGGCTCAGGCCTGTGAGTCATACATTTGCTAAGTAGCTGCATTAGTCATCTTCAAGGAATAGTAACCCAATATCAACCCAGAAGAGAAAGCTGTTGGCAGTTTCAAAGTTTTGAGGGAAGCCCTTCAGGCTAAGAATCCCAGAGCAGGGGAGCAACTCTTTCAGCATCCCAACACCTCATCCCAGAGGTGGGCTGGACCATGTGTTCATCCCTGGACAAAGAGCTGTGTCAGGTAGAGTCACTTGATGGACAAGGGTTCTGGGAACCTGTGACTGCATAACCACAGATAGTGTTTATAACAGATACTGTTTATTACAGCAACAGTCATTTCTGCTCATAAATCTGCAGTCCAGGCAGGGCTCAGCACCTTGGCTCTGCTCCACAGTGAGACTCCACTAGAGAGGGCTCATCCCAGGGCATCATCACCTCTCCACAGGCTGCTTGAGCTTCCTTATGACATGGCGCTGTCTTCTAGGAGCAAGCATTCCTGAAGACAGGAAACTGTGTGTTTATCCATGCCTTAGCCTGGAATGTCACTTCCATTGTATTCTGTTTATCAAGCTGCCATGGAACTCAGGTTCAAGGGGAGGAGACAGACCTCACCTTCAGCAAATCTGAGGGCCACCGTGGGAGCACAAGCAGTAGGCCAGACTTCTCTTGGGTATCTGATGGACACCTACACAGTAGCAGGCCACTCCATATTAGAGAACTAGGATCAAACTCAGACCCTAAGCGTAGGTGTAATCTGAGTTCTGATAAAACATGCACAAGGAGATGCAGACACAGGAGGGCTGGAGAACATGGCGTTAAGTGCTGATAGGAAATATGAGTAATGTCTACGTTTTTGATGTTTGTCCACATTTTCTGAACAGTTCAGGGGAATGTACACTTTATTCATCTGGCCTTGGGCTGTAAAGATGCTATCTGAGGGCAGGTGGGCAGAGACCATAACCAGAGACAAGGTCATCTCTCACATACCCACTTGTGGAGTCCCAGTGATAGTGCCCTCGAGTCTTCCTTCCCGTCAAGGCCCAGCTCAGCCCAGGTGGGTCCAAGCTCATGTGAATCATGCATATTGCTATACACGTTTCTCCCCTGTCCCCCCATGGCCTCAGTCCTCCTGGAAACTGCCTTGTTTTCATTTCCTCTGAGAGGCTCAAGGAGGGCCAGGGGAGGCTAAGGCCAGCCCGTTTGGTGAAGGCCAAGATCCCCTAGGGTAGTGCACGGGCTAAATGTCTTTGTATCTCTGTGCTCACTGGGGCCCCTGTGCAGAGACAACATGTGGACAGAACATGGTGATCCTCGGTGGAGAACATGCTCCTTCAGCCTTCAGAGGACTGGGGGGTGCACAGGTCCTGCCTTGCCTTGTTGATGGCCACCACCTCTCAAAACCGGACTCACAGTGTTATTAGTTAAAAGGTCCCTGCCCAGCTCTTCCTTGACTCCCTATTTTATTCAATCCAGTTGTTAAATACCTGCTCCTACCTGACTCTGTGCCCCATGCTGCCAGCTTCTGTGATCTCTTCGGTTTCCAGGGCCCGGAGTAAAGCCTGCTCACTCATTCCTTCCTGTAGCTGCTGCTGCTGCTAAGTCGCTTCAGTCGTGTCCAACTCTGTGCAACCCCATAGACGGCAGTCCACTAGGCTCCCCCATCCCTGGGATTCTCTAGGCAAGAACACTGGAGTGGGTTGCCATTTCCTTCTCCAATGCATGAAAGTGAAAAGTGAAAGTGAAGTCGCTCAGTCGTGTCCGCCTCTTCGAGACCCCATGGACTGCAGCCTACCAGGCTCCTCCAGCCATGGGATTTTCCAGGCAAGAGTACTGGAGTGAGGTGCCATTGCCTTCTCTGCTTGGAGAGCCTACTGAAGTATTTATTTGCAGAGTGGTTCCTGTAGAAACCATGGTAAAGGTTCTCGCCACAGGTCCCCCTCTCCCTCTGCTTCCTGAGCAACAATGGTGCTTCCTTGTGTGGCCCTGCATGATGCAGTGTGCTGCCAGCTCCCAGCCCCCAGCCCCATGGGCAGGTTAGCTCCGAGGCAATGGTTCTGCACTATGAGAAAGCTGGGGCTGTCCTGATGAACAGAAACTGTCACAGAACATCAACATGAGACAAGGTCACTCTGTGAGACAGGCAACACCATATATCACCAGGATAGAGACATAACTAACCATCCCCATCCTGGTGATATAAGTGACCGCTGCTTTGTTACCAGCCACAGCTTTTGCTTCCCTTCATTCCTCACACTTTCCAATAAAATGTATTGATACTCAAGCATAGAACAAGTCCCACTTCCTAACAGCATCCAACCCAGCTCTGCCTCCTTGAACCCTTATCAAGATTGCCTCACATGAGTCCAAACCCTACTCAGGCCCTCCCTAACATTGTACTGAGATGGCTCACACGTTCCCATTGTGAGCACTTCATCTCATCTCACTGTGGGAGATCTAAAAACCCCAACGTTGTCCTGGGGGTCTCTGCAGGGAGGAATGGGGTGACTGGCACACAGGCTTCCCCTGCAGCCAGGCTTCAGTTGCTCCAGACCTCAGTTCAGTTCAGTCGCTCAGTCATGTCCGACTCTTTGTGACCCCATGAATTGCAGCACACCAGGCCTCCCTGTCCATCACCAACTCCTGGAGTTCACTCAGACTCACGTCCATCGAGTCGGTGATGCCATCCAGCCATCTCATCCTCTGTCGTCCCCTTCTCCTCCTGCCCCCAATCCCTCCCAGCATCAGAGTCTTTTCCAATGAGTCAACTCTTCCCATGAGTTGGCCAAAGTACTGGAGTTTCAGCTTTAGCATCATTCCTTCCAAAGAAATCCCAGGGCTGATCTCCTTCAGAATGGACTGGTTGGATCTCCTTGCAGTCCAAGGGACTCTCAAGAGTCTTCTCCAACACCACAGTGCAAAAGCATCAATTCTTCCGCGCTCAGCCTTCTTCACAGTTCAACTCTCACATCCATACATGACCACAGGAAAAACCATAGCCTTGACTAGACGGACCTTTGTTGGCAAAGTAATGTCTCTGCTTTTTAATGTGCTATCTAGGTTGGTCACAACTTTTCTTCTAAGGAGTAAGTGTCTTTTAATTTCATGGCTGCAATCACCATCTGCAGTGATTTTGGAGCCCCCAAAATAAAGTCTGACACTGTTTCCACTGTTTCCCCTTTTATTTCCCATGAAGTGATGGGACCAGATGCCGTATCTTCGTTTTCTGAATGCTGAGTTTTAAGCCAACTTTTTCACTCTCTTCTTTCACCTTCATCAAGAAGCTTTTTAGTTCCTCTTCACTTCCTGCCATAACGGTGGTGTCATCTGCATATCTGAGGTTATTGAGATTTCTCCCGGCAATCTTGATTCCACCTTGTGCTTCTTCCAGGCCAAAGTTTCTCATGATGTACTCTGCATATAAGTTAAATAAGCAGGGTGACAATATACAGCCTTGACGTACTCCTTTTCGTATTTGGAACCAGTCTGTTGTTCCATGTCCAGTTCTAACTGTTGCTTCCTGACCTGCATACGAATTTCTCAAGAGGCAGGTCAGGTGGTCTGGTATTCCCATCTCTTTCAGAATTTCCCACAGTTTATTGTGATGCACACAGTCCAAGGCTTTGGCATAGTCAATAAAGCAGAAATAGATGTTTTTCTGGAACTCTCTTGCTTTTCCCATGATCCAGAGGATATTGGCAATTTGATCTCTGGTTCCTCTGCCTTTTCTAAAACCAGCTTGAACATCAGGAAGTTCACGGTTCACATATTGCTGAAGCCTGGCTTGGAGAATTTTGAGCATTACTTTACTAGTGTGTGAAATGAGTGCAATTGTGCGGTAGTTTGAGCATTCTTTGGCATTGCCTTTCTTTGGGATTGGAATGAAAACTGACCTTTTCCAGTCCTGTGGCCACTGCTGAGTTTTCCAAATTTGCTGGCATATTGAGTGTAGCACTTTCACAGCATCATCTTTCAGGATTTGGAATAGCTCAACTGGAATTCCATCACCTCCACTAGCTTTGTTCGTAGTGATGCTTTCTAAGGCCCACTTGACTTCACATTCCAGGATGTCTGGCTCTAGGTCAGTGATCA
>NW_011494629.1:2872492-2873094 GCF_000754665.1 Bison bison bison
TTTGCTTTCTTGCATTTCTTTTCCATGGGGATGGTCTTGATCCCTGTCTCCTGTACAATGTCACAAACCTCATTCCATAGTTCATCAGGCACTCTATCAGATCTAGTCCCTTAAATCTATTTCTCACTTCCACTGTATAATCATAAGGGATTTGATTTAGGTCATACCTGTATGGTCTAGTGGTTTTCCCTACTTTCTTCACTTTCAGTCTGAATTTGGCAATAAGGAGTTCATGATCTGAGCCACAGTTGGCTCCTGGTCTGTTTTTGCTGACTGTATAGAGCTTCTCCATCTTTGGCTGCAAGAATATAATCAATCTGATTTTGGTGTTGACCATCTGGTGATGTTCATGTGTAGAGTCTTCTCTTGTGTTGTTGGAAGAGGGTGTTTGTTATGATCAGTGCATTTTCTTGGCAAAACTGTATTAGTCTTTTCCCTGCTTCATTCCGTATTCTAAGGCCAAATTTGCTTATTACTCCAGGTGTTTGTTGACTTCCTACTTTTGCATTCCAGTCCCGTATAATGAAAAGGACATCTTTTTTGGGTGTTAGTTCTGAAAGGTCTTGTAGGTCTTCATAGAACCGTTCAACTTCAGCTTCTAT
>NW_011494629.1:2873194-2874610 GCF_000754665.1 Bison bison bison
TGTCTTCCTCTATTTCTTTGCACTGATCGCTGAGGAAGGCTTTCTTATCTCTTCTTGCTTTTCTTTGGAACTCTGCATTCAGATGCTTATATCTTTCCTTTTCTCCTTTGCTTTTTGCTTCTCTTCTTTTCACAGGTATTTGTAAGGCCTCCCCAGACAGCCATTTTGCTTTCTTGCATTTATTTTCCATGGGGATGGTCTTGATCCCTGTCTCCTGTACAATGTCACAAACCTCATTCCATAGTTCATCAGGCACTCTATCAGATCTAGTCCCTTAAATCTATTTCTCACTTCCACTGTATAATCATAAGGGATTTGATTTAGGTCATACCTGTATGGTCTAGTGGTTTTCCCTACTTTCTTCAATTTAAGTCTGAATTTGGCAATAAGGAGTTCATGATCTGAGCCACAGTTGGCTCCTGGTCTTGTTTTTGCTGACTGTATAGAGCTTCTCCATCTTTGGCTGCAAAGAATATAATCAATCTGATTTTGGTGTTGACCATCTGGTGATGTTCATGTGTAGAGTCTTCTCTTGTGTTGTTGGAAGAGGGTGTTTGTTATGATCAGTGCATTTTCTTGTTATAGCCCACCACACCTTTGCTCTGTAGGAATGCAACTTTATCTAATGCTTTTGGAGGGTGGCGCCTGACTAATCACCTTTAGAGAAAAATAAGTTTTCTGAAGAAAGGGTCTTAAAATGTTAACAGACCTCAGTTGCCTGCTAATAGACTCTGTGTATCAGTGTCCTGGGGCTACTACAAGGAAGTACCACAAATCAGGAAGCTTAAAACAACAGATGAATCCTTGGTGTGCCTTGGCCTGTAGGTGCACCACTGCAGTCTGCCCCCACCATCACGTCTCTGTGTGTTCTCTCCCTCTTTTTATAAGGACACCAGTGACTGGATGGACCTCAATGCCGGGAGCCAGCGTGAGGAGCTCCACCCATGGCAAAGGTCATGAGGAAGGAGGCTCGGCATACGCAAAGGTGAGATCGAGCCTCAGGAGTCCCTCTGGAAATTCTCGAGCATCTACCCCCAAAACCAGAGTCTGCCTACTTTCTGCTTTGTGCTCTCACCTACACCTCTGACTTCATGAGGGGCTGTCCCCCACTACCTCTCTCTGAAAAAAGAGTTAACTTACAGCTCCAGTTAATAAAGTTCCTGGGTGTGATAGTGTTTCAACTTACAAACTCCTTTGGAAGTCCTCTAGCCTGCCTGAACAGGTTTTTCCGGCCACATGTGATTGTTCAGAGCCTCCCAACTGTGAGAGGCATGGAGATGTTCTAAACTGTCTAAATACAGATTCCTTTGAGCAGTTAAAAGATTGATTAGAAATTGTATTGGTAAAGGGTTTTTCACTTGTTGGGCCAATGTTTGCTGCTAAGTCTCCATATCCCTTACCTGCTGTGTCCCTGGT
>NW_011494629.1:2874710-2875164 GCF_000754665.1 Bison bison bison
TAAGGGATTTGATTTAGGTCATACCTGTATGGTCTAGTGGTTTTCCCTACTTTCTTCCATTTAAGTCTGAATTTGGCAATAAGGAGTTCATGATCTCAGCCACAGTCAGCTCCTGGTCTTGTTTTTGTTTACTGTATAGAGCTTTGGACACGACTGAGCGACTGACTGATAGAGCTTCTCCATCTTTGGCTGCAAAGACCCCCTCATCCAAGATAAGGAGCATTGGCTGCGCTTTGCTGGAGCAGCCGTGAAGAGATAACCCCATGGTAAGTAAGATGGTAGGTGTTGCAAGAGGGCATCAGAGGGCAGACACACTGAAACCATACTCACAGAAAACTAGTGAATCTAATCACACTAGGACCACAGCCTTGTCTAACTCTAACTCCAGACCTCAGTTGCCTGCTAATAGACTCTGTGTATCAGTGTCCTGGGGCTACTACAAGGAAGTACCACA
>NW_011494629.1:2875264-2886484 GCF_000754665.1 Bison bison bison
ACACCTTTGCTCTGTAGGAATGCAACTTTATCTAATGCTTTTGGAGGGTGGCGCCTGACTAATCACCTTTAGAGAAAAATAAGTTTTCTGAAGAAAGGGTCTTAAAATGTTAACAGGCCTCTTGGCCAGAAGATGATGCAAATCACCAAAGCTTTTGCATATGATAAGTTTGCAGGAAGAAAGCCTGGCTTACTGCATGACTCTACCCCTTCCCCCGTCATCCTCTATGCATAACTTAAGGTATAAAAACTACTTTGGAAAATAAAGTGCAAGACTTGTTCACCGAATCTTGGTCTCCCCATGGTGTTCTTTCTCTCACCTTCTGGCTGAATTATTCAGCCTCTTTTCTCCACTGAATTTCCTCACTGAGCTATCCTTATTTAACCACTCTTTATATCCTTAATTAACATTTAATTAAGCAATTGTTTCCTGATCCTCGCCGACGCCATCCCCGCTTCGAATTTCCTGGATCCACCGGGGTTGGACCCCAACACCTCATCTTAACTAGTTACATCTGCAAAGACTTTACTTCCAAACAATGTCACATTCTGATATTCCAAGTGGACATGAATTTTAGTGGAGGACACTATTTAACACATCATCATCTGCCTTCTGACCCCCTCAAAAGTCACTTTGGTTCCCCACGTACAAAATACACGCACCCCATCCCAACATCTCCCAAAGTCGTAAATCAGTCCTAGAGGGAGAAAAAGGAAGGTGCAAAGGAGCCACTGGTCCAGTGCAAGTCAGAAGCCCAGCAGTGCCAGTTCCAGTAGATTGCAAGGCCTGTAAATAACCCTTTGTGGCTTGATGCTCTGGGTGCGTGATGGTGGCCCTGCTTTCTGTGGCTTTGGCAGCAGCTGTAGCCCCACCTTCTCTTTTCTCTGCTTCTGCCTTCATGGCTCTGCCCTCCAAGCCGTTCTTTCTTCACTTCATTCCATCCCTGGGCCTCTCAATCTAGACTGGCAGATGTAACTGATGTAACAGTCTCAAAAACCTTGTCGGTTTTCTCTGTAATTCACAGGGAGCCACACCATCAGATAAGAGTCTCCACAGATCTTTCCTGAATAACCCCATCTCTGTTCCTTCATTCCCCTGAGATGGTGGAGTAGGCCTGCAAGTCATGTGCCTAATCTCTTCAGCAGTAGGCTCTCCCACACCTTTGGTGCTCTCTTTAGACCACACTTTCTGAACAGTAAATTTCCTAAATTTAACAAACTGAAGTGAACTGAAGTGAAAGTCGCTCAGTTGTGTCTGACTTTCTGCAACCTCATGGGCTGTAGCCCGCGAGGCTCCTCTGTCCATGGGATTCTCCAGGCAAGAATACTGGAGTGGGTAGCCATTTCCTTCCCCAAGGGATCTTCTCGACCTAGGGATCAAACTGGGTCTCTCATATTGCAGGCAGATTACTGTCTGAGGACTTCCCAAATCATCAAGTACTGATTCCTTTTGCTTATCAGTTCCTTTCCCCAATTTCTTTCTTTCCTCTCAGCTTTTACTATAAACAGCAAGGAGAAACCAGGCCATATCATCCACATTTTACTTGGAAATTTCCTCAGCTAAATAGTCAAGTTCATTCCTTACAATTTCTACTTTCCACTCAATATTAGAACATAATTCAGCCAAGTTTCTGCTACTTTATGGCTTTTCCAATAACTGGTTCTTCACTTCCATCTGAGATCTCACTGGAAGAACCTCTCATGTTCATACTTATGTCAAAAATATGTTCATGATCATATATGTATTCTCTGAGACAATAGAAACTTTCTCTACATTCTCCTTACTTCTTTCTTTTCTTTTCCTTTTTGGAGGTTTTTCTTTTTTTTAATTGAGGTAAAAATTTACAATGTCATACACCAGTACAGAAAAGTGGTTCAGTTATACATACATACATATATATAGTATAGCTCTCTGTTCTATACAGTAGGTCCTTGTCAGTTATCTGTTTTATATACAGTGTGTATATGTTAATCCCAAACTCCTAATGTATTCCTCTCTCCCACTTTGCCCTTTGGTAACCATAAATTTGTTTTCTATGTCTGTGCATTTATTTCTGTTTTGTATATGGGTGCATTTGTATCTTTTTTGTTTGTTTGCTTTTTGATTCCACATATAAGCAACATCATGATGTTTGTCTTTTTCTGTCTGGCTTATTTCACTTAGTGTGTGATATCTCTAGGCCTATGCACGTTGCTGCTATCATGCCTACTTTATCCATTTATCTGTCAATGGACATTTAGATTGCTTCCATGTCTTTGCTATTGTAAACAGTGCTGCAATAAACACTGAGGTGTGTGTATCTTTTCGAATTATGGTTTTCTTCAGGTATATGCCCAAGAGTCCTCACTTCTTTCTGACCTCGGTCTCACCAGAATCACCTTTGTCTGTATCTCTACCAACAATGTCTTCAAGGAAATCTAGGCATTTTCTATCATGTGCCTCAAAACTTTTCCAGCATCTACACATTACCCAGTTCCGCAGCTGCATTTTTAGACATCTGTTATAGCAGCATCCCCCTTCCTGGTACAAAATCTGTATCAGTTTGCTAGAGCTGTTGTACAAATTTAGTGGCTTAAAACAACAGAAATTTATCCTTTCAAAGTTCTGGAGGCCAGTAGTCTGAAATCAAGATATTGTCAGGGCTGTGTACACTCTGGAAGCTCTAGGAAAGGATCCTTCTATGCCACACACACCAGAGTGAGCTGCTGGTCACTCCAGGTGAACTTTGCTGTTCCTTGGCTCATAGTTGCGACATGCCAGTCTCTGCCTCCGTCATCACAAGGCCTTCCTTGTGTGTCCTGTCCTCTTCTTATAAGGACACCAATCACTGGGTTTAGGGCCCACTCGATCCTCATTTTAACTAACTCCATCTGTGAAAAATATACTTTCAGGTAAAATCACATTCTGAGGTTTCAGGTGAACGTGGATTTGGGATGAGGGACACTATTCAACTCAGGAAGCCAACTTGTGTTGGCTTTCTTCCCTTTTCTGCCTCATTCTCCATTCCCCTACTATTCTTCCTGGATTGCCTCCCAAATAAAGTCCTTGCATTCTATCTGTGTAGCAGGATCTGCTACTGAAAGAAAGTTACATAAGACATAGTCCCCCTGCTGGGAGCCAGTGGGGACCCACCTAAGACATGCCCCCCTCCTCTGTGAGCTACTGGGAACCTACTTAGGACATGACTCTCAGTGCTGAGCTGCAGTGTCCCCCTCTGTGAATGGAGTGAAGATAATGTCCCCTTCCTCTGAGGTTTTGGGAGGAAGGAGGGCATGCTGGAGGGCTCTGGGCTTAGGACCACACACAGAGAATGGCCACGCCCTGCCTCTGGGAAGTGGGGATGCTTTGGGAATTACTCCAGTATTTTTCTTTGGAGATGGGCTGCTCTGGTGTCAGTTTTCCAGTGCCCCTTGGGGTCAGATATTCTGGGGGGCTATAATTTGCTCTCTGAGTCTGGATAGAGCACAGGGAAGTGGCCCTCCAAGATGCAGATAGATTCATGAGATGTGGCATGCACAGTTTCAGCAGGCAGAACTGGAGTGCTGATGGCCAGGCCCCCCAGGGGCAGGCCTGGCCCTGGCAGGAAAGGGGAGGGTTTTGTCCCTCTCAGGGATACTGCCAGCCTGGATTCTGTTGGGAATATAGGGTCAAGGCAGGACATTTTGGAGAATGCAGGCTGGTCCCTGTCTGTGGGTGCTGTGGGGTGGCACAGGGCCATAGAAGAAATAAGGCTCCAGATGAACTTTATTTGCTCACTGCTGCTGCTTCAGGCGAAGTCAGAGATGGTTTTCTTCCCCTCTTTTCTCCTATCCTAGTCTGGGCTCCCTGGGAGGCCCTCCCATCTCGTTCCAGGATGGTCCCCCTCCACCCTCAAAGGGGGACTGTCTTGGGTCACACGGCCATCTTGGACCAACCCCGGCAGAGGGAGCGGAGAGCTGGCCAGTGAGCCTGTGGTATCGGGGCCCCGATGGAGGCCTTCTCCTGCACACCTTCCTTTTCTAGGGTCTTGGGGCGAGATGGCCCACCTGAGCCACCAGCTCTTCTTGGCACCACCTGGTACTTGCCATCCTGCTGGGGTGGGTTCCTGGCTGCTCCCCGTGGCTTGCCCTAGTCCTGCCCACCTCTCTGGCCCTCCGTTTTCTCTCTTATAATTGGGGGGCAGGGTGGATGTAGGAGGGTATGTGACTAGGGAGCAGCCAGGCCCCCTGTCACAACTGGCTGCCTTGGGACCGCCTGGAGCTCCTCGGATCACTTGGAGTACTTAGGAATACCTGAGCTCCCTGGGGAGACCTGGAGCCTCACAGGGACCATTTGGAGGCCCTGAGGACCACCTGGGGTCCCCCGAGACAAACTAGAGCCCCATCTTGGGCCCTCAAAAACACCTGGAGCCCCTCAGGACCACTTGAAGCCCCTGTGACCACCTGAAGTCCTCTGGGACCATCCACGGCCCCCTGGGAACCCCACCAGGAGGGGGAGGTGACTAGTAGGAATGGGCGATGGGGATCCACAGAACAGCCACTCTCAGTTGCCAGCTGGGCTCCCAGAAGGGTGGTTCAGAGAGATCTTGTCTACAGACACGTTGCAGTGGGTCCTGAGGAGGTGAGCCCGCCCTCCTTCCTGGATGCCCAGCACCTGGACCAGCTGCTCAGAAGGGCTTGGATTCCAGGGCCCTGTCAGACCTCAAGAGGTGGGAAGGCGCTGTGAGCGTCTAGGGGATGAGGATTAGAGCCCCCCGAGGCCTGGGAGTGTCAGCTGGGGCTTCAGGGGCTGATCCTACCACCCCCATGTGTACAGGGGTCTTCTGTCCCCTGGGAGGGCACTGAGGGATGGGCACAGGTGTAAGTCAGACCCATTTGGGTCCCAATGCCCCTCTGCTGATTTTCTGGGGGCGTGGCAGCTCTCTGGGTCTCATGTGCTATTCTCTGCAATGGGACCAGATGTCCGAGGAGAACCTGGCTATGTCCCGGATACCTAGGGACTCAGAGAGGGCAGGAGAGCCACTGGGCCTTTATCACCCCAGGCAGCCATTGGCTCTGTTTCCTGATCTGTTAAAGTGAGTGAAGTGAAGTCGCTCAGTCGTGTCTGAATCTTTGCGACCCCATAGACTGTAACCTACCAGGCTCATCCATCCATGGGATTTTCCAGGCAAGAATACTGGAGTGGGTTGCCATTTCCTTCTCCAGGGGATCTTCCTGACCCAGGGATCAAACCCGGGTCTCCTGCATTTTAGACAGACGTTTTACCATCTGAGCCACTAGAGAAGGTCTGTTAAAAGAGAATTCCAGACCCAAAGTGCTCTGGGGCTGCGTGGCAAGAGCAAAATCCCTGAACTTTCACTAATGCTGTTGGCAGATATTAACTGAGCACTTATTCTCTGCCAGGTGCTATCATAGGTGCTTCATTCTGCCCTCGGAGCTTCTGTCCTAGATGAGGAGACAGAGATTAAACAAGGAGGCAAATACCCAAACAAAAAGTAGAGAGATTAGGGCAAGGGCTCTGCTGAGGTTCATGGAGCAGACTCTTGCAAAGTCATGAAGGAAGAACCCCCAAGCAGATGAACAGCATGTGCAAATTTCCTGAGATGGGAGGGAGACTAGTATGTTCTAAAGACCCAGTGACGAGCCTGGTAATCTGAGGTCAGGATGAAGCAGCAGGGGAGCAAGGGAGGGCAGGAGAAAATGAGGCTGGAAATGTGGCAGGGTCAGAGGCTACAGGGCATTATTCAACTCCTGAGTCCCAGAAATCCGAGTGGCTGGCACCCTAGTGCCCAGCACACAGGCATGCCATCAGTGATGAAGAAATGGACAGGGAGTGAAAGAGTGACCCAGCTGGGTCCCTGATGCACTGTGTGACCTTGGGCAAGTATATTTCCCTCTCTGGGTCTTTGTTTCATTACTACTAAGACACTACCCGAGTTATAATTCTTTTCAGCAAATGGCTGGGCTGGGTGTCTGGCTGCAGCAGGCCTTTGAGTATGGTGGCTCCTTCCTCTTCCCACGACTATGAGGGACACAGCCAACATCCCCCGTGGCCTTAGTGGGGACATGTTTTCCTCACACTGCAGGCAGCAGCCCCTGGAGGCACAGAAGACTCTTAGCTCAGGCCTTTGACTCCTGTGGCAGCTGGGTACCTCAGACCTTTTCCTGCCCTGACTGGCATTCTTTAGGACAGGGGATGGCCTCCTGTCCTGCAGGGTTGGGAGCTGGACTTGGGGAGGAGGAGATGATTGAAAAGAAGGACAGTGGAGAAGCTAAAAGCCAGTGTGCATCCACCTCCCCACTCTGTGGGTGGGCAGTGTGGTGTGGGCAGGCCCTGGGTTATGGGGACAAGATGAGGGTGGACAGATGTTGGCAATGTGTGCGTGGGAAGAAGCCCAGTCTCAAAGTCACCCAGACATATGGTGTGGAGACTCCAGGCAGGCAGCCTGCTTTTCACAGTCCTTACTGGGGCACCCAGAGGGCTCAGGGCAGGCCAGATGCCCCTAGCCGAAGGGATCCCTGGAGCCATCCACTGGTCACCCACCCCATGACTTCAAACTCTACAATAGTTAACATTTATTGGGATGTATTATAAGAACATTCAAGTTTCTTTCATCTCCTGAAAAGCTGGAAGCTCTGGCCACATAGGTCCATGCCTGTGTGGGCACAGTTGGCAGAAGTGCCCCTATATCACCATGACTGCTGGTGTGCCCCTCATGGGGGTTTGTGTTGAGATACCTGGCCCTATCTCTGTCTCTGCCCTGGCCATCCCTATTGCAGCCAACTGGATCTATTAAGACCCCCAAGCCTGCCCCATGGCTCTCGCCTCCTGGAGCATCACCAAAAAAGACCCTGTGGAGACCCCATGACCAGGCCTTGTCTCCCCCAGGCTCCTTCTCCTCACTGTGCTCCTCCAGATCCTCCTTCTCCTCACTGGCTCCTCCAGATCTTGGTGGCCCTGCCCTTAACTTAGGCACCCTCTCTGTAACCCCTCCCCCAGCATGTCCTGGTCAGGAGTGAGGCTTCTGGGTACCTCCTGCCACCCCCCCCACCCCCACCACCCACCCCCCCACACACACCCTGCTTCTCTCTTCCATGGCTGCACGCTTTCTTCTCAGTGTCTCAACGGGAATAGCCACTCCAAATAGGAATTTCCTTTCCTCTGGATCCTCAGGGCCCAGCTGTCCAAACTGGACAGTGAGGACATTTTTCCCAGTCCTGCTGCAGCCACAGCCGATGGAATGCCTCCTGCTTTCACCCTTGCAGTTGGCCCCAGGACACTCTCCGATGGACTGTGATGGAACGTAATGTCCTGGCGGACTCCGAGCTGCTAGGGACAGAATGGCCACCTCACCAGCCTTCCCATGTGCTGAATGAGACAGGACCCTCATGAAATTACCGTGGACACCTGTATGCCAGGCCCCCCAAGCTGTTGGGTCAGAGAGGATAGGGCTCAGGCCTGCCCTGGTGCCCAAGAGCTCACTGGGGAACTGGTCATAATGGCAGAACCCACAGTGGCAGCCCTGGGTGAGGACCCTGAATAGGGGGCCCAGTCTTGACCCCTCAGACTGGCAGAGTGGCACCATGTCCAGTTGGTCAATTCTGGCTGTGCACTTGGTCTGGAGCTGTGGGACTCTTGGAGGTGTCCTTTCTGTGACTCAGTTTCCTCAGCTGTCAAGTGGGAACATCCTGGGATTCAGGTAAGATGGGAGTGTTACAGAGTTGACCCTGAGAAGGAGCCCCACTAGGCCCCCTCAGTCAGCGCATGAGGCAGAGAGAGCAGAGCTCCGAGGGAGAAGGGGCAGGACCAGTGGGGAGGGGCTGGCTGATCCCTTCACTGCCTCTGACACCTACCTTGGCTCCCTGGGTAGGACTTTGCTGTGTTTCCTTGAATAAGAGCACAGTTGGAAGGGCCTGGCCTCCCCTTCCCAGTGGGCAGGTTGCTGGTATCAAGTAGCGTCAGAACACCCACTGCAGGGTGGGTGGGCTGTCACAGATGCAGGACTGAGGCCCAGGTATACAGCTGCTGCAACATCCAGGCATCGCAGGGTGGGCACACAGGGCATGGCGCTGACTCGTGCATAAGCTCACCAGTGCCCTGCCCGCCTCACCTGTGTCTCCACCTGTGCTCTCTCCTACCTCGCCTGTACCTCACCGACCCTGCCTACCTTACCTATGCCCCACCACCTCACTTGGACTCTACTCACCTCACCTGGCCCTGTTATTCCTCACAGAGCCCAACCCCCACCTCACCCACGACCAGTCATCCATTTCTGGCTCTCACAATGGCCCTCTCAGCCTCCAGGTAGGTGCCCTGCAAGTCTGCCCACACCTGAGCAGTGACAGACATCCCTGCAGGGTATCTTGTGGATGTTGGAGAGATGGGGGTCCCAAGGGACTGGATACCCCTCAGTCATCACTCCCTAAGTCCCTCAGCTCTCTCCCAAGGCCCTCAGGGCTCTGGTCCAAATAGACCTTCCTGTTGACTTTGTGAGTGCCCAGCACCCCACGATCCCGTAGCTAAGTCTGGCTCTACTTGCTACAGGGGCAAACAGTCCTATCTACCCCAATAGCATGCTCAGGGACACAGCAATTGTCCAGGCATGGCACCTTGTCTGAGGCCTCGCCATCTGATGCCGCTGCATCCTGGGGCACCCACAGGGGTGTGACTTGCACCCTGCAGGCCTGTATGGGGGTCCAGGCCCCGATTACTGGCTGTGCCCCGTTACCATCATTTTCCATCCAACCACCAGCAGGCCCACTGTGCGGAGACCCTGCCCCAAGGCTATGTCCACCTGTTGGCTGCCAGTATTTATTTATTTATGCAGATAAGCACTGTCCGCCACCCGCCAGGGGAGGCAGGCACAAATCTTGAGGCCCCACACAATGCCTGTGTGGTCCCCCTGTAGTTTTGCAGCATGGTTATTTAGGAACATACCACTCGCCCCCTTGGGCAACTCCAAATGGAGTGTCAAACTACAAGGCAGCACAATGCTGTGCCCAGTTGCTGGGAGAGGAAAGGGAAGAGAGGTGGAGTCCAGGGGCCAGGTCTGGTTCAGCTCGCATGCATGTAGATGGTGTGGATGGTGGGCAATCACTGGGAGGGATGGCATGACTGCAGACATCCACTAGGTGTCCCTGGGCACCGCCCATGAGCTCCTTCTGTCTTCCGGCACAGGTGACTGCTCATGGCCCACTCAGACAGACTTCACTTGACAGTCACCCTACGCCCAACTCTGGGCCACACGACTGGGCCTGCAGGCAGAAGCCCAGCTCTTTGAGACATGCTGGATGACCTAAGCAGTTGGCTGCCCTTCTCTGGGCCTCATTTTTCTCCTCTCTGACATGGAGGAACCCTCCAGAGCCAAGTGCTGTGTGGCCTGTCGGCCCCTCAGAGGTCCAGGATCTCTTCATGCCCATGTGGAGCCTTGACATCACCTCTCAGAAGAGCATAGGCCCTGCTGTGGTGGCTGTACAGTTAGGAGACATGGCAGAGACTCAGCTCATGGGGCAGCTGGGGCCTGGGGCTGCTGGGCCCCCAGGCTGGCCTGGGATGAATGCCTATGGGCTGCTGAGCTGAGAGCCTCCAGCCACTGCTGCTGCAGCTCGGCAGACGGGGTGCTCAGGTACAAAGACTGCTGGGCCTGCTGCAGCTGCCACACGTGCCTGGCATCCAGTCTCTCTGCAGGGTCCAGCACACTCACCCTGCAGCCGGAGAGGGGGATGGCATGGAGCAGCTGCCCATCCTGCTGAAAAGTAGAGAAACGTCAGCACCCTAGCCTCTGGAGTCCTGGCATCACTAAATACTACCTCCCACAAGTGGGTAGCAGAAGGGTGATTTTGGACAGTCGGGGAAACAGGCCCTAGGGTCACGTGAGCCACCCTCCAAGTGAAGCTGGTCCCAGGCAGCATGGCCCAGGCCTATATGGGCACAGGCCTGAGGCCACGGGCCTGAGGTTCTGGTTGCCGGAGCAGGGTGAACCCCCACCCTCAACGTGGCCCAGTGGACAGAGCACACACCTGGCTGCCTTCGTGGAGGTGTAGCACCAACTCCAGGGAGTCTGACTCAGAGATGGCAGCCCACGCCTTGCTCCATGCTGTGCCGCCATCTGACACCTGCAGGGGGCCGCAGAGCAGGCTGGGTGGGGGCTCCGCAGCGACTGGCTTCTGGGAACGCAGAGGACAAGTCAGGTGAGTCTCACTTGTAAGAGCTACTCTCCTGGGGAAGCATCAGGGCCAAGGCTCTGGGGGGAGAGAGGCAGGAGGGGAAGACAGACTGGACAAAGGCCTAGGCCTAACTGACTTTGCCCAGGGTCCCTGCAAAGCCACTTGGGGTTGGGCTGGACTCTCTAGGTAGTGAGACCACAAGAAAGGTCAAAGACAGAAATAAAGGCAGTAGGAAACACTGGAACTGCAGGAAACCAGAATGTGGTGGCTTTTGTGATTTATCTGTACACACACACACATAGGTAAACACCCCTCACACATAACACCACACACATAACACACACATGCACACACACACACACACTCATACCACCCCCCAACACCCACACACACCTCACACACCACACACGCACATTCATTCACATATACATCATACATCACACACGCCCTTCTCTCTCTTCTGATGTGTTTAGAGCAGTCATGGACACAACCCCTAGGTCATCAGAAAATCCCTCAGACACACCTGATAAAACTGGTTCCTGCTTGGACCTGGGACACGGGTCTCCCAGATACAGCATTTAAAATGCATGGATGAGAAGGCCAAGGGAGCTGTGCAAGGGACCCCTCTCTCCTCTGTCAAGATAATACTACACTCAGTTCTAATACACCGATGCACTTAACCTCTAAGACATACAGAGACTCTAACTGGGGCTCTAATCAGAGTCCTGACCCACCTGGATAACCTTCCCTAGAGCCTTTGGGAAGGGAAATGTTATAAACATTATAAATAGCTTCCCAGAATATCCCAATGTGCAGCTGGCCTTGAGAATCATGGACTATGTTATGTGGAGAGAATGCAAAAATGCACTTTTTTGGAAAGCCATATTCTCTTTTTTTCCAGCTTTCCTGTTACCTCATCAAATAGGGACAGTGCCCTTCAAGGAAGGCCTGGAGGGCAGCAACCATCTCCAGAGAACAGGAGGTGAGAAGGAGGCAGGTGTCCTCACTGCCCCCACCGCCCTGATGGCTTGGTCAAGGTGGGAGCAACATCTCACTTCAGCAGGGCCTCCAGGCC
>NW_011494629.1:2886702-2928208 GCF_000754665.1 Bison bison bison
GTGAGACTGTGTTTGGAGATGAGGCCTCTAAGGAGGTAATTAAGTTAAAATGAGGTTATATGTATGGGCTCCAATCCAATATGATCAGTTTCCTCATAAGTAGAGATTAGGATATCCATAGAGAGAGCACCATGTGAAGACAAAGGGAGATTAAGCCCATCGACAAACCAAGGAGAGAGACCTCAGTTGAAACCAGCTTGCTGATCCCTTGATTTCAGAATTCCAGCCTTAAGGACTATGATGAAATAAGTTTCTGTTGTTTAAGCTGCCCAGCCTGTGGTATTTATTATTCAGCCTGAGCTGACTAAAGCACCATCTAACTCCAGGGTGCAAATGATTCCCAAGCTCTCAACCATGACTAGATCCTATGAAGCCCAACATGCACACAGGAGATATTTGGCATTCAGTTGCTAGCTGCCTGCAGTGGCCTACAGATCCAACTGAGCCTCATCAGTCCTGGCCCAGGAAAGCCAACAGCTCTGGGAGCACCATCTATCAAGGCTTCTGGGGCCTTGTGTCTGGAAGGCTCACCAGACCCAGCCCACCTACCTCTGTGCTCTGCTTGGGCTCCAGGGGCTCCTCAAGGCTGAGGTTCAAGTGGGCCACTGGCTGGGTCAGGAAACACTCTTTGCAGACACGGCTCTGCCTGCCGTTCTCAGCCTTGAATTCAGAGCACTTCCCACAGATGACCTGCAAGACAAGGGCACCTGTGACCCTACCACCCAGGGACAGAAGACTGTCCAGAAGGAGGCTGGAAGGGCCACAGTGACCAAGAGAGATGTGACATCATGTGGAGGGGAAGAGCTTGCCCATGAGCCAGGGGGATCAGGAGCCTTGTCCAGCAGGCAGAGACCCCGAGGCTGGACCCCTTTGGGCCTCCAGGCCCTGCCTTCTTGCTCGGAGGGTCCAGAATCCAGGGGGTCTGTGTGCATGGAAAGAAGATTGGGAGGAGAAATAAAGCACATGGAGGTCCCAACAGTTGGCCTCCTCCCATCTGGACTTACCGCTCCACATAGCTTGCAGTGGTGTTTCCTTTTGGTGATGGAGTTGAAGGTCTCACCACAGCTGCTGCAGCCCTGCTTCTCCTTGTCACGTCTGGTCTTAGAGGACCCTCTCCTGAGCTCAGACTGTTGGAGGCAAACCGCTGCAGTCAGCTTCCCAGCACGTGTGGAGTGGCAGCCGTGTGACACACAGGCAACGCACATGCGGGGCAAGAAAGCTGGACGTGCAGAAGGGAATTGAGCAGGAGCCACGTTGGCCATGGCCCCCTGTTCAGCCCCGCTCCCCAGAAGCTGCCCTGCTATCACACAGAGTGAAATTCCAAGGGGATCAGGAATTCTATGCTTAGAATGACCTGGCCCTCCACAAAGGTCAGTGACGTAACCCTGCCGTGTCGGCAGAGATAACAACCGGAACCCACACCAGGGGAAATGGTGGCTGCTCTGCAGCAAAGTCCAGACGCCGAGGACCGGGTGTCTGCACCCAGCATCCGGCCAGGTGGCCCTTGCTTCCACACTCTTATCCTGCACTGGGCCCCAGAGCGTGGTGCCTGCAGTTGCCCACCCAACACGTGTGAGAGTGCTCTCCTGGGGTGGAGGAGTAGGGTCAGGGGGCTGGACTCCCCTCTCTGTCTCCTCTGATGCTGCCTGAATTTCCCACAAAGGAGGGCACTGATGAGTCTTTTCAGCAAGAGAAGAGAAACAACAGGAAGTCATGAAACATAATGTGGTGTGTGTTCAGAGAGGTTAAAAGACCTTTGAGACAAGTCACAAGAACACACTACAAAATTCTTTTACTTTTGTTTTGCTTTCTTTAATGTATAAACAAGCTGTTTTGTGTAAGGTTTCTCAAAAAGATTTATAAGAACCACATCAAAGTCCTTGGAGCCAAGAGGAATTGGGAGTGGCAGGCAGCAATGGGAGAGAGGTTTTCATTTTCTTCTATCACTGTACTTTTTTCTTAAAAGTATTCATTCCTTTTATGGTAAGCATACATTTACAAATTTTTAAAAAATCTGATGCAGTTTAAAATAAAGGAACAGGTGCATAAATCATGCATGGGAGGTAGATGTCAAGGCGACGTATCGGAAAATTAAAGGTGTTGAGTTCTATAGCTAAGGGAAACAAGCAAATAGCAAAATAACAGACAGTAGCATATGATGTTTATACCGAAAAGGGTACATGCATGAAAAAAAGACTGGAAGGAAGCACACCCTGATGATCCTATTGGCTGTTTGGGGTAGAGTTACTCTTATCTGACTCTCTTATCTGGATTGTCTCAATTGTTCACCAGAACGGCTTGTGAAAGGAGAAGAAAACCAAAAAACATATAGAAAGCAAATCAGTCACTCACTGACCAGCACCCCCAAACCCCCACCCCCCACCTCACACTCCCATTGAGGACTGTGTCCCCTCTGCGCTATGAACAGAAGTTTGAGAGCTGGTGTGGTCTGCTCTGGCCACCTACACCCTGGCCATAGTGACATCAACTGTGTCTAGGACCCCAGCCCCATCTGATGCAATGGCTTGGGAGGTGAGTGGGAGGCAGGCAGGAGTGAGGGTGGGAGTGGGCACTGCCCATGCACTGAGGCTGGGATGGGGGCTCAGAAGTGTTGTCTGATTAGGTTTCTCCATCTGATTAGCAATAGTGCAAGTTAGGGGATAACTCCCAGGCCCCTGCCCTGCCCCTCATCCGCCGTGAGACCCTGCATGAGTCACTTTTCCTCTCCAAGCCTGGTTCCTCATCTGTAAAGTGGAGTAAGGGACAAAGCACAAAGCTGAAGTTGCTCCAGACAGATGAGGCAGGGCTCGCTGCCCGTTATTTCTACTTCGGTGTGTCCAAAACTTCTATAATAAAAATCTGAACAAAATAAACTAGAAATATGTTTAATATAAACTCTGCAAACTTAAGGAGAAAGAGATGCACTGGTCAGGGGTGAGGAGACAGAAAGGAGGGGCTTGTGCTGAATTGTGTCCCCCAAAAGTCATAGTTTGCAGTTCTAACCCCCAGCACCTTGGAACGTGACTGTAATTGGAGAGAGGGCCTTAAAAGAGGTGATTAAAGTAAAATGAGGTCACTTGGGTGGGCCTTAATCCAACATAACTGGTGTCCTTATAAGAGGAGATTAGGACATGGACATGCTCAGAGGCAAGACTACGTGAAGACACAGGGAGAAGATGGCTATCTATATGCCAAAGAGAGATGCTGTAAACAAGAAAAGAACAAAGAGTGTTACTCATCATCCAGTTATATAAGGTTCAGGCACAACCTCTGCAGTCATGACAGTGTGGCCAGAATGAAAAAGCAAGAGGAGACATTCTGTGTGTTGGAGAAACAGGCCCCGAGATAGATGCACATCTCAGAAAGAATTTCAAAGACCTCAGATTCTTGTATCTTCCCATGTACAGAAAAACACCAAAAGTGTTCACTTGAGATATGTGTTCTTTATGATTAGCAGTCATCTTTTACTAAGATAGATGTCTGTCTACATGTATGTCCTAGCCAAAATAAATCCATTCATATCCTGGCTCCTCCCCTCCTCTCTTAGAATCAGTTTCTCAGAGCTGTCTGCTGGGCTACAGTCTTCAGTAAGACCGTGAATAAAACTTAAATTCAACTCTTAAGTTGTATGTTTTTCTTTAAGTCAACAGGCCTCCGGAGAAACCAGCCCTGCCAACACCTTGATCCTGGATTTGCAGCCTTCAGAACTGTGAGCGAATAAGTGTCTGTGGTGCTTTGTTAAGCAGCCTGAACACAGGCCTATGCTCCCCAGCTCTGCTGCCTCTGCTCATAGTCCCCACTGTGGGCCCCACCACTGTGAGGCCAGCTCCAGCCACCTGGTACTAGGAGCCGTGAGACAGCTGGTGCCTCTGAGGGTGACAGGAACACTTATTCCGCCCAAGACCGCCCCCACCCCCGCCACCTTCTCCTCCATCTCATGACCCCTGGCCCCATGGACACTGGGCTTAAGATGTCCCCCTCTGTTTATTCCATGCAGCTCAGGACCTCAGAGCTCTGTGGGTGGAGAACGGGCGGCACAGACCCAACAAGCAACGCTGATGCTCCCCACAGCCGCACGTCTCACCCAAGGCCACCCTGCCATCCGACACGGGCCACCAGCCACACTGTAGCCCTGAGACACATTTGTCTGCCCCACTCAGGGTTCCTTCTTTGGAGACCATCTCCAGAACTGCTAGGGCTCAGACAAGAGGAGGGAAGGGAGGGGCCATCCACGGGTCTGCAGCAGCTGCAGCAGCCCCAGCCCTCCACCAACCTTCAAGGTGACCCTGTCATTCCCATTTTCCAGGTGAGGACACCAAGGGCACGTGGGATGGGCGTGGTCAGAGGTAGGGTGGCTGGATCCACTGGCTTGCCTTCAAGCCCTGACGTGTGCCACAGAACCTCAGCTCTCCAGACCCTGAAAACAGCACTGCACAATTGCAGAGAACACCAGGGGACCAAAGGGGCTTCTAGGGTATCTCTGAGGGCCAGGGAGTAGGCAGGGGGCTGGAGGGGCAGGGCTGGCCCACAAGATGGAGGAGAGGCTGTAGTGGGCCAGAGGTGTATGGCCATGAGCTTGACCTGTGAAGGTCACCAGGACAGCAGGGACCCTGCCCTAGCCAAAGGGACAGAGGGCAGTTCCCAGAGCAGGGCATCTTGGGGCTGGGGCTCAGCAGAGCAACCCTCCTGGCTTCCTTTGTCAGGCAGCAGCTCAGTGCTCAGATAGAGTTCAGGCTAGGTACCAGCTCCCTGCATGCTGAGGACTATAAGCCACTGTGGCCCACCACTGATGCACTACCCCACCAAAAGCTGGTGACCAGGTGGCTGGGGTGAGCCCACCTGCGTTGCTGGGGACAGGTCTTGGCCAACCATACTTCCTGTTTGGATGAGGATACAGAATAGGCCAACAAAAGGGAGAGGCTTAGATTTTCTCTCTGGGTGTGGAGACATTGGAAAGGCTGGGCCAAGTCTAACCGGGGAGGTGTGGAACCGTGGCTTTCTCCACTAACAGCCAAGTGACTCCACCCGCAGTGCTCCAAACACACAAGTGTGGGCCTGGGAGGACGTATGTGCCAAGGCCTGTTTCACGAAGCGTTTTCTCTTCAGCAGATTCACTTACAAAGCAGGGAAGCAGGAGGAAAATTCAGGTTAAGAAGTGGGTCCCAAACAGTGGTCCTGACAACCGGCCCCGGAAGACAGAGCCACACAGTTATCATCCGTCCTAAAGGGTGTGGACATTGGCCTACGTCTTAGGCCCTGCCCAGTGAGGCCCAGCCCCTCTTCCTCTTGTGGGCAGCTCTGTCCCAGGGCCCTGGAGGGTGGGTTGTACTAAATTTGTGCATGCTGAGGAGACGGTGGCAGGGGTGGGGCCTTCCTCGGCATCATGGAGGGGTCCATGTGTGGTCACGGTGGGTCAGGGACTCTGACATTTCTGTGCTTCTGAGAAGAGAGATGTAACTTTTACAGAACAGGGAAGTCTTTGGCTTCTGCAAGGCCCCCTTGCAAAACTTCCTGGTTTAGCTTCTCTTAGGAAAGACGGCTTGTGGAAATTGTGTGTCTGAGGACAGCACCAGGAAATCAAACCAGCACACCAAGAGTGAAGTTACATTTCCTCTCCAAAAGCTTACATCTGGCATGTTGTAGCAAAGATCACTCTTTCTAGTGTCAGAATTAAAACCCACTTTTAGGTACTTTCCACAAATATCCACTGAGTACGTCTTGGACTCGCCTTATACAGCGGGAGCTTCACTGAGTTGCCCTGGGTCCACTAAAATCTGTGCTCACCAGAGACACAAATGAGAAGAACCATGGCCAGGCCACATGTGCCGGGGCCAGAGCTACGAGTCTGTTGCTAACAGATGTCTGTCTATTGTAGGGCCCTGGCCTGGCTTGGGGTGGGTAAAGGGACTGGGACAAGGAGGCCTGAACTTGAACTGTGATCTCAAGCATCTGCGAGTCAGAGACGCTGCAGAGCCCTGAGAAGACTGAGCCCCAGGTGGGAGAAAGAGGGGCGGCCTGCTCATCCACTGACTGAGTGTCGCTGTCACTGCCCAGCAGGCTGCAGCCTGGCCTGGACAGACCCCTGGGCTGGGCTGAGGCCCTGACCCTCAGGGGCTCTCAGTTACCTTTTCACCTATAAAAGGAGTTGGGCGACCAACTGGAGGGGCACCCAAGTGGCCAACAGGCATCTGACATAGTTTCTCTCTCTCTTCCTCCTATCCAGGAGAAGGTAGGGGTGGAGGGTGAGGAATTGCCCAAGGCCTCATGTCAGGACCCAGTCACAGGTTAAAACATTAAACATGTGGCTTTCAGGTCCTTCCAGCTAGAAGATTCTCCAGTGGGCACTGCCTGCCCTGTGTGCCAGCCACACCTCCTGCTTCTCTCTCCCTGCCTTGGCACTGGATCCTCCCCGGTGCCTCCTCCCTAACCATGCAGCCTGCAGCCATTCCACTTCTCCTTGCATCCCAGGGCTGAGGCCTGCTATGGACTCACCCAACAAAGAATGGGGGTTGCTCATGGCTCTTGATGCCTTGTAGCCCACCCCAGGCCGAGGGTCAGATAGCAGAGGGCCCTGCATGGGGTCCAGCTCAGCTCCCCTGTGGAGGCAGGGAGAGGCAGTGCTTTATGCAAAGGGCCAGCATCAGGCTGTCAGAGACCCCTGGCCGAGGGACCCAGGGGCCAATTGGAAAACTGCAGAGGCCCCATCTGTCATTTCTCTCTGGTCAGTTACACAGAGGAAGCCTGAACGTGCGGATTCTTTTCATGACATTCCTAGACGTTCCCGAAAGGAGCCCAGTAGCACAGTGCAAGCCTTACGTGTACAGTTTTGTGATTCATAAAGCTTATAATGGGCTGCTTCATGAGGGAAACACTTGTCAGTGATCCTGGGGTCAGCTGTGAAGGCCTCACAGATGAGGCATTCTGCACAGAGCGGGCAGCAGGTACACAGGCCCTGGGACATGGCTAAGTGAGGGGGACCAGGGCGTGGTCGGGGAGGGTGGGCTGGAAAGAAGGCAATGCGAGACAGGGTCACGATGTGGGAAGCCCCTCAGGGAGTTTGAAGGGCTGTGATAAGACCATCTCTCCCCTACTGACCACGCGGCTTTTAGATTTCCTGACTTTGAGTTCAAACAAATTAGCGCAGGCTGCTTCTGACCCCCCAGCATACTGTGTGGCAGAAGTATCACTCAAATAAGGGGGCTCCTTCCTCTCAATTGGTCCCTGAACCCCACCATGCTCTAGAAAAGCTGTATCTTTCCCTCAGAGCCCAAGAACTTCTCAAGGGTTTCCCAGTGCCTGCAATCCAAGACATGTCAGGTCAGGGGTCATGTGTGACCTCGCAAAGCCTCTGCTCTTGTAACAGAGCCGGGGGGACACTGGTGCATCTGTTCTGGGGCCTCAGCAGGGGCTCAGTGCTATCAATGCATGGATGTTGTGGGAGGAGGAGATTAGTTTTCTTACTAAAAATCTAAGTCAGGACAGGAACACTTACTCCCCATAACAAGCTAGGCAGCTGTCCCTCCCTCTGCTGCTGTCCCAGGAAAGTCCAGTCACACCACAAAGTCTGGAGTCGAAGGCTAGGTCTCCTCACCTGTCAAGCCCATTTCCGCTTCCTAAAATGAGTTGTCCTTCACAACCGCCAACCCAGGATGGCGGTAATGACCAGCAGGGTGGCACTTGTAGCCAGAAAAGAAGGAGCTCTAGAAGCTGGTGCTAAATTCAGGCAGACTTTGCTGTCCGACTGGGGTGCACCTGCCCCGAAGGGAATGGTCCTGATAAGGGTGTGAGAAAGAGAAGTGGGGGAGGGAAGGAGAGGCAGGCATGGAGGAGAGAAGGTGGGGACAGTACTGACCCACCCACAGGAGATGTTCCTTTCTAGGAGCAAATACCCTGTTGGGTGTCAGGCTGGGCCTCAGGCCCCCACTCGTTCTTTCAAGCCTGGAAAACTGAGGAACAGGGCCAGGTGGGGCTCGTGGTAAAGAATCTGCCTGGAGATGCTAGTTCGATCCCTGGGTTGGGAAGATCCCCTGGAGAAGGAAATGGCCCCCCCTCTAGTATTCTTGCCTGGAAAATCCTATGGACAGAGGAGCCTGGAGGGCTACAGTCCATAGGGTCACAAAGAGTTGGACATGACTGAGCGTGCACACACAAAGGCAAAGCAGGGGTACCCAGGAGAATCCCCTCTCAGGATGCAGGGCACAGCACCTCCCTGGGAGTCTAGGGTTATAACTGTCATCAGACTTCATGACGATTAGGCCCCGTGGTTAATAACGACGCTCCCCTGTTCTGCATACTCCCTGCATGCAAGGCAAGCACATTTGCCCTCCTACTTAATCTCCCAACCAACAGAGTGGGCGGGGCTCAGGCATAGTCCCATGGCCTGGCCCTCTCAGAGTGGGGACAGGACACAGGCCGTCCCTGGACACACCATCTTTGCCCACACTGACTGAGCATCCTGAGGGCCAGGCACCACCTTGATGCACATTGATCCAGGGCTATTCTATTCATGGTAAAGAGCACAAGTCTTCAGAAGATCTTAGCTGTGTAACCTCCACCCACCCCAAAAAATGGACATTTGGGTCCCAGCAGGCTTACTCCAGCCCTCTCCCGACAGGCCCCAGAGGCCATCACTGTAAGGACGCAGGTCTCATGGAGTAGGGGGAAAGCTTACCCCTAAGGACTCACCCTCAGGTCACCCTGATCTGACCCCAACTTCTACCTCCCACCCATGCCAACAGCTGAGGGGGTCACTCACCCCTGAAACTCCCCCTCCACTGTTGGCTGGCACTGCAGGCACCTCGGAGCTGGGGCTCATCATCTGGAAGGGACAGAGACAGCTGGCATGAGCAGAGGTTCCATGGCCACATGCTGACATCCAGTGTAATGTTGGAACACCACCATTTCTTCTGTCTGATCACAGGGTCAGGAGAAAGACGGTTGGGGCCTAGCATTTGCTATAATTCTGACAATCAGCCCCTCCCTGGCCTGGCTGAGGACTGAAGGCATCCCAGGAGAGTTATCATTTCCCAGCTGGGGGTGGGGGAAGGTGGGCAGGTATGAAGCTTCTCAAGGTCCGTTGGGCCTGGCTGGCTACATCACACCATGTGAGGTGGCCCTGGGTTCTAGCTCCTTCCTCTGGCATTCATGGAGAGCTCAGTGCCCTGCCTTCTATGGTCAGGCTCTGCCTCTGCATCGACTTTAATAGCAGGTATGGGGTGGGGCAGGGGGATTCTGTTTTCAGGTCACCTCTGTTCAAGCTAGGAGACAGAGCTTTTCCTGCCTGGAGATGACACAAAGTTTTCTTCCAAAATAGTCCAGAAAGCAGACAAAATGGAGATTTGATGCAAATATTAAGTGGATAACGAGGTGGCCTGTGGGCCACAGGGAGGACCAACCAGGCCTGGTGTCTGGGACACTGAGCTGTTGAGCCAGTCTGGGCTGGGCATCAGGGATGTCTCTGAGGCCTCTCACCATGAAGTCACGTTTGGTTGTGCCCACACAGAGAGTCCCTTGGACTGCAAGGAGATCCAATCAGTCTATTCTGAAGGAGATCAGCCCTGGGATTTCTTTGGAAGGACTGATGCTAAAGCTGAAACTCCAGTACTTTGGCCACCTCATGCGAAGAGTTGACTCATTGGAAAAGACTCTGATGCTGGGAGGGATTGGGGGCAGGAGGAGATGGGGACGACAGAAGATGAGATGGCATCACCAACTCGATGGACATGAGTTTGAGTGAACTCCGGGAGTTGGTGATGGACAGGGAGGCCTGCCATGCTGCGATTCATAGGATCTCAAAGAGTCAGACATGACTGAGCAACTGAACTGAACTGAACACAGAGGGGATGGCCAGGGCCTAGGGCCACCTATCTGGCCGTGGGTGGGGATCCTGCTTCCCTGCTCTCCCCAGGCCTGGGGGCAACTCCCCATTGGGAGGAAGCCACCCCTGCTGATATGATCACAGCCCCTAGTGCACGTGAGAGGACAGCAGATCACGTAGCAGCTTCATCCAGCCCTCCCTCCATTCTGAGCGCCGACCACACCTGCAGGGAGCAGGGGTCCCCACATGGATGCTCAGTAAAGGTGGGCACAAGGAGAGTGTGGGGACCAACTTCCCTCCCAGATACCAGTCCTTGCGGAAAGGGCCTAGGTCACCCAACAGGTACTGGCTCTCACAGGGGGTTCTGGAGTGAGGGGGGAATTCTCATCCTGGCTGAAGGAGCCACTGAAGGCCTTGAAAGTCTGGCTGTTCTGCTTGTGCTTCTCAATGGTGGCTTGAATGACCTGAAACAACCACAGAGAACAAGGGCCCTCAGAAAGCATTTCAGGAAGGTCAGGACAGGGTCCTATGGTCATTGCCTTTCCCCCTGACCAACAGCTTCACATTTCGGCAATAGCCCCCCCATAAGGTGAGGAAACAAGGCTCAGGGATGTGACCAGTGACTGACAAGGTCCCCACGCCAGTTCCCATGGATCCCAATGCCACCCCACATGCAGTGCTCCAAGCCCAAAGCAGACACTCTCTGGGAACCTTTTATATGGATTTGAGGCCGTGTTTTCATTTCCTGCAACTGCATTACCATCTAGTATCTGTTTGAATTTCCTTTTTCTCCTCTCACTCAGATTTCTCTTCTATGAATTTTGTGAGCCACACTTCACTAATGGTTAGCATTTGGCCTGGTGGTGGTCTGCCCACCCTGCTCACTGCCTTGGTCTTCACACTGCCTTGGCCCTCCTGACCGATATCCCCGCCATGGCCAGCTCTGAGCTGAGCCTGTTCTGGCTGCCCCATGATGCTGCCTGGCCTGTCACTGGAAGTGCAGACTCCATCCTGGAAGTCAAACTGCTCTTTCCACACAATGCATCGCTCCTGCCAGCCATGGAGAGAAAGGTGACAAGGACCCGCCTTCAAACTTCCAGCCAGTAGGGATTCTCCCCAGGGTGAAGGCACCTCCCTGCATTCCCACTTCCAGGCCTTTACATTTATTTGTTTACTGAAGAGGAGCCCCAAATAAGAGAATGGATTCAAACTTTGGATTCTGAAGGTACTTAGAAGCTTGGTCAATCCACCACTTCAAGGTGGATAGATGGATGGGCAACACCTGAAGGGCCACAGGGCCATCCCATCCCTTGCTCCAGAATGAAATGACTATGCTGCTCAAGACTTTGGTCATTTGGTGACTTTAAAACTTTAGGAGCTTTACCTGAATCCATTCTTTCTTCTCCTCTTCCGTCCTATAAAAGCCAAAACAGTATGTTATTAATTTTGTCTTGAAAGTGAAAGTGAAGTCACTCAGTCTTGTCGAACTCTTTGCAACCCCATAGGCTGTAGCCTACCAGGCTCCTCCATCCATGGGATTTTCCAGGCAAGAATGCTGGAGTGGGTTGCCATTTCCTTCTCCAGGGGAGCTTCCTGATCCAGGGATCGAACCCGGGTCTCCCACATTGCAGGCAGACGCTTTACCAGCTGAGCCACCAGGGAAGCCCTAATTTTGTCTTAGATACCTAATTTTGTCTTAGATACTATAAACCATTGACTCCTCTCAGCTCTGCAGCAAACGCCTGAGCTGCTCACTGCCTGGAAGTACAATTCAAGGCTTGGAAGAGTGGCCCCACAGGCTGTGGGACAATGAAGCCAGTATCACCAAGTGCAGCCAGATTGAGTGTGACCAAGTGGAGTTAGATATGGCCATGTGGGTTCAGGACGGTTCAGGTGTGCCCAGACGAAGTCAGGTGTGACTGTATGTGGTTAAGCTTGGTATGCAGAGCCCTCTGCAGTGGATGTAAATCAACACCTCCCTGGGCCACAGTGGGTCATAGATGGGCTCTCCCACGTACTGCTGCAAGTCAGAGAGAGCCTGGCACCACCTTACAAGGTAGTGTGATAATAGCCACCAAAATTTAAAGTGGACGTGCTACTCTTTGGCCAGCAATTCCTCTTCAAGAATCTGTCAGATGTACATAACAACACATCTGTACAAAGCTTGGTTCATGGACACTGCTTGCAGCACCATTTGCAACAACAAGACCCCAGAGGAGCCTAGATGCCCATCAGTGGGAACCAGCCAATGACCATAGTGGAAAATTATCCTACTTTAGAAAATGATGATCATATATGGGATGATTTCTAATAAATTAAGTGAAAAAAGCAAGATGCAGAACAAACTAGACAGAAAATGGTCATCTGTGATTAAAAAAAATAGATACATGTATGTATGGGGACAAAAATTCCAGAAGGATGCTTCAGAGATGGTTAAAAATGTCTGCTGGGGGTGGGAAACAGGAAGTGGGTAGAGGCCTAATTTTCACTGACTTCCCCTTAGTACTGTTAACATTTTAAACCACAAATAAGCCAGTTAAATGAATAAATAAAAAATACATCAAAAGGTTATCCAGTTTAGAAAAGGAAGCCATCTGCTAAAATTTCAGGTCAAACACACTCACACAGCAGCAGACACTGAGGCAGCTGACCCTACCGAGTTTGTAGCTCCAGGGATCTTTTCTTTCCAGTTATGATGAATGTGTGGGCTGCCCCTGACTTGACGATATCCTGCACCTAAAGGCACACAGCCAAGGACAAAATGAAAACAGTGTGTCACTCAGCAGGGCCTGGACTCTGGACTCACACCGTCACTCAGACTTGGAGGGTTTTCCCTGAGAAGGGGGCAGAGGGGGCCCAGAGGGTCTGCAGGGAAGGTGTCCAGCTTAGGGTCATGGTTGCTGCGGGCGACTGTATGAGTCAGTCCATGGGGGGAGGGTGGACCACTGACCTGCCCACGCAAGGCTAAGACCACTCATCCACTGTTCTTAGAACTGTGCCAGCCAAATGTGTCTGTTCTTGGAGTTTCCCAGGAAGTCAGTGCCAGTGCCTTTCCCCACAAGGTACCCCCCAGACACTCCTGACACACAGGATGAAAATCTGAGAAGAGCCAGGAGGATCCCCACTTCTCTGCAGGAGTTTCTGAGGCCCCATGGGCTGGTGCCTTGGATCAGCGGCATCTGCAACAAGGAGCCATCCTTCATGCCCTACACTCTTCATTCCCTCAGCTGGACGTGGCCCACAGGCAGGCCACTATCAGAAGGGATTTTTTTTTTTTTGTATCACTAGCAAATCTTTACTTTTCAGAATAACTAAGTACTTTGATTTAGCCAGCATTTTTGGAGTGCCTGTTAATTCAAAGTACTCCCCCACAGGAGAAGGGGCACTGATTCCAGCTCCAGTAGCCGCACAGCATAAGACATCGATGGACTCAAGGAAGAGGGACGGCAAGAACAACAAGCCGTCTGGATTTGGGGTACAGATGTCAGCAGAACCTCATCCGGGTTCCAGATTGGTGCAGGAGTGGAGGGAGCATAGGACCAAGGACCAAAGAACAAGGACGCCCAAAGAGCAAAGTGCCCAAGCATGGGCACCCCATCTGTATTCACCTCAAACTTCCCTTAGAGTCTGTAAAGGGAACCCTGAGTGCTGGGTACAGGAGACAGCTTGGTCCTGCCATGGCCCTTCAGCCTGCCAACATGAAGCCTACACGTGCTGGAAGGTAGGCCAAGCTGAGGGGCAGGGATCCTGCCCACTCAATCCAGGATGCCAGGACTCAGAGATGTTCCTGCACGCCTGGATCAGGACATAAGCAAGGCTCAGAGAAGCAGGCAGATGACCAGTCGCACAGCAGTGAGTGCCCTGTGTCCCTCCACCTGCTCTGTGCTTTCCCAGGGGAACAGATTGCGTGGGAGGGGCTCACCCACCTGGAGGCCGGAAATGTCCATCTTCTCCCGGACACTGAACTTCTGGCCCATAAGCCGCAGTTTGGGCACACAGTAAAGGATCATGCTGTTGAACTGCGATAGGGACGGGCAGGCACGCGATGAGGGGTGTCTGACCCCAGAGAGGAGCACCCTAGGGAGGAGGTGGGGCGTGGCCCTGGCGGTGGTGGACAGGGCTAGGTGGGGCTGGGCTGAATGTGGGCGTGGCGAGGGCATGCTAGGGGGTGGGCTGAGGGTGTGGCTTAGCCGCTGGGCGTGGCTTTGCCGCTGGTTGGGTCTGGGCTGGGTGAGGGTGTGGCTGAGTGACCCGGTGGGCCAGGACTCTGCGTCTGGGCTGGGTGAGGCCCGGCAGGGTTGTGGCTCTGCAGCTGGGTTGGGCAGGAGTGGGCAGGGCTGGTGTGATTGGATGGGGGCTCACCAGGAAGAGGTGGCGGTCCTGGGTGGTGCCATTCTTGGCCGACAGCTTCTGGATGTGGCCCTCCTTGATCAGCTCGTTCGCAGGGTTGACGATGTCCTCTTCCCCACCCAGTCTCTCGTACACCTCCAAAAGCTTGTGCATTTTCTCCTAAGAGAGACACGGGGCTCAGGCAGCTCCACAACCACAGGGACTGGAGGCCTGCCAGGGCTGGGGACCCAGAGATGAATGGAACCCTGCCCTCCAAGTGTGGACCAGAACCAAGATGGGACCATGAGCCTGTGTACAACCAGATGTGAGGGGAAACATGGGTGACACTCAAGTTGGGCACTGAAGAACAGAAGTTCACCTTGCATGTTAATAATAACTATTCAATTGTAACAGCAGCTAGCACCATGTGCCCTGCCCTGTTCTACACATAGTATACTTAATACACATAGTGTATTTAACCTAATTCTAGCACAGGTTCTATGAGGCAGATCCCATGATTATTCTCAACCTATAGACAGAGAAAGACTTCCCTGGTGGCTCAGACGGTAAAGCGTCTGTCTACAATGCGGGAGACCCGGGTTTGAGCCCTGGGTTGGGAAGATCCCCTGGAGAAGGAAATGGCAATCCACTTCAGTATTATTGCCTGGAAAATCCCATGGACAGAGAAGTCTGGTAGGCTACAGTCTGTGGGGTCGCAAAGAGTCGGACACGACTGAGCAACTACACACTTCATAGACAGAGACACTGAGACACAGAGAAATTAAGTAACTTGCTGGAGGTGCTTCAGCTAGAGAACCGGGACTGGCTCTCTTGGCCTCCACACTGCATGCCAGTGCCTTCTATGGGGAGGCAGTGAAGGCCTTGGGTCAGAGGAGATACGCTGGGCCCCTCTTGTGTTTTAGCCTTACCGGTTTCCTGCTCCACCCTCAGATGGCCCAGGGCCATGATAAGACCAGACCTCTGCCGAGCCTCAGGTCATCTCCCTCCGGCCTCAAGACTGGTTGTGGTCATATGGTCAACCAGCTCCCCTGGGGTATGAGGGGAGAGGATAGGCAATTCATTGTTACAGCTCTGGGCTGAGAGGCACCTAAGCCAGGAATGAAGGAATGAACACAGCGAAAGGCAGAGCTGAGCCTAAGGAACCTTAACCCAGCAACAAAAAGAGTAGATCCACTATGCTACAGCAGCCACTGCCCTTGGATCTGACCAGTCTAAATCTGCACGCCCTGGAAACAGGCTGGTTTAGTTGGCCCTTCTGTCTCTGGTATGGAAACAAGTGGTAGAAATGGGCGTGGGAGCAGAAAGGGGACCCCAGCATAGAGATTAAGGAGGAGCAGACAAGGCAGGGCCAAAGGGCCTGTGTGTCCTGGAGGCTAGGCATGCAGACAGCACGTTGGAGAGCTTGTGTGTGTACCTGGGAGGCGATGGCAGGTCAGGAGGGCTCTGAACAGGGAGTGACAAAATAAGCAACCCACAGAAGGCTCTGAGCAGAGAAAGGTGGATCAGAGTCTGGGGAGACTGGAGGTGGGGAGGCTGCAGCGGTGGTCCAAGATGAGGAGATTACAGATAGATAGGTGGAAGCATGAAGAGGCTCCTGTGAGCACACACTGATAAACCGTCCCCTGCACCTGATAAGAGCCCCCAGACTGTCACAGAGGCCTCACCAGACTTGGAGTGAGAACTGCCACATGGTGAATATGGTATAGTGTGATGGGAGTCCATCCCATGCCCCTCCGAGATGTAGGCCCACAGCAGCTCCTCCAAAGGTCCATGGCCTCTATGTGACCTCATGACCATGGAGTTCCATGAAGCAGCTCTTTCTCCTCCATTAGATTTAGTATTAAGGACAAAAAGATGGGAAATTAGATTAAAAAGGATCTAGAGTGAAATGTTGCCTGTTTTGGTTGCTGTGGGTACCCCCAAAGCAGACCCAATCCTGGGGAAAGTCAGGTAGGAGGACATAGGACATGGATCACACATAACAAGAGCTTCCCCAAAACAGGCTGCCCATCTCTCATTTCTCACTGTTGAGAGATGTGGGGGTCAAAGAAATATTTCCCTTTCTTTCTCCTCTCAAAAAACAGCAGTGCCCATGTGAAAGTAAATAGGTCCCAGGACTGAGGGAACCAGGGCTGGATAGAGACTGTGGCAGCCTGGAGAGCCGGCTCACTGAGAAGATAACCTCATCTCATCCTAGGTTGAAGTGTGGCCCTGGTGTTTTCAGGGTTTTCCAGTAAAGCCAAGAATTTGGATTCTCCTGTGAAATGCTCTGATCTAAAATTCTGGGTAAGGAATTAGAAATTCTTACACTATGTCCAGGCAGTGTGCAGGATAAACAAGGGCTGTGATGAAACAATGCCAGCTGGGTCAAAAGGTGTTGGTATGAGCTAGGACGCCTCCCCATCTGCAGACCCCATTGCTCAGAGGTGTTAGATCAACAAGAGGACACCTTCAGGCTGTATCTGGAGATGGGGCCTTTGGTAGATGATTAAGTTTAGATGAGGTCATGGTCATGGGGTGGGAGAGGGAATCATGATGAGATTACAGCCCTAATAAGAGAGACATCAGAGAACTTGCTCTTTCTTTTTGCCAAGTGAGGACAACGAGAAGGTGGCTGTCTACAAGCCAGGAATCAAATCCATCAGCACCTTGATCTTGGACTTCGAGCCTCCAGATGGTTAGAGTAAATGTCTGCTGTTTAAGATGTCTAGTCTACAATACTTTGTTATAGCAGCCCCAGCTGACAGAGCTTGAATGAATGAATGAACAATCAAATGAGCGATGCTGACACTGAGAGCTAACACTGAACTGTACCAGGTCTTGTTCTGAGCACTTTATGTAGAGTGATTTGATCCCCATGATCCCCAAGGAGACAAGTATTGTCAGTGATCTCATTTTGCAGATGGGGAAACTGAGGCACAGGGTACTGTATAACTTACTAGCAATCATCAAGCTAGTAAGGGGCAGGCCTGTATAGCTCTCAGCAGAGCCTCTGTCTTCCTGGGGGCAGGCGGGTGAGTGTGCATACTGATGATGCTTGGCCCACCCTGTGCTTGCCCTGCCCTAAACTGCTGGTTCCTCAGGCATCTTCTGGGAATGCCCACACTCACCATTTTCCGAATGGCAGCGTTGGAGTGGTTGGCAGCTGTGGAGATGAGCTCCAAGGACCCTGCAGAAAGACGACAGAATCTAGCTACAGGGCACCTGATGGCGCCACAGGTCTTTCCCCCATGAGGCTGAGTGCCAGGCTCTGCCCTGTGCCTGTCCTTTCCCATGGCTGTACCAGGTGCTCATTAGAACTGGCCCAGGGTGGGGCAGTGCAAGCTGGCAGACGTGTCCCATTTGCTGGGGGTCTGCCAAGGCTGGCGTCCCATTCCCCTGTGCAGATCCTGCCCCATGCTGCCCATCAGCTGCTGCCCGTGCACCAGGTACAGCCTTGCCAGCCCCACAAGGTCCTCCATGAGCCCTAAGCTCTGCCAGCACTTAGCAGTTCCCTCCACAGGAACATCATCCTCTCCTCACACTGCAGTGGGGCAGGGGAGGTTTTCCCTTGCACTCACTCAGTCGCTTCCTGCTTAGGGGTCAGTTGGAACTCTTTCCTTCCGTCTCTGTCTCTGTCTCTCTATCTCTGCCTCTTTGTCTCTATCTTTCTGTCTGTTTGTCTCTCTCGATGTGGGTTTTCAGCAGGAGCCCCAACTCCCACCACCCAGGCCAGCTCACTCTCTGCATCCTTCCAGTCTGGGGCATCCTCTGGGAGCCTCTTCAGATAGTCCTTGAGCAGCAGCTCATAGCGGGGGACCCTCTGCACGGGCTCCAGCATGT
This sequence comes from Bison bison bison, assembly GCF_000754665.1. Taxonomy (NCBI): domain Eukaryota; kingdom Metazoa; phylum Chordata; class Mammalia; order Artiodactyla; family Bovidae; genus Bison; species Bison bison. Next base: position 2,904,692 of record NW_011494629.1, read on the forward strand.
GGTGCTGCAGGGTCAGGTTTCCGCACAGCTCCTGCTTCTGTGGGGTAGACAGAGGAGGTGTGGGGCACCCATGGGCAGGCATGCGGCTCCCAGGCACACTCCACACTTTCAGCTTCTGCAGCCCCCAGAAGGCTGCCTGGAGAACCCACAATTGACTGACTGCAGGCCACATCTTACACAGAGGAAACTGAGGCTTGGAGAGATTGAACAATGGAGTGAGGAGCTGCACCCCAGGCAGGCCTGCTCTAGACCCAGTGCTGGCACTTTTATATACATCTTCGTTGGAGACTGTTCTGTGCGGACAGCTGGGAGGGCCCAGCTGCAAGTGAGCGGGTGAGGGTGTAGGGGTGGCAGGTAAAAGGGGAGAAAGAAGCACTCAGAATCAGAGATATCCTCTCTGGGGAGAGATGGGGATGCTGAGAGATGCAGGCAGATCCAGGACTCTATACTAAGAAATCATGAGTGATGTGATTACAGTGGGATCTGAGGACAACCCAGAAAGTTATCAAGGGGCCACCCCAAATCTGAACCTGTCCTTCAAAGCCTTGGCACAGAGGGCTCAGTGCCCATTAACTCTCCAGGGTACAGTGAGGAATGTAGGTGCACGTATGGATGTGTGAACATGTGTGTGTACACATGTGCACCTGTGTTACACATGTACATATATGCATGTGGGTGCAGGTGGCTCATACTTAAAATATTTTTAAAAGAATTACTTTATTTAAATTGGTGAATGTGGCCAATTAAAACCCTCAAATTTTGTATGGAAAACAAAATCTTAAATAAAGTTAAAAAATAAAACATCAATGGGGAAAAATAATTTGCAACACATTTGAGAGTTAACAGCTGACATTCTTAACATGTAAAATCTGCATGAATTAGTAAGAAAAAGACCAACAGGGCAGTAGACAACAGTAACCAGAGTTGTAAACAGTCTGTTTGCAGAAAAAGAGAAAAAAAAAATTGATGCAACATTTTCCTAAGTGTTTGCACCAGCCACAGAAGGATGCTCTGGAGGGAGACTGGCATTTGGATCCTGGTCCTATTGAATAATAGTTTGTGATGACACGATCGCACAAACTTTTTGAGCCACAGTTTCCTCTTCCATGAAATGAAAATGATGATTTGTCTCTTGGAGTTATTTTAAAGATCAAAGCATTAATAGAGCGTCTGGACACATCCCACAATTTTACTGATTTCCTCCATGTTGAAACACAAACCCATCACTGTGCCCGTGAAGCAGAGGTGGGGCCACCTACCTGGATGCTTTGGACAGTGTCTTTAAATACAGGTGAGCGCTGGGTCCAGGTGCTCACCAGCTCCATAGCCCGGTCAAAGTTCTTGACATATTCACCATACATCTTGAGGAACGGGGCCAACTTCTGCAGGATGTCTCCAAGTCGAGGGTTCACATCCCTTCACCAGGAAATGAAATCATCACACACATAGCTCCAGTGAAGGGCCAGGGTGGGACAGGGACTTCACAGGGAGCCATGGGACAATGGCCTGACTCCCAAGTCTGTGTGATGGTGGGCAAACTGGTCACCCTCTCTAAGCCTTATTTTCCTCTCCTGTATCACATGGGATGGAAAATAGTGTATTGCCTAGAGGATCATGTGAAGTACTTCAACAGTGCAGTCACAGAACCATTGCTCAAAACCAGGAGCTGTTAGTAATAATGGAACCACCTGATGAGCCACAGTTATCGAAGAGAACCAAGAAAACCCCATTATACTTCTATATGAGCAACAATTAGGAACAATAGGATGATCTAATTCTGGCAATATCATGGGAAAGCAGCACTGTGTAATAATGAGTGGTTTGGACAGGGATTTAGAAATAAATTTAAAGGAACCAAAAATATATGAATATATTAGACTTTAGAACTGTGGGGGATTGATTCTAAAGAAATAATCCAAAAGAAGAAAAAAAGGCACAGGCAAAAAGTCATCCTCTGCAGCATTACTAGGAATGGGCTTTCAAAGGCAGAGGGGAAGCCCCTGGACTCCTGCACCATTATTACACAAGGAGTGTCTGTGTACTGACAGTCTTTTCAGGGCCTTGAGGGGCAAAGTCATTTCTAGCAGGTGTGCGCTGCATTAGCCAGAAAGGCAGTCCAGCCCTGAGCTTTAACCTCATGGCCTTGCACACAGTATAACCTGCTCTGCAAGTGGAGCGTGTCCTTCTAAATATTTACAAATTGACCTGGATGCTTGCTGAGCCTTGCAGGTGCAGGGACACCCCCCAATCAAGCCCCTGGCCCTTGGCCTCTGTGTTCTCTCTGGCCTGGCTCTAGCTTAGAGAGTGGACTCTTGGGGACACCACAGGCCTTGCAGCTGAGCTGTCCCTCTCCTACAAATAAATGGAAGCAGCAGAGGGACAGAGGGACAGCCCTCTGGGGACACTCACGAGAGAGAAAAACATCTCAGTTTTTAAAGTAGAGGTGCAGTATATACTAGGAAGGAAAATAAACCCATAAGCATGGTCTATTCACTGGTGTTTGCAGACGTCAAACCTCATTTAAACTCTGCAAAGCTCTGGTTTGGTGGTTTTAGTTGTTAAGTCATGTCTGACTCTTGAGACCCCATGGACTGTAGCCCACCAGGCTTCTCTGTCCATGGGATTTCCCAGACAAGAATACTGGAGTGTTTTGCCAGTTCCTTCTCCAGGGGCTCTTTCTGAACTATCAGTCAAATCCACATCTCATGCACTGCAGTCTCCTGAATTGCAGGCAGATTTTTCACTGACTGAGCCACCAGGGAAGCCCAAACAATTCTATTTACAGTAGCACCTGCTCAAGGTGCTCGGTCACATCTGACTCTTTTGCGACCCTGTGGACTCTAGCCTGCCACGCTCCCCTGTCCATGGAATTCTCAAGGCAAGTATACTGGAGTGGGTAGCCAACCCCTTCTCCAGGGGATCTTCCCGACCCAGGGATTGAACCCAGGCCGCCTGCATTGCAGGCAAATTCTTTACAGTTGAGCAATCAGGGAAGTCCTGAAGGAAATGGCAACCCACTCCAGTATTCTTGCCTGGGGAATTCCATGGACAGAGAAGCCTGGTGGGCTACAGTCCATGGGTTTGCAAACAGCTGGACACAACTGAGCAACTAACAAAGCCCTGAGCAGGTATTAAAGTCTCTTTCATAGCTCAGTTGGTTAAAAAATCTGCCTGCAATGCAGGAGACCTGGGTTCGATTCCTGGGTTGGGAAGATCCCCTGGAGAAGGAAATGGCAATCCACTCCAGTATTCTTGCCTGAAAAATCCCTGGACAGAGGAGCCTGGTGGGCTACAGTCCATGGGGTCGCAAGTTGGACATGACTCAGCGACTAAACCACCACCACCAATTTGCAGATGAAGAAGCTAAGACACTGAGAGGCCATGGGGTCAGGGTTGGCCCAGGACCCTGCAAAAGAGAGCCTAGGACCCTAGGAGACAGGTTTCCCAGGTAGCCCCTGGTTTGGGGGCATGCAAACCCCAGATTTAAAGGCTGCTTGGCAGGGAATATACAACAAAACACTGCAACAGGATCACCATGACCTTCAATCTCCAAAGGCATAGGAATCCAACTCCCAGGGAAATGTCGGCCCCTCCACTTTCCCAGGCACCCTGAGTTGCACTTACCACTCATTCGTGATCCGCGCCTGCAGCTCAGGCAGGAGGAACTGCCCGTGGAAGCGATAGATGGAGGAGATGTTAGAGAAGATGCCTGTGGTGACTTCTGAAGGGATCCCTGCTTCTGTCAGCCCGGTGCAGAAAACCTAGGCATGGAGAAGCCCTTGCAGTGGTCACTAAATGTGGGTCACTGCAAATGGTTACAATCATGCTTCTGCTACAAACATGGGAGCTCAGGAGAGGCTGCCATTGCCTTATGTTTTCTTAATGAAACTTCTGCTTCAACAAACTGCCTTAAAGAACCTTATGGTCTTAAAGCGAGCTTACTGATGGCCAAGAATTAGGAGTGAGGCAGCGACAGTCCCCTCTAGACTGAGACAGACCATCTTTCTCCCATCTGCCTTTCATGGGAAATGGATTTCCTTTCTCTGCTTTGTGAGCTACAAACAGAAGCAGCACCTGTCAAAACCTGGTTTCTATTGGAGTTTTACTTCCTGTGCTCATAAACCCCATGTTGCCAGGTAAAGAGGGAGAGTGCCATTCACTGTCATAGGGCTTTACATGCTCAGATAATTTAACTGCCTTGAAGAAAAACCCCCAAGGTGACTAGACAAGACCTTTGCCCCAGAGCCACAAGTTGTGAAAGCAAAAACTAAAAATTTCTGGAGGAGACTTAAATATATCCAAGTTTTAGTATTCGTGTCAGTCATATTCCAACTGCAAGGCCTAGCCAATGCTAAGATAGAAAGCTTGCCTCTGAAACTGCCCACTGAAACTCTGGAAGTAGACAAAGGCAGGCTCCAAGCCAGGAGGGTTACCTGGTCTAGCAGGTGCAGCCGCTTCACATAGGTCTCCTCCGTGTGCAGGAGCTCCTGGGCGATGTGGAGCAACTTCTGAGGCTCAGAGCACTGTGAAGAGAAGAGCTATAAGTCACCTAGGGACGGTGAGTTTGGGGGAGGCAGCATCTGACACTGCATACCAGGGATGACCACAGGCCCCCAAAGATCAGAGGAAGCTGCTGGAACTGGGATGTGAGGCTCAGTTCTCACAGATGGAATTTCCAGGGAGGTTTCTGGGGGAGACAGAATAATTTTTACCAATCCCCTCAAATCTTCTGCAGCCAAGAGAAAACTCTATCCTCCCAGGGCTTTGACTGCAGAACAGCTACAATAGCCACATCAAAATATACTGTGGAATGACATCATCAAGATGGCAAATCAAAGCTACAAGCCCACCCAATAGACACATGAAAAGATGCTCAACATCATTAATTGTTACAGAAAAACAAATCAAAACTATAATGAGGGTATCACCTCACACTGGTCAGAGTGGTCATCAGTCATTAAAAAGTCTACAAATAAGAATATTAGAGAGGGTGTGGAGAAAAGGGAACTCTCCTATACTATTGGTGGGGATATAAATTGATGTAGCCAATATGGAGATTTCTCAAAAAACTAAAATAGAGTTGCCATATGATCTTATAATCCCACTCCTGGGCATATGCCCAGAGAAAACTATAATTAAAAAAGGTACATGTAGCCCAGTGTTTATTGCAGCACTGTTTAAAATAGCCAAGACACAGAAACAACCTAAATGTTCATCAACAGATAAATGAATAAAGAAGATGTGGCGCATATATACAAGGGAATACTGCTCAGCCATTAAAAAGAGTGACATAATGCCATTTGCAGCAACATGGGCTAGATATTATCATACTAAGTGAAGTAAGTCGGACAGAGAAAGGCTATGCGATATCACTTATGTGCTTAGTTGCTCAGTCGTGTCCGACTCTTTGCAGCCTTATGGCCCACCAGGGCCACTGTCCATGAGGATTCTCCAGGCAAGAACACCGGAGTGGGTTGCCATGCCCTCCTCCAGGGATATCGCTTATATGTGGAATATAAAATACGACACAAATGAACTTATCTATGAAACAAAACAGACTCACAGAATTAGTGAACAGCCTTGTGATTGCCAAGGAGAAGAGTGAGGTGTAGGAGCGATGAACTGGGAGTTTGGGATTAGCAAATGCAAACTATTATATATAGAATGGATAAACAACAAGGTTCTGGTGTGTAGGGAACTATATCCAATAGCCTGTGATAAACCATAATGGAAAACATATTAAAAAGAATGTGTGTGTGTATATATATACTTATATATAAATGCATAACTGAATGACTTTACTATACAGTAAAAATTAACATAACATTGAAAATCAGCTATGCTTCAAGAAAATAAATTTACAAAAAAGAAAGCTCCACGCCCTCCTTCTCCTACATAGACATGGAGTTAACAACATGCAAACAAGAATACCTCTGTGAAATCTCAGGACAGCTGAGAAACTATGGCTTCCAAGCCATTTTAAAACTAAGAAGAGATTCTATCAAGCAGCGAATGAAAACTGGTGTTTGGAACACCCTTTTACGTTCCTCCCCCAAGCAAAATAGGATGGCACAACTGGGAGGAACTCCCCCTCCCCATGATGCTCCTCCCTCAGGATGAAAACAAAGGAGTGAGCTGTACACCCAGTGTTCTGTCTCTTCTGGAAGTTTCCTGAGGGATGGTTTTTGTCTTGCCAGACTTGGAATGCTATCATGACCAGTGCCAGAGTTTCAAAGACACTGAAAACTGAGGCAAGAAGCATGTTAGAGCTGATGGTCTGCAGGCAGATGCCAGAGGAGCAAGAGATCAGACAAAGTTTACTAAGTTTTAGAACTTCTAGCCTGACTGGCTAAGATTTTTCCCTGCACAAAGCCAGCATGTGAAGACTGGAGAGGTGGTTGTTTTTCAGATGCCCAAATTCCAGCAAAATATTACAAAGAAATAGGGAAACGTGGTGTGATTAAAGGAACAAAATAAAATTCCAGAAACCAACCCTAAAGAAGCATAGATCTATGAGCTGCCTATAAAAAAATATTAAATACCTGTCATATAGATGCTCAATGAGCTAAAAAAAAAAAAAAAAAGGAACACAAATAGACAACTAAGTGAAATTGGATGCATGAACTAAATGAAAATATCATTAAAGAGATAGAAACCATAAAAAAGACCCAAACAGAAATTCTAGAGCTGAACATTTCAATAACTAGACTAAAAAATTCAATCTAGGTCATTTGAAAGTCAGAGAAACAAAAAGAAAAACAATGAAGAAAAGCAAAGAGAGCCTAAGAAGTTTATGGAATACTATCAAATTGACCATATATGCATTATGGGAGTCCCAGAAGAAGAGAGTAAAAAGAGCAGAGAGTTTACTTGATGAATTTTTGGCTGAAAATGTCTCCCAAATGAAATGGATACAAATTCAAGAATCTCATGGAACTCCAACTAGGACAAACCCAAAGAACCACAGTGGGACCTATTATTAAAAAAGGTGGGGGAGGGGGGTAGTGGGATATATTTAAAGTGCTAAAGATGAAAAAAAAAAAAAAAAACTGTGAAGCAAGAATACCTTATTCAACAAAGTGGTTCTTCAAAAGTGAAGAATAAAGACTTTCCCAAATAAGCAAAAGATAAAGAGTTCATTATCACTAGACTTGCTATACAAGAAATGCTGAAGGAAGTCCTTTAAGTTGTGAAAAGATGGTAGATAGCAACATGAAGTTATACAAGAATATAAAGTTCTTCAATAAAAATAAATGCATGAACAAATATGATATAATAACCTATACTATCATAATTTTTGGTACAAAATAACACAAAAAGGACAAAAACTTTTAAAAACTCTAAATCGATGTGAAAGGGCATACTGGACATATAAAACATGTCATTTGTGATAACACATAGATCATCTGGTAAGGACAGCTGTAAAGCAGAGTTTTTGTTTACCATTGAAGTAAGTTTTTACCAGCTTAAAATACAATGCTATAACTTTAAATATTTTATGTAATTGCAATAGAAAAAATATATAGAATATACACAAGGGGCAATGAGAAAGGAATCAAGGCATATTATTACAAAAAAGTCAGTTAAACTTAAAAGAGGAAAGCAGTAAGAGACGGACAAAAAAGTTACAAACCATATAGAAAACAATGAAAAAGGCAATAGTGAGTTCTTCCATATCAGTAATTTCTTTAAATGTAAAATAATTTAAACTCCCCAATCAAGACATATGGATTGGTTGAACAGATTTAAAAAAAAATAGCATTCAGTTATATGCTACCCACAAGAAACTCGGGCTTCCAAGGTGGCTCAGTAGTAAAGAATCAACCTGCCAAAGCAGCAGATGCAGGAGAGGAGAGCTTGATCCCTGGGTTGGGAAGATCTGGAGGAGGAAATGGCAACCCACTCCAATATTCTTGCCTGGAAAATTCCATGGACAGAGGAACCTGGCAGGCTACAGTCCATGGAGTCACAAAGAATCAAACATAACTGAGTGACTAAACACACAGAAGAAACTCACTTTAGACTTAAGGATATACATAGGCTGAAAGATGTAAAAAGATATTTCATGGAAATGGTCAACAAATAGATCAGGAGTGGCCTACTTACATCAGACAAAATGGACTTTAAATAAAAAACCTTACACAATACAAAGACATTATATAATGATAAAAGGATCAATTCACCAAGAAGATAGAAAAATTATAAATATGCATTAAACCTCATGGTGGGGGTGGTTTACTTGCTGAGTCATGTCCGACTCTTGTAACCCCGTAGACTGTAGGCTACCAGGCTCCTCTGTCCATGGGATTCTCCAGGCAAGAATACTGGAGTGGGTTGCCATTTCCTCCTCCAGGGGATCTTCCCAAACCAGGAATCCAACCTGGGTCTCCTGCATTGTAGGCAGGTTCTTTACCTCATAACACCTAAATATATGAAGCAAACTTCGACAGATTAGAAGAAAGAAGCTGATTACAACAAAATAGCAGTAGGAGACTTCAGTACTTCCAATACTGGATAGGACATGCAAAATATCAATAAAGAAGCAAGGGATTTGAACAACAGTGTCCGAATGAACCTAACAGACATATGTAGAGCGCTCCATCTAATAATGGCAGAACATACATTCTTCTCAAGTGCACATGGAAACCCTCAAGATCAGACCATGTGTTAGGCCACAAAACAAATATTAACAAATTGAAGAAGATTGAAATCATATGATTTATCTTTTCCAATCACACCAGAATGAAACTAGAAATCAATAGCACAGGAAAACCTGGAAAATCCACAGATTTCTGGAAATTAGATAGTACACTCTTAAACAACAGTCAAAGAAGTTGCAAAGGAAATTAGAAAATAGCTTGAGACAAATGAAAATGAAAACACAACATATCAAAGCTTATGGAATGTGGGAAAAGCAGTGCTAAGAGGGGCATTTATAGCTGTAAATGCATGCATGTATAAGGAGGAAAGATCTCAAATCAACAACCTAACTTTGTACCTCAAGATTAGAAGAATAACACACTAAACTCAAGGGAGTCAGAAGGAAGTAACTAACAGATTAGAGCAGAGATAAACAGAACAGAGAGTAGAAATACACACACACAAAAAAAACAACAAAACTAAGAATTGTTTTTTGAAAAGATGAACAAAATTGACAACCAAAAAAATGAGATAGAAATCAAATAAATAAAATGAAAGAGGAAACATTACAACCGATACCACAGAATACAATCATAGAGACGGACAATTAAATGCCAACAGTTGAATAAACTAGAAGAAGACATAGATAAATTCCTAGAAACACAATCTACCAAGACTGAATCATGAAGAAATAGAAAATATGCACAGACCAATAACAAATAAGGAGGTTAAATAAACAATAAAGAAACTTCCCAACAAAGAAAAGCCCAGGACCAGATGGTTTCACTGGGAAATTAACACCAATTGTTCTCAAATTTTTCCAAAAAATTCAAAGAATGAGGAACACTGCCTAACTCATTCTACAAGACCAATATTATCTTAATACCAAAGTTTTGGGGCCTTGCTGACCCTGGAGATACTGTCCCTCCCAGGATACACTAATTCCTAGAGATATAAAGAATTCACCAGCAAGACAAAAAGTGTCTTTCAAGTGCAAACCAACCCATCCAGAGCCCACATCCAACCATCTTCTTTTCTGAATCACACAGGACCAGGTGTGAGGTATCCAGGGACAGCCCCTGTACACAGAGCCCACTGAAATTATTCAGACTGGCCAATCTTAAGCCTGCTTACTCTGTCTCACCCATCCATCTCATCAGAAATCACAATCAAGACTCTACTGTAACTTAAATAGTACTTGTACATCAACTATACTTCAATTAAAAAAAAATCATTAAGTGATTAAAAAAGATTCTTGCTCACAATTTCCAACCCCTCTGTCTCCTGACCCACCCTGGTGAGTTTCTCTCTGGTTCTCCTTGGTATCATGTACCCCCTCTTTTCATGAGCTATGAGTAATAAACTGTCTTTACACATAAGTCATTTCCTGATTTGTTGGCTTTGTCATTTCTGAATAATAATAAAACCTAGATTAAAATATGCCCCCAGCCCACTTGCTGAGACTTTGGCTTACAACAACATAGGCCTGTGGCTGCCGTTTGCCCACAAACCTGCCTCTTGATGCAGCCATGTTTGTCAATACCATCTCCAACCAAAGGCCGCCTGTGCTTCTCTTGAGACCTAGTCACTTGCAGCTTACCTATGCTGTTCTCCTCCCATGCACATGCAGTCCCTCTAAGCCAGGGCTATCAGCTTTACTCCCATGTCCCCATGAGTCCCAGTGCAGAGCCCAGAGCCCCAAATGCTAAAGGGACACAGATGAGCTTTCTCTAACACTGAGCCACATGCATGAGCATACCTGCTTCCCTGGGCCATCTGCATGGGGCTCTACTCCCATGCCTGGGCTCCCTTCCTGCCTCTGTACACCCCATGTGCAACACTAGTGTTTTCCCATTCATAAAACAACATGATAACCATGCTGCCTTCTTCATGGGGGTTCTGCAAGGCAGGCAGCAAGCATTGGTGAACAGAGCTGGTGGCAGCGCTGTTTGCATTAAGACTGGGACACTGTGTTGCCATGGAACTGAGGCTTAGGAGAGACGTCATTGCCTGATGTGTTGGGAAGACCCCTGCTTGCATGGTCCTGCCCTCGGGCCTGCCCACCAACCCATTGTGGGGGCTTCTTTGAGAGTGGTGTTTGAGTGTGCACCCTGCTACTGGCACCAGTAAGTGATGTAAGTAAGTGATGGCCCTGTGGACCTCCAATACCCTCAGAGGAGGGCCCTGCAGCCCCTGACACCTGGTACAGGAAGGTGACCTACCTTGGCTGGATCCATGTCAACCTTAGAAGGGTTGTTCTCAGGGTCTGGCTCCTCACTGCTCCCCTCGCCTGCATCGCTATCAGCCTCCTCCTGTGGAGACTTGCTGCCCAGGGCTGTTCCCGGGTGTGGCCCTTTGATGATGGTACCTGGGCCCGCCTCGCCGCTGTCCTCACAGAAGTGCTCGCTGACCACGCTGCAGGATGGGCTGTCTATCCCGCTGTCCCGGTTAGGGATCTTAGAGCTGCTGGCCTCACCCACTGAGCTCATGTCCCCAGCAGAGGCCTGGCTGCCAGGGCTCCCAGAGGCAAGCTCCCCGTGGTGAGTTCCAGGCCCGACAGGGAGCGCAGGGAGCTTCCCTGGGTCTGTGCTTGGTTGCTCCAGGGAGGAGTTATTAGGCCCAGCATCTGGCTCCTCCATGGTGGCACTGGGGGCCGGGGGTGTTGAGGACCCCCTTCCTGGCTCCATCCTCAAAGCTGAGTTCTCTGATCTCTGTGAGGGGCTGGCTGGGGGCTTCCTGTCAGGGAGAAATGAGTGCAGTCAATGCCAGCTGGGCTGTGGACCAGCCCCCAGGGAGGGCCCTTTGGAGAAAGTCAACATGCAGCTGCACTTGAGCACCCCTGTCAGCCTCAGCTGGTTTTCGGGCAATGGCAAATACAAAGCATTTTGTTTTAAAAGTTAATTTCTTCATAAAGAAAGAAGGAAGAGAGAGAGGGATGGAGGGAGGGAGAGAGGGAGAAAGAAAGAGAAAAAGAGACGAAGGAAGGAAGGAGTAAGGAGGAAGAAAGGAAAGAAAACAGAGAGGGTGAAAGAAAAAGACAGGAGAGGGAGGAATGAATCCTGTATCATGAAGCTACCTGCTCCTCGATGAATTAGAAATAAACGCATAAAATAATAGCAGTAGCCATCTTGGGCACAGTGGATCTGGTCTGCACCCTGCTCTGGCATCCGTGACACTATCCTCAAGGTAGCTCTGAGGTGAGGCAGGATCCCCATCAGGACCCTCCCTCAATATCACTGTAGATATTCTGTCTGACAGGTGACCTGACACTTTCCAGAGACCCAGGGGCTGAGGAGCCTGGATCTTGGTCCCAAATTCCTCCTGCTGCTGCGTTTACGCACTGGGGCTGTTTCATGCTCTCACATGGTGCCTCTTCTGGAAAACCTTGTGGAGGAAACGCCCCTTCGAGTGTCAGTCAGTCAAGTGTCAGACCTGCACAGAGAGGGTCAAAGGTGAGACTAGACTGCAGGAGACTGAGATCCCCCCAAATCTTCTACTTGAAGAGTGGAGCTGCAGAGGAGTCAGGGACCAGGAACAGCAGCCACTTATTCCTGGGCAACAGGTGGGTTACCTGAGGCTGGCAGACTCCACAGGGCACTGAGGTGAAGGGCAGGTGCCAGGCTCCCTGCCAGCTGCTTTCTGGGTCCTTTGGGTTGGCCAGCCGAGGCCTTGCACGAGACTGAGGGGGGGCAGGATTTGCTGAAAATCTTTTTCTTGCCCAGCAGTTTTGAAGTGGAGCAGTTCATGAGGTTCTGAAAAAAAAAAGGTGAAAAGAGAATGTTAACCATGTCCTCCACTGGCACAGAGCAACCTGGGTGACAGACCTAGTTCTCCAGGGAGAAGATGAAAGGGCAGCTTCAGGCCACCGCTCAGTGCAGGGGACCCCTGAGCAGGTCGTAGAGGCCTATGGGTAGATGGAGCACGGCTGATTCCCTGGCCCCCAGCCCAGGGAAACATGTACGACAACGGCCGTGGCATGTAGCAGCTTCTACTGCTGCTGCTACGACTGCTAAGTCGCTTCAGTGGTGTCCGACTCTGTGCGACCCCATAGACGGCAGCCCACCTGGCTCCCCCATCCCTGGGATTCTCCAGGCAAGAACACTGGAGTGGGTTGCCATTTCCTTCTCCAATGCATGAAAGTGAAAAGTGAAAGTGAGGTCGCTCAGTTGTGTCCGACTAGTAGCGACCCCATGGACTGCAGCCTACCAGGATCCTCCATCCATGAGATTTTCCAGGCAAGAGTACTGGAGTGGCTTGCCATTGCCTCTAGGGCTGGCTTAAAACTGGGGCCAGAATTGAGCTTGTCCCCAGCCATGCCATGACTCAGGGAGAAAGGGTCCCTTCAAGTGTGCAGTGCCATCATGACTGAGGGGACCCAGCAGGCCCTCCCAGACACATGCACTCCTTGTGCTCACAGTCACAAGCAATCAACTGCTGTCAGTGGCTTCTTCACACATGGTCTTCCTCCCTCACTAAACAAAATAAAGAACCATCAGTGGAGGCACAGGTCCCCCTCCCCTCCAGACACACAATCAAAAAGGTGTCCTGAAGCCTGACCCTTGGTCACCCATGCAACAGAAGGGCCTCCTGGCAGAGTGTGCTCAGAAGAGAAGTGTGACCCACCTCTGCACGCACATGGCCTTGAGGGCTGGTGAGGCCCCAGAAGCCAAGCAAAGATCCAGCCCCTGTGGGTCTCCTGCCCTCTTGTCTCCCAGTGTAATCAGATTTCTTCTGAGTCAAGTGACTCCAAAATCAGTGCAGGGTGCACATTTAGTATTGCTACTGCCACATTCCTCAAGAACTTAATGGGGAGGAATATCAATATTTCTAAACAGAAAATGCATGCTTTGCCGCATTCTTCTCATAGCACAGAAGATAATCTCCAGTTTCCAGAAATCAGACATGACACAGCAGTAAAAATATGCCAGATGGAATTCAGGCCACACACTCAGCTTTGGCATGTCTAATGCCGCCATCCGGTGCCAGGTTGAGCCTGCTGCAATCACACCTCAGGGTCTCCTGGTTCTGGTCAAGATTGAATAAACTGGAGCTACTCTCTCACCTGAAACAACTAAATCATGGATAAAGCACACAAAACAGCAGTTTGAGAGACACCTTACAGCAGGCAGCAAAGGGCAGTGCTTCTGAAGGTGGAAACATGTGCAGTGAGCCCTCCGTCACCCCAACTTTCTGCCTGGAGAAGGGGATCCCAGGTCGACCCCTGAGTGAGGAGACAGACCTGGGCATCCAGGAACACCAAAGCAGCTGGACGTCACAGGGTAGAGGGCTAGAGAGAGATCTGCAGTGAGGGAACACGGAGACTGACGGGGGCCCTCGGGATAGCTCAGTGCGTGTGCAAGGGAACTACAAGACTTGAGAGAGAACTACCAGAGAGGATCAGAGGGAACGCCAACTCAGGCTCACACAAGGCAGGGAGTAAGCCTGTTTCCACCAGCCAGATTGAAAACCCCAGTACCCACAGGGACTTAGCTAACTTGGAAGGGTCTTGCCTCAGTGTGGGTGCATAATTAGCCCCACAGTGAGCTCTACTCAGGTCCCACCTAACAAACACTGACGAATTTTAACAGGAAAGTCCCTCTGTTAACAAGCAACTTAATAGCATCGCTAAACAATGCTCCAGAGCAATTATGGAAGCACAGACATATTCAGAATCTAATAAGGTGAAATCTACAGTGTCTGGAATCCAACCAAAAATTACCAGACATAGAGGGCAGATATACACAACCCACAGTGAGGAGGAAAAGTCAATGAATTGAAATTGACCCATATCTGATACAGATGCTAGAATTAGCAGACAAGGTCTTTAAGACAGCAGCAGTACCTGCTGTATATGCAAAAGGTCAGCAGAGACATGGAAAATAAAAAAAGATGCATATCCAATTTCTAAAGATGGAAACCACAAGATGTGAGATCAAAACCCCCTGGAAGGGACTGATGGCAGATTAGATATTAAAGAAGAAAAATTAGTGAGTTTGGAGAGACTATAGAAGCTTTCTAAAATGAAAGAGAGAGAATGAATTGTGAGATGCAGAAAAACTATGAACAGCATAATATGTGTGTAACCAGAATACATATGTGGAGTGTTAAAAAAGGAGTGAGCTTGAAAAATACTTGAGAAAAAAAAATGACCAAAGTTGATATCAATTCTACACAAGCCTTTGGATCACTGAGGGGAAAAGGGAATACTTCTCAATAATAAGGATGAATCTAGAAAAAATTATTTCAAGTGAAAAAAAGACAAAGAAAAATGTGCCTACTTGTTTTTCCATTTACATAGAATTCTAGGAAATGTACCCTAACATGTGATGCCAGAAAGCAGACCAGGATGTTGCCTGGATGGAGGGGTAGGTGCGGTGTGGGGGTTACAATGGAACACAAGGAAGCCTTGCAGAGTTGACAGATGTGCTCATCACATGTGTGTGTGTACGTGTGTGTATGTTGGAACATCCAATCGTACGTCTTAAACATGCAGTTAATTGTATGCTGACTATACTTCAGGGAAGGTGATACCTCTGAATTACACAGACTTGGTGAGTTGCTAACATTCACCAGTGTCATTTTCCTTGTTACAGAAGGGACAATGAACTATGCAAAGAACAGTGGTAAGGAGTGTGGCAGGCCCAGAGCCTGGGGACGCTGCAGCAGCCTGGCTTCCCTGGATCCCCATCAAGGAGAGGAATTGTACCCTTTCTCTGGAGGTCCTTCAGGTGTGGCTATCTTACCTTCCAAGGGTTTTTGTGCAAGGGCAGCTGATCAAGGCTTGGCCAGACTGGGAAACCCAGGGCTCGGCATAAAGATGCCCTCCAGGGAGCAGAGTACCTGGTGGAGGGCAGTTCTGGTTGCAGAAGAGCTGAGACCACCCTCTAATCTGACTAGAAAGCTGCAGGGTACAGCCCACAGCCTCAGCTGGTCTCCCTTTCTAAGGCCAAGGTGAGCGCAGGACAGGCCAGTCCAGTTATAGCCTCCCCTCCTCACAGCTCAGAGGAGTGGAGGGCTGAGGGAGGGTTAGGGTCGAGGACACACACGTGCAAGGGTGCCCACCACACACACACATGTAAACACACACACTTACACACATGCACATGCACACACAGACACACATAAACATACATCCAATTACACACACACACATACTCCATGTGCCTGGGGACATGCTGAGCGCTTTTGTATGCTTGCTCAGTTGTAGTCACCAAGGTGGGTGACATTCCATGTCTCAGACAAGGATGCCAAAGCTGATCCTGACCATGTGGCCTAGGGGAATCAGCACCCAGGAGCTGAGTCTACCAGACATGCGGCTCTGAACCCCCTGGACTGGGTTCCAGGCTCATTCTGACATGCCCAAGGCCAAAGATGTAAAACCATGCAGGAGCCAAGGAGCATTTGTCATTTCTGTCTTCCCAGCCACTCACCTCTCTCTTCGAAGCCCCGAGCTCTCTGAGCTGAGAGAGCCCAGCTACTGAACTCAGCCCAGGGCCCAGTGCCCCTGACACCCAAGGCTGCCACCAGCCAGTATCAAAGGCCCCAAACCTGGGACCAGGAGAGGTGTGGGGACTGGAGAAGTACAGAGAAATTAAATGTGCCCCACTACCGAGTGCATTGTGCAGCCAATGGATAGGGTGGCAGGAGGGATGTGGTCCCTGCCCTGGAGTCCCCAAACTGCTTGGCAGCTGCCTGAGACAGGCAGGGATAGTCCTGCATACGGGCCACAATTCCGCTCCACCTGATGCTGGACGTCCCCACTACGGATACAGTGCAGGAGCTCCCACTAAAATCAACACTATGCCCATCTCACTTGCTGCCTGTCACCTGGTACCTTGGAGGCCCCAGGTGGGCAGGCATCTCCACAGCTTTGTCACTGACATGGCTTAGTAGCCCCGGAACATGGGGCCCCAGATGACAGCTATCAGCAGCCATCAGACGTATGAGCCTGAGAGGAAGCCTTTGAAACAGTTCTAGCCCTGACTGGCTACAGTCCCAGAGAAACCCTGAATGAGGGCCACTGGAATGCACCCCACCAGTCCCAGAATCGTGAGAGATGATAGTGCTCAGTGGGGTGGTTGGTTACGTGAAGGAGGTAATCCAAATAGTACTGAGAGCACCATGGGGCAATACAAGAAACTGCTATGCTGCACACACCTACATGCAGGTTGCAGGCTGGGGGATAAGGCTGCAGAAACCTACAAGGCTCTATCAGCAGTGACAAAGGTCTGGTTGTGCAGGCCCTGCCAGATGCAACAATCGATGGCATGTCTGCAAAGCTGCTCCATGACCCAGAGGTGCCTGCACTCCAGAGTTAGGATCCAGAAGCACAATACTTGTCTTGGGGCCTCAGCCTAGGAAATGCTCTGGCTGGTACAGTCTGTGGTCTCCATCCTGTGTGCTGAGAACCCAGACATGGACACAGACACTGGGGTGCCATATGCTTCAAAATTCAGTGGGGGTCAATGGGACTTCAAGGCAGGATGGGGCTAGCAGAGCGAGGAGGAAAGGAGACTGGTCAACAGCACTGGACCCAACAACAGTCCCACAAAGGTTCTTAAAGCCCGAGGCAGCACACAGCACTCTACCTCCAACTGGCTATATCATCGCTTTTTAGTGGTCCTAACAGACAAAGATGGGCAGGACACCTCACCAGGCTGATGACCTCCAGCCATTAGCATCACCTGAAGCTCCTAGTTCCCCATCACAGGGCCTGTTCAGCTACAGTAGGAATTGGCAAAATCACACAATGAGCCCAGTAGTGATGACATGTGCCCAGAGCTGAGTTAACAGAAGTTCAGCGAAAGCAAGCCCAAGAACGCACTGGCTACAGTGTAAGGAGCTGTGACTAGAAGGCCCATGTGCAGAGCTGCGCTGTATGCAGGCAGGTGTATCTGGGAAACAGATCACTGTGATGTTTCTTTCTCTCTTCTTTGGCCGTGCTGCATGGCATGAGGGATTTCAGTTCACCAACCCAGGCTCCAAACCATGCCCCCTGCAGTGAAAGCGTGGAGTCTTAACCACTGGACTGCCAGGGAAGTCCCTGTACTGCTTCAACTTAATCTTTTTGCTTATGTATATATTTACTATTCTTCTTTATTTCCTTTTTTTTTCTATTTTTAAATTTTTATGTTTATTTCTGATTCATATTTTGTTTCTGTTTTTACTTTTATCTAGAAGGAGAACAAGTATAAATACTACAGACACTATGCATTGCCATACATCAGAAGCAACTACAGGAATAAAATCACAACCTTGGAAATAAAAAGTAAAATCCTTTCTTGCATAGGCAGCTAGATGTATGATAAAGCAAGTAAACCCCAGGAGTGAGCACTGCAAAATTATTGGAGCTTTGCTGTATTTTTAAAATGTTTTATAATAAAGTTTTTTGGGAAAAGAGTTTATCCCCACAGCATCCAAGATCCCTAGGCCCACACTCAGGATGAGGCAACAGGGGCTCCTTGTTCCATTCTGACCTCTCCCATGGGGCACCCTGGGCTCACAAATATTCCACTCTACTTTTGATTGTGTTTAAAATTTTTATTTAAAAAAGCAATGAATCAAAATGGATAAGAACTTTCCAACAGCTTCCAGTTGATACTGAAAACCCTAACACAGACATGACTCTGCCTCTCCCTCCACACTGAGCCACTTTGGGGGGCTTTCAAGGCCCTCCCTCTGCAGGAACAGCCTAGCCCAGCTCCCCACGCTCATTCCCTGCTCTGTGATAGGCCTTCCTCAGAAGAGAACCCCCTCCTCCATAGCTCCCACCTGCCAGGCTCACCCACACCTCCCCACTCCACTCCCCGCCGGCTGCAGACCACACAGGTGGAAATCTTACCTCCTTCGTGTGGTCTGCCACCTGGCAAATAGCAGGGCTCAGTAAGCATGTTCAGTGAGTAAGTGAATAGATGAATTTGAATCAGCACGTCAGTTTTATTTCCTTCTAATATGTACTTTTACATAGCCCTACAAAAATATGCTTTAGTCAAGTCCAAATTTTTGAAAATACAAAATGCAAATCAAGATTACAGAAGGTTAAACTCCATCTCCTACCGTCCGTCACTTGACAGCCCCACATCATCTCATCTAACTGCACAGTGACCCTGTCAGGTAATTACAGTGAAACGGAGGCCTAGATGGTGGATTCACCTCCCCAAAGCCGATGGCTGTACCAGCAAGAGCTCTGTGTCCTGGGCACCAAGGGGCTCCAAGTAGCCCCCACAAAACCCCGTAGAACTGATGTACAAGGTAGGTTACCATCCACTTCACTGGGAACCTAGGCAACCAGTCATCACCACCACACACAGGGGCTCAGACAGGGGACAGGAACCCAGACAGAGAAAACAGCATCCTAAGTAGAGGGAACAATATCTCAGACAGAGAGAGCAGTATCACAGGCAGAGGGACCAGTGTCCCAGACAGAGGGAAGGGCACAAAGCAAACAAGAGTGAGTCATGCCATCTGAAGAGGTAGCAGTGTGCCTAGGTGTGTGAGCCCAGAGGGGAGGGGACAGGATTTGGGGGTTGGAGCCAGGATGGATCTCATAGCTGTAGGCAGCCAGGGGTCATGCAGGTGAGCGACACCCCATTCAGGTTTGGGTTTCACATCTGTGCTATGGTCAATACTGCTTGAAGGTTACATTTTTACTCCCAGGCTCATCCCCTTTTCCATGGACCTGTTTCCTCATCTGTCAGTGGGGTCATCAGAGCCCACCTGGAGCAGATGGCAAAGATGCAGCAAGACAAGTGCTCCTGGCACTTGACCGTGATCCTGGTGTGCTCCTGGAGACTCTTCTGTGATCATTGTTCTGAGTCCAGCAACAACCCCCACCCTAGGCTCTCAAGGGGCTCAGGGCAGAAAGGCCTCACCTTTCCTCTGGGGCCTTGCTCAACACCTCATCTCAGCTCTAACCTCAACAGACCTACTGCAGTCTAGGCTTCTGTGTGTGCAGAGCATAGAGTCCTGTCCAGCTTTGGGGGCCACTGCATATTCAGAGGTGCTGGTTTTGTGTGGAAACAGACGTCAGCGCAAGTTGCGGAACCAGGGCCTTGGCCTCCTGCAACTACCCAGCCGAAGACAAACCACTTCCTCCCCTCAGCACCCAGCCCCACCCAGCCCCAGGGCCACTTGCCAATCAAATTTTCAGGCTCCAAAGGTTTGAGTTTGGGCCCAGGTTGTCAGCTTACAGTCCGTGGTCTGGGGCAAGTGATGGGCCTCAGTTTCTCTGTGGCCCTCAGCTTCCTCTCCTAAAAGAGTGATGGAGCAAAGTCACCGTGGGATTTGTCTGAGGACTAGTGTGAGTAACAGCAGAGCTTCCCTGAGCACACCCAGCCTCCCAGGGCTGTGCTCACCTCTGGAGCCTGGTACCACTCAGATCCCACTTCACATATGGGAAAGTTGGGTGGTAGAATCAGTGGCCCATAGTCACAGAGCTGGGGGAGGGACTGCAAGCCAAATGTCCCCGTGGGCCATGAACATCACCAGGATACCAGCTACCTGCTGCCACATACTCCTCGGTTCCCTCCTCCAGTGAAAACCCCAGACCCATCTTTCCACCTCCCAAGGGGAATCCACAGCACCTCACTGACCCCGAGAAACTGTAAACGGGCTGATGGTCTGCAATCAGAGGGACTCCCACACTGCAAACGCCACAGGGTCCTGGGAGCCTAGTGCTCTGGGTACAGTCGTGCCCTAGAACATGCCCCCTCAGTACAACCAGCACAAACACAGCTGCCTCTGGTACCCCATGGCTGCCCATCACCCTCCCCGAGGTCAAGGTGGCCTGGCCACCTCCCCGAGGTCAAGGTGGCCTGGCCACCACCCTGCACTCTCTGGGCACAGTATGAGGTTCGGAAGAGGCCCTGACAGGCTCAGTCTTCCCTCCTAGCAGCCCATCATAGACAGGCCCTGTCAGGACCTAAAATGCAGATTGCAGCGGAATCTTCTGAAGCCCCACAGTCTCTAGGGACTGTGTTTGGGACCACTTATCCTTCCTCCATAGGTCCAGTCTATTCGGGGACCCCGGCCCTCAAGTTCATCTTTGCTAGAGTCTAAACTGCCACAGGACACTCAGCAGTGTGCTCATTCACTGCTCAACGATTTGCTACAAATCATGCCAGAGGCACCACAGGAAGACAAAAGGGACACAAGACACCGCTCGGCGCCACCACGGCAGCTTCCTGCCTTAGAGACATCCGACCCCAAATGACTACTGCTCTGAACTTTCCCCGACCCCAGAAGTGCCCCTTAAGGGACCAGCAGAGGCTCTCTGGGCTGGCAAAGACCCCAGAGCCAGCACCACTCACCTGTCTTCTGTGGCGCACGTACTTCTCTCCAGGACTGACTTCAGGCAGCAGCAAAACACAACTTCCTTTTGCTGGTTTTCGCAATATGGGTCACTAAACGACAGTGCATTTGCATTTCCGCACTGGTTCTTCCCTTGCCTCACATACAAAAAGATACAGCCCCAACCGGCTGGAATGCTGTCCGAGGACCAGGCGATGCTGGCCGCAAGGTGGTTTAAAGTTTAACAGACTGCTCTGCGTGCCCCAGGTGGTTCCGGGTGTGGAGGCTACAGCCGTCCTGCCTCTGCCTCTATCTGTTTTTCTAAGCAGACTTCCAGGTGCCCGTCTCTCAAACCTTCAGAGAGGGGGCACTCAGTGGGTATCTAGTGGGTTCAGTGCCTGAGTTGGAGAATGCAATGGCACCCCACTCCAGTACTCTTGCCTGGAAAGTCCCATGGATGGAGGAGCATGGTAGGCTGCAGTCCATGGGGTCGCTAAGGGTCGGACACGACTGAGCGACTTCACTTTCACTTTTCACTTTCATGCATTGGTGGAGGAAATGGCAACCCACTCCAGTGTTCTTGCCTGGAGAATCCCAGGGACGAGGGAGCCAGGTGGGCTGCCGTCTATGGGGTCGCACAGAGTTGGACACAATTGAAGTGCCTTAGCAGCAGCAGCAGCAGCAGCAGTGCCTGAGTAGTGGGGTTGGCTCCAGACCATACAGGCTGTGGCTCCTAGATCAAAGAAAAGGCCCAATGGGCCACCAGAGGCTTTCTTGAATTTTCTTGGATGGGAACAATGAAAATGGCCATAAACTGTTGGAAAATTGAAAGTGGATTGTTTCAAGGTGCTCCCAGGGGTGAAGCCAGTCGCCACCTCCACCCCAATTTCCTGAGGAGACCTGTTCCATATTTGATGATCTGGCTGCTCCAGCCAGATCCAGCCCTTCCTAGCACCTACAGAGAGGGCTCCATGACTTTTAGAGTGAAAAGTAAACATATGAAGATACAAGATTGCTACAAGGCTTAGACCACAAATTCTGGTCCAGTTTAAATGACGGATTCTTCATCCAGCCTTATATGTTTTTTAAAAAGCAAAGAGATTTCTCTGGACCTTGGTTTCCATGTTGTATGGGGGTCACAATAGAGCCCCCTCAGAGGCAGTACCTCACACACAGGGATCATGTGAGTATAACGAATGAGACCATTGAAGGGGCCAGTTAATGAGATAATTTCTCCAGTCCACACTGACCCCCCTTGGCAGACCACACAGCCATGTTTCTCCATGGGTTTCCAAGGGATGCCCACACCAGCTGGAGAGGGGATTTGCTTCCACCCTCTGTTCTTCTAAATATTTACCAGTTGTTTGGAAGGGGGTAGTCTGAGAGATGCTACCCACTTTCACCTCCAGATAGTCTTCCTTTCAACCAAAGACTTGAAGAATTCTACGACTAAGACACTGATAAGCTCTTGCTCACCTCCATGACTCATTGCAGTGAAATCCACCATGTGCCAGGCCCTACAGATAGGACCACCTTGGACCCAGGTCCAGCTCCAGAATACATGAGTGCATCTTCTCCAGGAATCTGAAGACCAACGTTAAGATAAGTTCCACCTGGCCCCCAGCCATTACTGTGGACTCAGAGCAGCTCAGTCAGCAGGTGATGGAAAAGAGGGCAGCCTATGTCTCAGGGGTACCTGGTTTCATATCCTGGCTGATGGGGTGTGTCACCTCCATACATCACTAAGCCCCTTGGAGCCCCAATTCTTCTCATAAAATGGAGATAATACAGGATGCGTGGTTGGAGTTTTGTGAGGAAAGAGAGCCTGGCCTGGGGTAGATCAATTATCCGAGTGCTTCCAGTCCAGGCTGGCAAGGACAGTGCCTGCCACCATCGCCCAGCACAGCCCTTCCCCTTGTTGACATCCCTAAGGCAGAAGACTGGCAAGGGGACCTCATCAGGACCTGGAGACCCAAGCCCAGATCTCTGCTGTACAGAAATGGCCCAAGAAGGCAGAGATGAAGCCTGGCAGCACAGCAGCAGACCAAGTGTAATGATCCATGGGTCATGTGGTGGTGGAATATGCTGAAAAGAAGAACAGGGGTAAAGTGCCCTCTCATCCTGGGTGGGGGAGGAGATTCTCCACCGGGATGTGGGTGACCCCCTCCAACAAGAAGCATGTTTGTGGCAGCCATGCCCCAAGAGGGATCTTGGTGACCCCGCTCTGCTGCAGCTGTGCCCACTTTGAATAGGGTTGATGCAGTAATGCAGTCAATAGGACACTGCAGAAATATCAAGGGTAACTTCTGAGGCCAGGTCAGTCACCACACTGCAGCTTCTGCCTTTCTCTCTTGGGGTACTTACTCTGGGGGAGCCAGCCACCATATCATGATGATGCTCAAGCTGCTCTGCGGAGAGCCCCATGTGGGGAGGAGCTGGGCCCTCAGCCAGCAGCCAGCACCAACTTGCCATGAGGTGGTGAATCACCTGGAAGGGCACCCCTGGCCCCAGTCAAGTCTTTGGGTAAGACTACGACCTCACTAAAGTCTCCAAGCCAGAGACAAACTGTACCAAAATTCCTGACTCACC
>NW_011494629.1:2928308-2935949 GCF_000754665.1 Bison bison bison
TCCTGACTCACCAAAACTGAGTTGGTAAGTGTTGTCTTATGTCACTCAGTTTTGGACATTTCATTAGGCAATAGATAGATCCGTTATGCAATGATATGAAATGGTCATCAGGAAATGCACGAAGGGTGACTTATGGTCAGGGGGCATCAGCCCAAAGTGAAGAGATGACTGCAGGGTATTAACGGCACACTGTCCTATTTCTCTATCCAATTATTCCATTAATGACCCCGTGGTTCAAACTGTGTCCTCATCCCTGAAGGGTTCCCTGGTAACAATGGTGAAGGCTCTGCCATTCACTCTCCATGACCCTGAATAGCTTCATGAGTCAGAGGCTCTTCAGCGGAAGGCCAGGTTCCCCAAACAGCATCCCTCTGCCCATCCATCCTCCCCCAAGCTGCTTGCCACACAGGAAGCAGCGCTGATCATGAGGGCTCTCCCACATGGTCCCTGCTTTACCCCAGAAACTCCCAGCCCCACCTAGCACAACAGCTGGCAAAGACTGAGGGACAGCCCATCCAAGGAAGGCAGAGGAACCCTGAAAGCTGTCACTAAAAGGGAACTTGTGTAATCAAAGCCTGGGGAGAGTAGGTGAGCAGAGACCTTTCTACCAGGGAAGTATCCATTCATTTCACTCAAGAGGTGATCCACAGGGAGAGAGCCCCAAGCCAGCCAAGAGAAACTGGTCTGGGGGACGGTGAATGGGGCCCAGCCCATATCCTGGTGTGGGGCTGCTGGTTAGCGCCCAAGCCCACACAGAGGAGGATATGACAGTCTCTTGGAATAAGGGACTGGTCAGAGAGGAACCCTGGAAGATCTCATGATTTGACTTCTTCTGTGTTATGATTCCTACTCATCTTGTGTGAAACTCATAGAATTTAAGCTACATTAAATAACTCAAGACGCAGTCACAGTGGCAAATGTGAATTTCCGTATTAGTTGTTTTGAATGTACAACATAGGACTCTGAGTGTCTAAGTGTAATACATTGAGAGTGTCAACAGAGATAAGGCACTTGTTTGGTAGCATCCTAGGAAAGACTGGGAACAGAAGGGGTGACTTTGACTCCATATATTTGACTCCATATACTTTGACTCCATATATTTGTTTGATAGAGACAAGACCCCCGGAGTAACTGTTACACCTACTGACTGACTTCTTAAAAGCTCAGACCACTAAGCCAAATGACTTAATGCCTCTTTGCTGGAGGACCCAAGTCCACACTGCTGAGTGCTGTTCCAGATGGCCCTGCCAGAGGCTCTGCAGGAGGAAAGCCACTTCCCACTCACGCTTGGTCAAGGGACCAACTGCTGGCCCAGAGACTGATGCTCATGCTGAGATACCTCCTTCCGGGACTTTCTCCTGGAGTTATTTGTTACCCCCTTTCCTATTTTCTCCCTACTTTGACTAAACTGTGTTGTAACCTGATGGTGTGCAATAAGCTGAGTGACTTGTGAGGTGAGTGTTGGTTGCATTTTGTGTGTCTCCAATCCTGGGATTGTTACCTGGCCTTACTGCTGTGCCCGCAACAAACAGGTCTGCACAAAGAACAGCGGAAAGAGTGAAGAAAGAGACCTTGGGTGGTAAAATCTAGGGTTTATGGAGTCTCTCCATATATTTGTTTATCTCTCTGTATATTAGTTTCCTGCTCAAACCTGAACTCCCTGATTCACTGTTTACTCCAGGAGTGTATACACCTGTTGTGTCCCAGCTCAAAGGACACAGAGGTCATCCAAAATGGGTATTTTTACAGTATAGGATATTAAACATAAAATGGCCACATATAGTTGTGTCTTATCCGCACTTATTTGAGCGTGAGGAATATGGAGCAGTACTGAGAGTGAAGTGACCACATCTTATTACTCCCAACCTCCCCTGTGGATGGTGGGCTGTGTTGCCAGCCCTGGGCAATGGGAATGACATGCTCCCTTCAGGCTTGGCCTCTCAAAAACTGTTCTCAAAATCTTCCAGTTTGCTCTTCCCCATATGCCAGGCAAATGCACAGAAGTTGGGCCAGTAGCCATCAGATGAAGGGGACTGGACTCCAGACTGTCGACGAGCTAAGCTGGACTGTGTCTCCCATAACTCCTTCTCTGTGGGGACGTGAGTTTGGGATGGTCACAGGGGAAATTTGCACAATATCTGGGAGATGAAAGTGAAGCAATGCCTCCCTTTCTGAAGGTCACTGTGATTAGATGAGAGAGACCCAAACAAGAGCCCTAGAAGATTCCAGTTCATCCCAGTCCTCTCTGCTCTCTGTCCAGCTCTACATCTCCCAAACAATCACCAGTGCCCCTTCATGGTTCTTGTCTGCTGGTACCCCTGCCAGCAGACCCTTCTCTCCTAGCTGGTATTTACTAAGCACATACCTGAGCCAGATTCCGCCTGGACTGGATTTGTGAGAAACCTGGCACCCATTGGCCCACCCCAAATGCTGCTCAGAATCAGATCAACTGCCAGGGTCCTTTGATCATGCAGAAGTTTCACTGGCTGTGGACATCTGATGGCCCCAGAACATGCAGAATCAAACATGTGGTCAAGCTTCACTGAGGTTTTCCTGCAGACAGGGGACAACAAAAGCACTAGCTCCAGGCAAAAATCACCTCTCACCTGTACTGTATGTGGCACTGAGCTTTGAGATCATAACTGAGCCCATAGGAGATTCTGAAGATGTTTAAGACGCTTTTTCATGGGAACAAATTCAGATTTTACTCACGGTTACCAGCAATGGAAAAGCACCTGCTAGAAAAGGGGAGGCCTAGCCCACCCACATACACTCTGAGTGGGCACTCAAATATCTCAAATCCTCTGACCATAGCAGGGTAGAGAACAGAGGCTCCAGTTTCCTTGTCACCAGGAAGCGGCAGGGCTGGGAGTAGCTCCATCCTCTCGCCTGTACTGATCAGAGCTGAACTAGCTCTTGCTGTCCTGCAGTACTGTAGGTGTAAGCAGCCTCTCCTGGGACACTCTTGTGAGCTATCAGATGTCCATTCTGGACCATGGGCATTGAACAATCACTGCTTTGGTACCGGGAAACTTGGAATACACCCGGGGCAGCCACTCTTCTGGATGGTCCAAGAGCTGTCAGCTCCACTGTTCTCCCATCAGAGACCCTACTCTCAGCATTGCTACTGGCCCCCTGTATGTGCCCCCTCACCTCCGCCCCACAGTCCCCCTGTGTCCTTGGGGATCAGAACCACACAGTCAATACCACTTCAGCGTCCCTGATGGGGTATCCTCTGCCATCACAGTGACCCAGAGCAGGCATCAGCAAATCCCTTCTAACGAGCCAGGCAGCAGGCAGCTCCTACTGCACAGCAGTGCAAAACCAAGAAAAGGGCCTGCAAAGTCTGACCAACAGGGGAAAGTACCATTGTTCCAGCACATTTAGAAATTTTGTCAGAACACTGAAAATCTCTCGCTGTTGCTATAAATATAGAAAGATGAAAAATAGTAAAACCAACATTTGTTCATTATGTTGTGCTGCTGCTGCTAAGTCACTTCAGTCGTGTCTGACTCTGTGCGACCCCATAGATGGCAGCCCACCAGGCTCCCCCGTCCCTGGGATTCTCCAGGCAAGAACACTGGAGTGGGTTGCCATTTCCTTCTCCAATGCATGAAAGTGAAAAGTGAAAGGGAAGTCCCTCAGTCGAGTCTGACTCTTCACAATCCCATGCCATTAAAAACATTAAGAATTAAGGTGCTTTATTTCTTCATATAAAAAGTTACATTGTTAAAAAAAAACAAC
Source organism: Bison bison bison (assembly GCF_000754665.1). Lineage (NCBI taxonomy): Eukaryota > Metazoa > Chordata > Mammalia > Artiodactyla > Bovidae > Bison > Bison bison. The sequence goes on from NW_011494629.1 coordinate 2,932,053, forward strand.
TTATAAAAAGAGAAACTAATTCTCTCTTCAATTGCTCAATCTGTTACAATTGCTCTGTTGTAACAAATGTACCACTCTGGTGGGAGAGGTTGTTAATGGAAAGCTATGCACCACTACCTTGTTGATGAGAAAGCTATGTATGTTCAGGGGCGGGGAATATATTGGAATATCCCTTTTCCCTCTTAACAGTGCTGTGAAAGTAAAACCAGTCTAAAATTTTTTTTAATTTAAAAATCCAATATAGTAAATAAAATATGATACCCCAGATTGAATGCTGGTGAAATCTGACTACAAACTGTAGTTTGTAGTATTCTACCAATGCCAATTTCTTGACAAATGGAACCTGGTTTCGTAGATGCCCATGTTGTGGCAAGCTGGGTGAAGGGTATAGGAATTTATATTATCTTTTCAGCTTGTCTGTATATCTAAAACTATTCCATAATCTAGGGATTATAAATTCAGTACTGAATATTTTAATGAGATGGAACAATCCTGTTGTAAGGCCATGAGAAAGTTAGCTTTCTCTCAAAATCTTGTCTTTTATGACATTTCGCATTCTAAATAACTATCTGGTTCATGTGTCAGTGAGGCAGCAGGAAAGACAAAAGGATGATAAAAAAACAGCTACCAAATGTAAAGCAATGTATTTACTGTTAATTTGACTCAACCTAAATTTGGTTTTATTGCAAAATGGTTCAATTTTTTAATTTTTTTAAAATTCAGATGGCTGATCTGATCTGCCATCAGATGAGCCACTATCATTTGGGCCAGATGAGGATGCTGTGAAATGATTCAGAACCCAATAGCTCTGGGCAAAGGTTAGGAACAGATAATCACAGAAAAGGAGAAGTGGCTCCACCTCACATGTAATGAGGGAACTACAGATTACAGCTACACTGTGATAACTTTCCTTCCAGTTAGACGGGCGAAGACTGAGGGAGGAGGGAAGTGAGGTCTGGGAGGAGGCTCTTTCCACCTGGCTGGTGGGAGAGTGAAATGGCACATCTGCCCTTTGACCCAGCATTCACCTCTCTGATGAATGCGGGCATTCTGCAGGCACAGTTCTGCAGACACACCTGCACAAGTACAGCAGCCTGCGTCAGGCTGCTAAGAGGAAGGCTGGAAACAACCAAGACCCACCTAGGAGGGACCTGCTGCTAAACCACGTGGCCACCTGCCAACTGCAGAGGGGAATTTGCACAATGAGGGGGATCTGGCAAAACTGCCTTAAAGGACGATGCAGCTAGTCACTAAAATGGAATGACCAGAGCCTGAGTGACACAAGAGGAAGTCTCTAGCCACAAAATGTTCCATCTGTGAGCTCTGAAAGTTTTGTTTTTTTTTCTTTTTAACGATGGTTCTGACCGAAAAAAGTGTGCCTATATATTCAGAGAGAACGAGGGATTAAATATGGGAAAATGTTGACACTTGCTGAATCAATTCTTATAATTTTTCTGTAAGTTTGAAAATGTTTAAAAGCAGTTTAAAATGGGCTATCTATACAGAACAAGAGGAAAGGGATGGATGAAGATAGGGGTAGGAGTGAGATTTCTCTTGTATCATTTTATTTTTCTAGCCATATAATCATTGTAGCCATTTTTTCATTTAATCATTTTCTTAGAATAAGATAATCAAAACAAACAAACAAATTCTACTTCCTCATATGGTTCGTCTCCATGACAAAGCACAGAAGCAAGACATGAGATAGCACTCCAGAGGCACCAAACACCGGAGGTCGACTTGGAAAGGGGCAGTATAGGGCCTGGGGTGCACCATTCCCCTGCTCCACACCATCTTGGGGAAAGCAGTCTGGAGCCTCGACCAAAACAAGGATGGCAACACACAGCTTATACCTCCTCCCACCCAGCCGTGCCCACTCCAGGTGTCAATCCTTCATGCTCACACAGATGAGAAAGGACAGGCAGTACAGTCATAATTGTAATAGGTGAAAATTGGAGGTGTTCTGGATGTCCACCAACAGAGAACTAGTTCAATAGATTACCGCAGCACAGGTCTTACTATAAAATATAAAATGATTTAATTTATTAAGTAAAATGATTACTATAATAATATTAAATTCAAAATCAAGACACTGTGATGATATTGGCATTGTTGTTATTCAGTCAACAACAAAAGAGTTGTTTGACTCTTTGCGACCCCATGGACTACAGCACGCTGGGCTTCTCTGTCCTTCACTCTCTCCCAGCATATTGGCATACAGATAGAGAAGTAGGTCAATGGAACAGAATAGAGTCCAGAAATGGACTCACATTCACTTGGTCAGGTGATTTTCAGTGAAAGTGCCAACAGCTGTCAATGAGAAAGGAAAACCTTCTCAACAAGCTGGACTAATTGGTTATCTATATGGAAAAATGAACCTTAACTCACCACTCACACCACACATGTGAAAATAACTAGAAGTGAATCACAGTCTTAACTGCAAACACCAAAACTAAAACTGAATAGGAGAAAACATACATGCATTCGAAATAAGCAACAATGTCTTAGGCTAGAAAAGACACTAGCCATACAATAAAAACTTGACAAATGAACTTCATCAACATGAACAACCTGTGCTCATCAAAAGGCTCCCTAACCAGAAGGGAAAGAGACACGTGTACCCCAATGTTCATCGCAGCACTGTTTATAATAGCCAGGACATGGAAGCAACCTAGATGTCCATCAGCAGATGAATGGATAAGAAAGCTGTGGTACATATACACAATGGAGTATTACTCAGCCATTAAAAAGAATACATTTGAATCAGTTCTAATGAGGTGGATGAAACTGGAGCCTATTATACAGAGTGAAGTAAGCCAGAAGGAAAAACATAAATACAGTATACTAATGCATATATATGGAATTTAGGAAGATGGTAACAATAACCTGGTGTACGAGACAGCAAAAGAGACACTGATGTGTAGAACAGTCTTATGGACTCTGTGGGAGAGGGAGAGGGTGGGAAGATTTGGGAGAATGACATTGAAACATGTAAAATATCATGTAAGAAACGAGTTGCCAGTCCAGGTTCGATACACGATACTGGATGCTTGGGGCTAGTGCACTGGGACGACCCAGAGGGATGGTATGGGGAGGGAGGAGGGAGGAGGGTTCAGGATGGGGAACACATGTATACCTGTGGCGGATTCATTTTGATATTTGGCAAAACTAATACAATTATGTAAAGTTTAAAAATAAAATAAAATTAAAAATAAAAAAAAATAAAATAAATAAAAAAGTAATATGGATGATATTGAAAATAAAAAAAAAAGAAAATGAAAAGGCAAGTCATAAACAGAAAGAAAATATTTGTAATACATCTACCTGACAAATGACTTGTATCCAGACTATTTAAAGAATTCCTACAAAGACAGTATGGAGATTCCTCAAAAAACTGAGAGTAGAACTACCATATGACCCAGCAATCCCACTACTTAGCATATATCCTGAGGAAACCAAAATTGAAAAAGGCACATGTACCCCAATGTTCGCTGCAGCACCATTTACAATAGCTAGGATATGGAAGCAACCTAGATGTCCATCATCAGATGAATGGATAAAGAAGCTGTGGTACATACACACAATGGAATATTACTCAGCCATAAAAAGGAATGCATTTGAGTCAGTTCTGATAAGGTGGATGAACCTAGAGCCTATTATACAGAGTGAAGTAAGTCAGAAAGAGAAAAACAAATATTGTATTAGTTTAGTTCAATCACTCAGTTGTGTCCGACTCTTTGCAACCCCATGAATCACAGCACGCCAGGGCTCCCTGTCCGTCACCAACTCCCAGAGTCTACTCAAACTCATGTCCATCGAGTCAGTGATGCCATCCAGCCATCTCATCCTCTGTCGTCCCCTTTTCCTCCTGCTCCCAATCCCTCCCAGCATCAGGGT
>NW_011494629.1:2936049-2938955 GCF_000754665.1 Bison bison bison
CTGGTTGGACCTCCTTGCACTCCAAGGGACTCTCAAGAGTCTTCTCCAACACCACAGTTCAAAAGCATCAATTCTTTACGTTTCTCTTGTTTGATATAGATAGCAGCCTTTGGTTCTATCACTAGCATTGCAAGTAAAAAGAAAAAAAAAAATTAAAAAAAAAAAAGCATCAATTCTTTGGCACTAAGCTTTCTTCACAGTCTCATACCCATACGTGACCACTGGAAAAACCATAGCCTTGACTAGACGGACCTTTATTGGCAAAGAAATGTCTCTGCTTTTCAATATGCTATCTAGGTTGGTCATAACTTTCCCTTCAAGGAGTAAGTGTCTTTTAATTTCATGGCTGCAATCACCATCTGCAGTGATTTTGGAGCCCCCAGAAATAAAGTCTGACACTGTTTCCACTGTTTCCCCATCTATTTCCCATGAAGTAACACACATATATGGAATCTAGAAAGATGGTACAGATGAACCTATTTACAGGACAACAATAGAGACAGACATAGAGAACAGACTTATGGACACAGGTCGGCAGTGGGGGAGGAAGGACAGGTTGGGACAAATGGAGAGAGTAACATGGAAGCATATATACTACCATGTGTAAAACAGATAACTAATGGGAATTTACTGTATGACTCAGGGAACTCAAACTGGAGCTCTGTAACAACCTAGAGGAGTGGGATGGGGGGTGGAGGTGGGAAGGAGGTTAAAGAGGGAGGGGTCACATGTATATCTATGACTGACTTGTGTTAATGTATGGCAGAGGTCAACACAATATTGTGAAGCAATTTTCCTTCAGCTAACGGTAAGTTAAAAGAAAAAAAAAGATTCCTACAAATCAAATAAGAAAAAAAGGCAAGTGATCTAATGAAAACAATTTTTTGAGGAAAGACTAAAGTAAGTACTCAACTAAGTTATTTAAATAGACAAAAAGCACACGGGAAAGTTCTCAACATCACCTGCCATCAGGGAAATGCAAATTAATTTCACAATGAGATATCACCATGCCCCACCAGAAGGGCTACAATGTAAAAGACTGAGAATACTAAGTGTTGACAAGAATGCTGAGCAAACAAATCTCATATAGTGTTGGTGGAAGCATAAAATTTTACAACTGCTTTGGAAAACTGCTTGGAATTTTCTTATGAAGTTAAACATACATTTGCCCTATGACCCAACAATGGCACTCCTAGGGGGTCTACCCAAGAGAAAACATTTGTCCACACAAAGACCTCCATTTTTGTCACAAAAGTCTATAGAAGCCCTGTTCATAATAGTTCAAAACTGGAAAAAGACCCAAGTGGCCACAGGAGAATGAATAAATGAAGGGTGGTATAGCCATAATATGAAGCAAAAAGGAATGAATTACTGACATAACCAATGATATGGATGTATCTCAAAATAAGCCAAGCAGAAAAGGCTGGTTTTGATGAAGTTCAAGAACAGGCAGTACTAGTCTATGAAGTTGAAGTAGTGATAATCTCTGGGGCTCTGGGTTGAGAGGGTGGGTATTAGTTTGCTTGAGCTGCCATGACGAAATACCATAGAAACAATAACAAAAATTTATTATCTCATAGTTTCGGAGGTTAAAGTCTGAGATTCATGTGTCAGTAGGGCGGGTTTCTCCTGAGGCCTTTTCCATGGCTTGGAGATGACAGTCTTCTCTCTGCATCCTTACATGGCGTTTCATCTATTTGTGTGTGTCTATATCCTAATCTCTTCTTCTTATAAAGACACCAGTCATATTGGATTAGGGTTACCACTTGCAAGATCTCATTTTAATTTAATTATACCTCTATAAAGGCTCAATCTCCAAATACAGTAACATTCTGAGGTACTGAAGATTAGGATTTTAACATGTAAATTTTGTGGGACACAATACAGCCCATAGTCCTCCTTAAGAATGAGAATGAGGCAAGGATATCTGCATTCTTATTCATCAGAGTGGTAGATTCCTTAGCTAGCTCAATAAAGGCAAGGAACTAAAATGTATCCATAACAGAATGGGAGAAATAAAAATGTCCATATTTACAGATGACATGATTGTCTACAAAGAAAATTTCAAGAATCTACATCATACTCAATGGTGAAAAGCTGAAAGCATTTACTCTAAGATCAGGAACAAGACAAGAATGCCCATTCTCACTACTTTTGGGCAACACAGTATTGGAAGTCCTAGCCACAGCAATTAGACAAGAAAGAGAAACAAAATGAATCCAAACTGGAAAGAAAAAAGTAAAGCTGTCACTGTTTAAAGATGACATGATACTATATATAGTAAATCCCCTACATACAAATAGTCAAGCTGCAAACTTTCAAAGATATGAATGTGCATTCCCTTGACATCAGGGGCGAATTAAAGTGAAACTTGCCCTCCATCTCCTATTGCTGGTGATCCTTCAGCCCTACCATCTCTCACCTCCTCTACCTCCTCCAGTTAATGATTCTTCTTGTCTGTTCACTTGATGCCAGACCCAGTATGCTAGCTGTTGTACTGTACTTTTCAGTTACTGTAAGATTTAAAAATGTTTTATTTTGTGTGCTTATTTTCATGTATCATTTATGTGAAAAGTATTATAAACTTATTACAGTACAGTACTATATAGCCACACAATTGCACTCATCTCACATGCTAGTAAAGTAATGCTCAAAATTTTCCAAGCCAGGCTTCAGCAATACATGAACCGTGAACTTCCTGATGCTCAAGCTGGTTTTAGAAAAGGCAGAGGAACCAGAGATCAAATTGCCAACATCTGCTGGATCATGGAAAAAGCAAGAGAGTTCCAGAAAAACATCTATTTCTGCTTTATTGACTATGCCAAAGCCTTTGACTGTGTGGATCACAATAAACTGTGGGAAATTCTGAAAGAGATGAGAATACCAGACCACCTGACCTGCCTCTT
>NW_011494629.1:2939645-2949603 GCF_000754665.1 Bison bison bison
ATTCTAAAGGAGATCAGCCCTGGGATTTCTTTGGAAGGACTGATGCTAAAGCTGAAACTCCAGTACTTTGGCCACCTCATGTGAAGAGTTGACTCATTGGAAAAGACTCTGATGCTGGGAGGGATTGGGGGCAGGAGGAGAAGTGGATGACAGAGGATGAGATGGCTGTATGGCATCACCGACTCAATGGACGTGAGTCTGAGTGAACTCCGGGTGTTGGTGATGGACAAGGAGGCCTGGCGTGCTGCGATTCATGGGGCCGCAAAGAGTCGGACACGACTGAGCGACTGAACTGAACTATATGGCCCATTGTGTTAGTTGGGTACTCAACTAAAATAAACACACAAAATAAAGAAAACATTTTTAACTTCACAGTAACTGAAAAGTACATACAACAGCTAGCATACTGGGTCTGGCATCAAGTGAACAGACAAGAAGAATCATTAACTGGAGGAGGTAGAGGAGGTGAGAGATGGTAGGGCTGAAGGATCACCAGCAATAGGAGATGGAGGGCAAGTTTCACTTTAATTCACCCCTGATGTCGAGGGAATGCACATTCATATCTTTGAAAGTTTGCAGCTTGACTATTTGTATGTAGGGGATTTACTATATATAGTATCATGTCATCTTTAAACAGTGACAGCTTTACTTCTTTCTTTCCAGTTTGGATTCATTTTGTTTCTCTTTCTTGTCTAATTGCTGTGGCTAGGACTTCCAATACTGTGTTGCCCAAAAGTAGTGAGAATGGGCATTCTTGTCTTGTTCCTGATCTTAGAGTAAATGCTTTCAGCTTTTCACCATTGAGTATGATGTAGAAAACTAAGATCATTGCATCTGGTCCCATCACTTCACAGCAAATAGATGGGGAAACAATGGAAACAGTGACAGACTTTATTTTGGGGAGGTCCAAAATCACTGTAGCTGGTGACTGCAGCCATGAAATTAAAAGACGCTTACTCCTTGGAAGAAAAGTTATGACCAACTTAGACAGCATATTAAAAAGCAGAGACATTACTTTGCCAACAAAGGTCCGTCTAGTCAAGGCTATGGTTTTTCCAGTAGTCATGTATAGATGTGAGAGTTGGACTGTGAAGAAGGCTGAGTGCCAAAGAATTGATGCTTTTGAACTATGGTGTTGGAGAAGACTCTTGAGAGTCCCTTGGACTGCAAGGAGATCCAACCAGTCCATCCTAAAGGAAATCAGTCCTGAATATTCATTGGAAGGACTGATGTTGAAGCTGAAACTCCAGTATTTTGGCCATGTGATGGGAAGAACTGACTCATTGGAAAAGACCCTGATGCTGGGAAAGATTGAAGGTAGGAGGAGAAGGGGACGACAGAGGATGAGATGGTTGGATGACATCACTGACTCAACAGACATGAGTTTGAGCAAGCTCCGGGAGTTGGTGATGGACAGGGAAGCCTGGCGTGCTGCAGTTCATGAGGTCACAAAGAGTTGGACACGAGTGAACGTCTGAACTGCACTGAGGCTAACTTTGTTGGACTTATGAACAAATTGGACTTATGAACATACTCTCAGAATGGAGTTTGTTTGTATGTAGGAAACTTACTTTATAAAAAATCCTAAAGATACCACCAAAAAGCTATGGGAACTAGTAAATGAATTCAGTAACGTTGCTGGATATGGAATTAATATACAGGAATTGGTTGGATTCCTATATGGTCACAATGAACTATCAGAAAGAGAACTTAAGAAAACAAACCCATTTATAATTTCATTAAAAAGAACAAAAGCACCCAAGAATAAATCTAAATAAGGAGGTAAAAGATCCATACTCAAAAAACTCTAGACATTGATGAAAGAAATTTAAGGCAACACAAATGGAAAGATATACTGTGCTCCTGGACTAGAAGAATTAATATTGTTAAAATAATCATTCTACCCAGGGCAATCTACACATTCACTGCAATCTCTATGAAAATATCATTGTTATTTTTCACAGAAAAAGAACAAATAATTCTAAAGTTTGTACGGAAACACAAAAGACCCTGAATAGCAAAAACAATCTTGAGAGAGAACATAGTTGAAATTATCAGGTTCCCTGACTTCAGACTATACTACAAAGCTACAGTAATCAAAGCTGTATGGTACAGGCACAAAAACAGCCACAAAGATCAATAGAACAGAATAGAGAGCCCAGAAATGAACCCACACTTAAATGATCAATTACTCTATGGCAAAGGAAGCAAGAATATACAATAGGTAAAAGATAGCCCAATAAATGACGTTAGGAAAACTGAACAGCTAAGTGTGAAAGAACCAAAGTGAACTATGTTACACCATATAGTAAAATAAATGCAAAACGGTCTAAAGGTTTAAATGTAAGACCTGAAACCATAAAATTCTTAGAAGAAAACATAGACAGTATCCTCTTTGACATCAGTCTTAGAAATATTTATTGGATATGTCTCCTCAAGCAAGAGAAACAAAAGCAAAAATAAGCACAGGAAGTTGCATCAAATTAAAAAGCTTTTGCACAGTGAAGGAAGCTATCCACAAAATGAAAATCTTGCCTACTGAATGGGAGGAGATATTTACAAACCATATATCTGATAAGGGGTTAATATCCAAAAGATACAAAAAAACTCAAAACTCAACATCACCCTGATTAAAAAAATGGGAAGAAGACTTGAATAGAATTTTTTTCTCCAAAGAAGACATACAGATGGTCAACAAAGACACATGAAAAGATGGTCAACATTACTAATCATCAGGGAAATGCAAGTAAAAACCATAAAGAGATATTACCTCACATCTGTCAGAATGGCTGTTATCAAAAAGATAACAAATAACAAGTGTTTTAGGAAGGATGTGGAGAAAAGGGAACCCTCATGCTCTGTTGGTGAGAAAGTAAACTTGTGCAGCCACTATGAAAAACAGTAAAAGAATTAAATATAGAACTCAAAAAATTAAATACAGAACTACCATATCATCCAGCAATTCTACTCCTGGGCATTTTTCTGAGAAAAACAAAAACACTAATTTGGACACTCCTATAAACATAGGAGCATTGCTGCATATAAACTGCAGCATTATTTATAATGGCCAAGATATGGAAGCAAACTAAATATTCCATGATAGATGAACGGATAAAGAAGATATGATAGAGAAAGACAGATAGAGATATATACACATATAGAGATATATACACAATGGAATATATATATATACACACACACACATACAAAATGAAAAATTTTTTCAATCAGATAGAGATATATACACAATGGAATATATATATATATACACATATACACACACAAAATGAAAACTTTTTTCAATCACTAAGTCATGTCTGCTCCGTGGACTGCGTCTCACCAGGCTTCCCTGTCCTTTACTATCTCCTAGAGTCTGTTCAAATTCATGTCTTTGAGTTGGTGATGTTATCTAACCATCGCCACCCTATTCTCCTTTTGCCTTCGATCTTTACCATCATCAGGGTCTTTTTCAATTAGTTGGCTCTTTACATCAGGTGGCCAAAGCATTGGAGTTTCAGCTATAGCATCAGTCTTTCCAATGAATATCCAGGGTTGATTTCTTTTAGAATTGACTGGTGTGAACTCCTTGCTGTCCAAGGGACTCTCAAACATCTTCTCCAGCACCACAATTCAAAAGCATCAGTTCTTCAGTGCTCAGCCTTCTTTATGGTCCAACTCTCACATCCATACACAACTACTGGAAAAACCATAGCTTTGACTATACTGACCTTTGTTGGCAAAGTGATGTCTCTGCTTTTTAATACGCTGTCTAGGTTTGTCATAGCTATTCCTCCAAGGAGCAAACATCTTTTAATTTCATGGCTCCAGTCACCATGAATGAAATGTTACTCAGCCATAAAAAAGATGAAACCTTACCATTTCCAATAACACGTTTAGACTTTCAGGGTATTATGCTAAGTGAAATCATTTGGAAGGAGAGAAACACTGGCACAAGTGGGTCCTGTGCCTGTGCCTCTTCCACTCACCAGTCCCATGGGACACACAGCAGCAGGCACTGGGGGCACTGCCAGGCCCCAAGGATGGGACACAGTGTCCAAAACTGTACTTCCTTCAACAAGCTGGGCAACATCACCAAAACAGCTGGACGGGAGGCTTGGATGAGAATCCAAGAAGCTTTGGATAGGGGGGGCAACTTTGTCAGCTTTCAGGCCCCAATGACAAATTCTGATGAATATTCCACTTATCAGTAGACAAGACCCAGGAAAGGAAGAGGGAAATCTTTCCAGGCCCACATAAATCTTGCCACTTTCAGGTGGTGAGCTTCTGGGTTTCCTCTTCTCAACGCTTCTCAGTAATATCTAAATTTCTATGAAGAACATGTATTATATTTGCAATTGGGAGAAAAGCCAACCTATTTAAAAATAAGCTAATAAAATCTCCATGCTCTTTCAAGATTCAAAACTTCCAGTCATTACAGAGTCAGAGCCAGCTGTCTCCATGTCTGTTTACGTATGGAAATTTTAATTTCTACTTAGCTGTCCTAAATCTCTCTGAGGAAAAATGTGGTCAAGCAATTCCAAAAGAAAGGACTCTGAATGTAATTCTGCTTTCCGAGAACATGTTTTTGCAAAAAGCTTTCTAGATTGCTCTAAACTGAAAGTATGTTTTGTTCAAAGGCAGAAAATTTTTCCTAAACTTGAGGAACTTCACCCATTTGCACCATCAATCAGGCAGCTAGGAGGGTGAACACAGGTCCTGAGAGGCCACATCCTGGCCAGATGACAGTGGGGGAGCCCCTTCACCCCAACGCGAGGCTACAGGGACTCCCTGGGAAAATTGTATGTCAGATGCCAAGGTGGAGGCAGTGAGGAGCTGATTAATCATCACTCACTTTACTTTTCTTATTTATTTTTTAAAAGAAGACTTGCTCTAAAAATATTTGACAGTTTAGTCATCTCAGCCAAGAGGAGCCTTTGGCATCGCACTGGAGAAGCAATCTCGGCCTCAAGCCCTTAGATGAAGTGGCATTTAAGAGCTTTCCAGACAGGACAGGATAATTACAGAGAGGCCCTGGCATAGGCTGCAGTGACATTCAAGCCTGAAGTGGAAGCAACCTCTTATCTTTAACAAAGAGCTCTGATGATCGACACTGAAAGGAAAGTGCTGTGTCTGGGACGCTTTTTTTTTTTTTAACCCTGTAAGAAAAAAAAATGTCATTGTGTAAATAAAGAGCTACATGAAGGAGTAAGGAAATAAGAGTGGCCTTGCCCCACTCTTCAGGTCCAGGTGTCTGGATACAGAGTGATTCCAACATTGTTCTGGCAACTGCACAGCCTCAAGCAGAACATGGCTGAGCCCAGGGAGATTAGGGTCTCCTCTGCATGCTCAGGCTCCACCCACATCAGAGTTGGCCTGGTGGCATTTGCACAGTCACTTGGACTCTTTCTTTCCTGTTCAGTTCCTTCATCTTTGCTCCTGATCAACCAAAGGCAGTTCAGAACGCAACAGCTCTGCTTATTTAGAGGGCTTCCTTTCAGGGCACTGATATGCTGGCAGCTCTGGGAGAAGATAGCTAGAGAGAACTGGAATCTACTCACAGCACCACTATCCTAGTTAAAAAACAAACAAACAAACAAAAACGAGTGAAGGGAGGGAAGAATGAGGGGAGGGAAAGGGGAGAGGACCTAAGTGTCCCTTAGCAGGGCTCTGAAGCTGAGGGACAGGCCTTCCCTGATGGCTCAGATGGTGAAGAATCTGCCTGCAATGCGAGAGATCTGGGTTCCGTTTCTGGGTTGGGAAGATTCTCTGGAGGAGGGCATGGAAACCCACTCCAGTATTCTTGCCTGGAGATCCCCATTGACAGAGGAGCCTGGTGGGCTACAGTTCATGGGATTGGACACCACTGAGTGACTAAGCACAGCACGAAGCTGAGGGACAGTCTCAGGAGGCAATATCGGGCTGGGAGCATCTGCCTACTCCTGCAATTGATTATTTTTTAGGCAGCATAGTTTATTTTGCAGACAAAATTTTTTGAAGCTTGGTTTAAGACAGAGGATGATGGGGAGAATAGACAGCAGTTGCCCACTTTGCCACAGAAGCTCTTAGGCTCCTCATATATGTAGGGAGTGGGGAAGGGAGGGAGGAGCTTCTCTGCAGCAGGTCCTGACTTTAGGAAGAAAGGCTACCATTTCAGCTGTTCCCGAGGATACTCCCTGCACGTGATGTATCCCCACAGGAGGACACTGGCTAGACCCCCATCCACACCAGGGTTCCTTGACCAATCATCTAGGACAAAACAGTAACAGCCATGCTCTCCTGCACCCATTTTTGGAGAAGCAGCACAGGCTGCTGAAAAGTCACAGCCTGCTGACCAGGAGGCCCCAAGCTTATATTTAGAGGCCTGCAGTTTTATCCAATTTGCAGTCAGAGCAGCAGCTATGAGGGGTCCTTTAGACATGATGTTAAGAACATGGGAGTAGACAGCTATAACCCCACATCTGCATGGGATGCCAGTTTATTTTAGGAGACTCTAAATTCAGCATAAGATGCATTCAACAAAAAATTCTGGCCTCATCCAGCACAGTCCTCCTGGAATATTCTGAGATATAAAATAATGTACCAGGAGAACACAGGCCTTCCCTGTTCATCTGTTCAAGCATATATCACTAGTAACTTCTCATTTTTAAAATCCCCAATTGGATCTCTAGCAAGTCCATTGGAATTCTCTCAAAACACACTCGACAGAGCTCTCACCCCAGAGCCAGGCCAAGGTGGAGTGAGCCATCTGCTCCCATGCTGTCCCCTCTCCCTTGTTCCTGCAGGGGGCAGAAAGCTGGGAGGGGCAGCCAGGAGGGTGGGTGATCATTTAAGGGCTCCCACTCCTCAGACCCCCTCTGAGTGGGCTCCTTTGGTGTGTTTCTGGGTTCCACTCTTTAGACTAAAGAATGCTCACAGGTTCTAATAAGTCATAAGAATCTGACCTGGAAGTAGGGTGAGGACTTGGACTAAACTGGCCAAATTGAGCTCACTGGTGCAGAGCCCTCCGCTCTCCCCTGCCTTCTTTCAACACCCAGGTTCTTGCAAGGGTGGGCCCAAGTCCAGAACTCCTATACAACTCGATCATGCGGCTTCACACTCCACCCTCCGACACACTCACGAGTTCTGTCTGCAAATACATCCAGCTCTTATGAAAGGTGGGAGAGAAGGAGAGAGGGAAAGGAGGAAGGAGGAAAAGGAGGGAAAGGGAGAGAACAGAGAAGGAGGGAAGTCAACTAGTTGGTTCGTAGTTGGGTAGTGACTGACTGGGGGCTTCCCAGGTGCTGCTAGTGGTATAGAACCTGCCCACCAATGCAGGAGACATAAGAGATCTGGGTTCGATCCCTGGGTTGGGACGATCCCCTGGAGGAGGGCATGGCAACCCACTCCAGTATTCTTGCCTGGAGAATCCCATGGACAGAGGAGCCTGGCGGGCTGCAGTCCACAGGGTCACACAGAGTCAGACACGACTGAGCGACTGAGCATACACACATGCACACAGTGACTGGCTAGTCAGTTAGTCGAGCTCTAACAGGGATCTTGCCTGTGGCCCCGGGGCAGCAGATGGCTGACAGCCTCTCAGTGAGCATGGAGTGAGGACAGGAGGACCACGTTCCTTGGCAGCATGTGGAGGGCACGGGTGCAGCAGTGTACACAGGGGGCGGGTTCTGGCCCAGAAGGCATGGCTTCTCGGTTCTTCCCAGACAGACTGCTGCAAACACAGGTGCCTCACCTCTCACTGGACACAGTTGGACCACATAGACACCTGGTGGCCTCGGGTGGGCTGGGAATGCTGAGCTGTGGGTGTCCTGGATGTCCGGATGTCCCGGAGAAGGTGGATGCCCCCAAAGCTAGCCTGAAGCTATAGGAGTGAGGCAGAACTGGTGCCCAAGAGCTTGGGTAGGGTGTCCCCTCAGTCCGGGCAGATGCTTCAGTCAGACAGGCTGCATCTGCCGCAGAGTGCACCCCTCAGCTCCTTTCATACATACTAAGCACCACTGGACACCTGGGAGAACTGAAGCACTGGTGGTGTGTGCTCCCCCCGCCCACACGGCAGGCAGATGTGTCCTGCTCTGAGCCCCCCAGACCTGTGTGAGCTGGTCTGTTCCTGGTGCCTAGGGCAGGGCCAGGCCCCCCACAGCCCTAACTGAGGTCACCGAGCGAGCCACTAAGGGCCGGAGGATGAGCTGTCAAGATCCCCCAAAGTGCAGATGAGGAAACACGCCCAACCCAAGCTCTGCCTGATGGGTTCTCTGTGCCAGTGGGATCCAGCCCAACCTGGCTTGCCCGTCACCCTCTTGTCTACACAGAGCAGGCCCTGCATCCAAAGACAGCTGGCCTTCAGCTGACCAACTGGCTAGACACGGAAGGAAAAGCCACAAAATAAGCCTGCACAATATCACCTCTCGTGAACAGCCTATCTGGGGTTGAGGTGAGCTGCTGTCATTTGAATTGAGTCTGAGCACATGTGCGCACAGACCCCCCTCACCGACTCACTCTTTTTACTTCAAGCTAATTCAAGCTGTGATGCTGCATCCCCCAGTCACCCTAGAAACCCACAATGACAGCTTAGACCTTCTCACTGTCCTGATTCATAGATGTAGACAGGGAACACACCATCAAAGAGCCAGGGACAGCTTGGGGTCACCAAGAACCTGGGAATAAGCACTCTACACTCTCTTTAAAGAAAAAAATCCCCTTATCCACATTTATCTGAAGGGCTGGTTTTCCTAATCTAGAAGAAAGTAAGTGAGAAAGAGAAAGAAATAATAAGACAACTCTGGAACCTAAAATGAAGGTTACTAAGTGACAGAAGCCAATCTGAAAAGGTAACATACTGTATGAGTCCAACAGTGTGACATTCTGGAAAAATTACTGGAGTTAGGACTTGCCGGGGTTTAAGGGAGGAGGGATGACTAGGTGGAGTACAAAGGATTTTTAGGGCAGTGAAACTACACTGTGCAATACTATAAAGGTGGATACCTGCTATTTGTCCAAGCCCACCGAACGTTCACACCTAGAGTGAACCCTAATGTAAAACGTGGACTCTGGGTGATCATGATGTGTTGAAGTAGGTTCATCAGTTGTAACAGACGCACCATCCTGGTGAGGGAGGCTGATAATGGGGGAGGTAGGGAGAAGCAGCTGGGAGTTATATGAGAAATCTCTGTACCTGCCCCTCAGTTTTGCTGTGAACCTAAAACTAAAATAACAAGTCTACTTAAAAAAAAAAAAGACAATCCTGACATATGAAATCCCTGTTATCATGGCAACCTCATGCAGGGGTATTTCTAAAGCACCCAGTCTATTCCCTTCCCATCCATTTAAAAAGGGGGAAAAAAGAAAGAGTGGGGTGAGGGTGAGGGAAATTCAGAATTAAACCAGGTCCCATCACAGAACCCAACATTCTGCATTTGTTCAAAAAATACTCTGGACAATTTTGTTCAAGAGCCAGGGACCCCTCAGCAAAGCCAGCCCAGGCTGTCAGCCTAGACCCTGGTGCGGTCAAATGGAGGCAGACCCCTCCTCAAGTCACACAGCAGGAGCGCTCCAACCCAGCCCGACAACCCCGGAGAATACAGCACCCAAGGAGCCCAGGGAAGTGACACCCAGGACTTCAACACCACCCGAAACGAGAAAAACTCTCCCCTTTTCAGACATTGGTCTACTCACCGCCTTCCCTTGGCGAGGAAACCCATGAAACTCACAAACAAGCAGAGCCAGGGGGTACCCACAGGCCTGGGCAGCCCCATTGGCCACTCCTGCCTGGGACAGCTTGCTGCCTGAGACCCCAAGCAGGTCACCAAGGAGCAGGATGTCACCCCAGTCTCCCACGCTGGGGTGCCGCGGGCCTCCTCCTTCTGGGCACGCTGTGCTGTGGGCAGTTAGTCCAGGGTGAGGCTGGCAGGAACCCCACGAGCTCGGGGCTGGTGGTCTGGAGTGGCCCTGCCTCCCTGTTCCC
>NW_011494629.1:2949703-2955086 GCF_000754665.1 Bison bison bison
GCGGGGGGGTGGTGGTCGGGGGTGCCCCTGCCTCCCTGTTCCAGGCCTCAAGGGGCCCCAGTGGCACCCACGGCAGCCTCTTTTCTTCTCTGTCTAATCTCACAGCTGCAGGGAGACGCTGAGCCCTGACAAAGCCCGCCTGCTCCTCCAGAGCCAGCAGGAGGGGTGAGGGGAGTGCAGCCCGCAGCCCGCAGCCTGGGATGCCGACTGTCACCATGGTAACAGGAAGGGTGGGGGAGGGTGGGCGAGGAGCTGGTGGGACCTGTAGGGCCAGGGAGTCTCTACAACCATGGGCAAAGGAGGAGGCCCTGGCAGGCTGTGAGGGGCCTTGTTTCTTGTTCTGAACACCTCTGCCACCCACCTTCTCTCTTGCAGACTTTTTTAGAAGATTCTGTGGCAACAGGGCATTTAAAATGCTTCATCACCACAATGATGTAGTGTGCGGACATTTAACACATGCCTACAAGGAATACTCATCTGCTTAAAGAGTCCTTTGTTTGGAGACTATGGGTGTAGGGGGTGTGTGTGCCTCTCACATTCAGGCTTGCCTCCACACTCACATTTTACGCTCATACCTGCCTGCACCCCTCATTTGGAGAATGCTAACTGAAGCCTGGATCCTCAGGGTGTGTCAGCTCCCCTGAGCCCTGTCCGTGAATGTGACACAGACTTACTTGTTTGTTTCCAGCTGTGCACCTGTAAGGTGAGTAAGGTGAATACAGTCATCATGGAGTTTTCTGCCAAGATCACCAAGGAGATACATGCCTTGCTGAGGTCATTTCCTCTGTAAGTGATAAGCCTGGACTGAATGGTGTGTCATATACTTTTGAAAGTGCCAAAACCACAACTGGCCAGCACTGAGCAGACCTAGGGCACGGGTGTGAAGCAGAAAACTGCGAGGCCAGCCATCTTTCCTGGCTCAGTTCGCCAACACCTTGAGAAGTGGTGTCTCAGCTTCCCACCGGACCTGAGTGTCCTTCACTCCCCTGTCCAGGATCTCATTAACATCTTCATAATTCAATGTCTGCAGGCCTACAAATGCCCACTGAAGTCCCCTTGGTGAGGGGCCTGGGAGGACACAGTGGGTTTGAAACCTCAAAGTCTTCACTTTTCACTCTATGAATTTATCTATACATGTACACTTTTGGTAGCATCAAAACAACTTGCAAAGAGAATGTGCTAATATGTTCCTTAGGGCGTTCAGGAAGGAGGGGACATATGTATACCTGTGGCAGACTCATGATAATGTGTGGCAGAGGCCACAAATATCGTAGAGGAATTGTCCTCCAATAATTATATTTTGTGCTAAAGTTCTCAATATTGTACAATTATAATCTTTGACAATTATTAGTTACTCAAGAACAGTTATGTTTTATGTGTATTGTTCAATTGTCATCACCAATAGAATGATACTGAGAAAAAAAAAAAAGAAAAGGTTTAGTTATTGATAATGAAAGTTTTTAGGTTGATTCATAATTCCTCATTGGAAGTTCAAGGAGAGGCAAAGAATAATTTTTTAGTATGTTGTAAATATTAGAATTTTAAAATTAAAATGTTACATCACTTTAATAAGGTAATTCATAGAGTATACTTACTACAGTGATTTGATATGTTGTTCAGTCGCTCAGTCACATCCAACTCTTTGCAACCCCATGGACTGCAGCACACCAGGTTTCCCTATCCTTCACCATCTCCTGAGCTTGCTCAAACTCTTGTCCATTGAGTCAGTGATGCCATCCAACAGTCTTGTCCTCTGTCATCCCTTTCTTCTCCTGCCTTCAATCTTTCCAAGCACCAGGGTCTTTTCTAATGAGCTGGCTCTTTGTATTAGGTGACCAAAGTATTGGAACTTCAGCTTCAGCATCAGTCCTTCCAATGAATATATATTATGATTGACTTGTTTGTTCTCCTTGAAGTCCAAGGGACTCAGTGTACTGCTTTATCTTATCCAGAGAGATATACTTTAATCTAGATCAGAAAGTCAAGGAAAGACCCAGACATCATGACAATCCAGGGGAGATTCAGGAGAAATAACAAAAGAAGTGCGGGATCCCAAAAAGGGAAAAAGCATTAGTGAGAAGTTTGGCAAAATTTGGAAGAGTTCTGGTGACATGTTTTCATTATGAACTTAAATGATGACAAGTGCAATTTCAGCTTCAGCTACTGAAATTCAATCCTCTGAGAATATGATGTTTAAAACCTAGAACAACTCTTTCTTGGAAAAAACAGATTACAAATTTCAATTTTGAACACTTCCTTCACTTAGCCAAGAAGAGCATCTATGGACAAAGAATCCAACTTAGACCCTGCCCTGATGTCCCCAAGCTCCAGATTTCATCTGTACCTGCAGAGGGCCTGGGGACTTGAACCTGAGGGCTGCCAATTCCACCTGATTTCCAGCTGCCAGCCTTTTACCCCTGCAGCCCAGGGCAGCTCAACCCAGCACAGACCCCTGAGCATACCTTCCTTGTCCTGAAAATACAAAATGTGCCTGAAGTTATGGCACCAGAAAGAAAGGAAATGCTCAAACGAACAAAATAGATTGTCAACAGAAATCAGGACTTGACGTGAAGGAGCTCCTACTTGCCACAGCCGGAATAATTTGAGCAACAAAATAAATGACATTTAGATCTTTAATCCATCTTAATTTTATCTTTCTGGATAGTGTTAGGAGCTGCTCTAATTTCATTCTTTTGCACTTAGTTGTCCAGTTCTTCCAGCACAACTTATTGAAGAGACAGTTTTTTTTCCCGTTGTGTATTCTTGCCTCCTTTGTCAAAGATAAGGCACCCATATGTTTGTGGGTTTATCTCCAGACTCTATCCTGTTCTATTGGTCTATACCTCTATTTTTGTGACAGTACCATACTGTCTTGATGACTGTAGCTTTGTAGTATTGAAATCAGGTGAGTTGATTCCTCCAGCTCCATCCTTCTTTCCCAAGATTGCTTTTGTGTTTCCATTTGAATTATGAATTTTTTTGCTTCAATTCTGTGAAAAATGCCATTGGTAATTTGATAGGGATTGCATTGAATCTGTATATTGCTTTTGGTAGTATAGTCATTTTCACAATATTGATTCTTCCAACCCAGGAGCATGGAATATCCCTCAATCTGTTTATGTCATCTTTGATTTCTTTCATTAGTGTCTTATAGTTTTCTGCATATAGCTCTTTTGTCTCCTTCAGTTCAGTTCAGTCCAGTCACTCAGTCGTGTCCGACTCTTTGCAACCCCATGAATTGCAGCACGCCAGGCCTCCCTGTCCATCACCAACTCCTGGAGTTCACTCAAACTCACGTCCATCGAGTCGGTGATGCCATCCAGCCATCTCATCCTCTGTCGTCCCCTTTTCCTCCTGCCCTCAATCCCTCCCAGCATCAGAGTCTTTTCCAATGAGTCAACTCTTCACATCAGGTGGCCAAAGTACTGGAGTTTCAGCTTTAGCATCATTCCTTCCAAAGAACACCCAGGGCTGATCTTTAGAATGGACTTGTCTCCTTAGGCAGGTTTATTCCTAGGTATTTTATTCTTTTAGTTGCAATGGTAAATAGAATTGATTTCTTTATTTCTCTGATTTCTCGTTGTCAGTATATAGGAATGCAAGTGATTTCTGTGTATTGATTTTGTATCCTGTGCCTATACTAAATTCACCGATTAGTTCTAGTGATTTTCTGATGGTATCTTTAGGGTTTTCTATGTACAGTATCATGTCATCTACAAATAGTGAGAGTTTTACTTCTTCCTTTCCAATCTAGATTCCTTTTATTTCTTTCTCTTCTCTGATTACCATAGCTAGGACTTCCAGAACTATGTTGAATACAAATGGCAAGAGTGGACATCCTTGTCTTGTTCCTGATGTTAGAGGGAATGTTTTCAGTTTCTCACCATTGAGTATAATGTTTGCTGTGGGTTTGTTGCATATGGCCTTTATTATGTTAAGATAGGTTCCTTCTATGCCCATTTTTTTCTTTTAAATTAATTAATTTATTTTACTTGGAGGCTAATTACTTTACAATATTGTAGTAGTTTTTGCCATACATTGACATGAATCGGCCATGGGTGTACACGTGTTCCCCATCCTGAACCCCTCTCCCACCTCCCTCCCCATCCCATCCCTTAGGGTCATCCCATTGCACCAGCTCTGAGCACCCTGTCTCACGCATCAAACCTTAACTGGCGATCTGTTTCACATAAGATAATGTACATGTTTCAATGCTATTCTCTCAAATCATCCCACCCTTGCCTTTTCCCACAGAGTCCAAAAGACTGTTATTTACATCTGTGTCTCTTTTGCTGTCTCACACATAAGGTCATCATTACCGTCTTTCTAAATTCCACATATATGCGTTAGTATACTGTATTGGTGTTTTTCTTTCTGGCTTACTTCACTGTGTATAATAGGCTCTAGTTTCATCCACCTCATTAGAACTGATTCAAATATATTATTTTTAATGGCTGAGTAATATTCCATTGTGTATATGTACCATAGCTTTCTTATCCATTCATCTGCCGATGGACATCTAGGTTGCTTCCATGTCCTGGCTATTGTAGACAGTGCTGCAATGAACATTGGGGTACACATGTCTCTTTCAATTCTGGTTTCCTTGGTGTGTATGCCCAGCAGTGGTATTGCTGGGTCATATGGCAGTTCTATTTCCAGTTTTTTAAGGAATCTCCACACTGTTCTCCATAGTGGCTGTACTAGTTTGCATTCCCACCAACAGTGTAGGAGGATTCCCTTTTCTCCACACCCTCTCCAGCATTTATTGTTTGTAGACTTTTTGATAGCAGCCATTCTGACCAGCATGAGATGGTTATTATGGTTTAGATCTGCCTTTCTCTGATAATGAGATATGTTGAGCATCTTTTCATGTGTTTGTTAGCCATCTGTATGTCTTCTTTGGAGAAACGTCTGTTTAGTTCTTTGGCCCATTTTTTGACTGGGTCATTTATTTTTCTGGAATTGAGCTGCAGGAGCTGGTTGTATATTTTTGAGATTAATTCTTTGTCAGTTGCTTCATTTGCTATTATTTTCTCCCATTCTGAAGGCTGTCTTTTCACCTTGCTTATATTTTCCCAGATAATCACGATGGTGTGATCACTGACCTAGAGCCAGACATCCTGGAATGTGAAGTCAAGTGGGCCTTAGAAAGCATCACTACGAACAAAGCTAGTGGAGGTGATAGAATTCCAGTTGAGCTATTCCAAATCCTGAAAGATGATGCTGTGAAAGTGCTGCACTCAATATGCCAGCAACTTTGGAAAACTCAGCAGTGGACACAGGACTGGAAAAGGTCAGTTTTCATTCCAATCCCAAAGAAAGGCAATGCCAAAGAATGCTCAAACTACCACACAATTGCACTCATCTCACACTCTAGTAAAGC
>NW_011494629.1:2955191-2955640 GCF_000754665.1 Bison bison bison
TGATGTTCAAGCTGGTTTTAGAAAAGGCAGAGGAACCAGAGATCAAATTGCCAACATCTGCTGGATCATGGAAAAAGGAAGAGAGTTCCAGAAAAACATCTATTTCCACTTTAATGACTATGCCAAAGCCTTTGACTTGTGTGGATCACAATAAACTGTGGGAAATTCTGAAAGAGATGGGAATACCAGGCCACCTGATCTGCCTCTTGAGAAATTTGTATGCAGGTCAGGAAGCAACAGTCAGAACTGGACATGGAACAACAGACTGGTTCCAAATAGGAAAAGGAGTTCGTCAAGGCTATATATTGTCACCCTGCTTATTTAACTTATATGCAGAGTACATCATGAGAAACGCTGGGCTGGAAGAAGCACAAGCTGGAATCAAGATTTCCAGGAGGAATATCAATAACCTCAAATATGTAGATGACACCACCCTTATGGCAGAAAGT
>NW_011494629.1:2956179-2960190 GCF_000754665.1 Bison bison bison
TCTGAGTGAACTCCGGGAGTTGGTGATGGACAGGGAGGCCTGGCGTGCTGCGATTCATGGGGTCACAAAGAGTCAGACACGACTGAGCAACTGATCTGATCTGATAGTTTTCTTCATTGTGAAAAAGCTTTTAAGTTTAATTAGGTCCCATTTGTTTATTTTTGCTTTTATTTTCATTATTTTGGAAGGTGGATCATAGAGGATCCTGCTGTGATTTATGTCAGAGAGCGTTATGCCTGTTTTCCTCTAGGAGTTTTATAGTTTCTGGTCTTACGTTTAGATCTTTAATCCATTTTGAATTTATTTTTGTGTATGGTGTTATAAAGTTTTTGACTTTCATTCTTTTGCAAGTGGTTGATCAGTTTTCCCAGCACTACTTGTTGAAGAGATTGTCTTTTCTCCATTGCATATTCTTGCCTCCTTTGTCAAAGATAAGGTATCCATAGGTACATGGATCTATCTCTGGGCTTTCTATTTTGTTCCATTGATCTATATTTCTGTCTTTGTGCCAGTACCATACTGTCTTGATGACTGTTGCTTTGTAGTATAGTCTGAAGTCAGACAGGTTGATTCCTCCAGTTCCATTCTTCTTTCTCAAGATTGCCTTGGCTATTCGAGGTTTTTTTTGTATTTCCATACAAATTGTGAAATTATTTGTTCTAGTTCTCTGAAAAATACTGTGGGTAGCTTGATAGGAATTTATGCCCATTTTTTGAAGAATTTTTTTTTTTTTTATCACAAATGGGTTCTAAATTTTGTTAAAAGCTTTTTCTGCATCTATTGAGATTATCATTTGGTTTTACTCTTTCAATTTGTTAATTTGGTGCATCACATTGATTGATTTGTGTATACTGAAGAATCCTTGCATCCCTGGGATAAACACGACTTGATCATGGTGTGGTGTTGAATTCTGTTTGCTAGAATTTTGTTAAGGATTTTTGCATATATGTTCATCAGTAATATTGGCCTGTAATTTTCTTTTTTTGTGATATCTTTGTCTAATTTTGGTATCAGGGTGATTGTACCCGCATAGAATGAGTTTGGAAGTGTTCCTTCCTCTGCAATCTTTGGGAAGAGTTTCAGAAGGATAGGCATTAGCTCTTCTCTAAATGTTTGATTGAATTCCCCTGTGAAGCCATCTGGCTCTGGGCTTTTGTTTTGGGGGAGATTTTTGGTCATATAAACTGTTCTCATTTCTTTTTTTTTCTGTTCAGCAGCAATGGTTTTCACTACTCTGTCTTTCAGCTCACCTCTTTGTTCCTCTGTATCATTTAATCTACTGTTAACTCTATCCATTGTATTTTTCACTTCTGTTGTTATACTCTTTATTTCCATTTGGTTGTTCTTCATATTTTCTGACTAGTTGTTTAAAACTTCTAACTTCTTGCTCTGTGTATCCATTCTCCTGAGTTCTTTGACCATCTTTGTGATCATTACCCTGAACTCTTTCTTGGGTAGACTGCCTATATCCACTTCACTTAGTTCTTCTTCTGAGATTTTTATCTTGCTGCTTTGTTTGGAACATATATCCTTGTCAGCTCATTTTTAATTCTATATATCTGGAAGGTTGGTTATGTTTCCCAACCTTGCAGAAGTAGCCTCTTGTAGGGGACATCCTATGTATCCCAGCAGTATGCTCACCTCATCACCAGAGCCATATGCTCTAGAGGTGTCCTTTATGTGGACTGCATGGGTCCTTTTGTTGCGGGCTGACTACTATGGGCAGTTTGGTAGGCTTGATTGGCCCTTGGTCTAGTTGGTTGCTAGGCCTTGCCTTGTGCAGAGGCTGCTGGCTGCTATTTTGCAGGTCTGGGTTACAGGCAGCAGTGTGTCACTGCTATAATTTGTCCATGATAACCAGGGACCTTTCTAAGATTTAGCTACTAAGGTTTGTAGTTATACAGTAATCAGTCTACTGGGAGCTGTACGTCACACAGTCTGAAGGCCTGGTAGGTAGTAGACTCCAAAAATTCCTTCCTCAGTGATATCTTCTGTAGTAGATATAATCTGAGAAATAGGAGTTACGATACTGGCACATCACTAGAATTTCACTGGGCTGTCAAGAATCAGTGCTATTCCTATGACTACAGTGTCTCCCATAGTGACGTCAACTACATTTGCAGACTGCCGTGTGATCTTTTCATGTTCCTAGAGCAAACATATGAGTTTACCCTTCTGGATGTCTGGTGTAATTGTGCTCAAAGATACTACAATTCTCTTGTACTGAGATTATCTCAAGGCACCAGTGTAAAGTGGACTTTCCCTCATTGCATGATCTGTTTATTCATTCCTTTCAGCTCTCCCTGGTGGATCAGATGTTAAAGAATCTGACTGCAAGGCAGGAGACCTGGATTTGATCCCTGAGTCAGGAAGATCCCCTGGAGAAGGAAATGGCAATCCATTCCAGTATTCTTGCCTGGAAAATTCCATGGACAGAGGAGCCTGGTGGGTTACAGTCCATGGGGTCTCAAGGAGTTGGACCTGGTTGAGTGATTGAGCACACACATATGCATGCCCTACATGAACATCCCCTTAATAGTCTGGTTTTCCATGGCCCTTCTGCCTGACTGTATGGTAAGTTATTGCCACTGTCCATGAGTCAGTAAAAATCGACATAGAAGGCCTTGTATCATTTGTTTTTTAATTATTTCATTACAGCGAGAGAACAGTATGCAACCCAGCCCACTGAGCTGACTTGTTCTTCAACTAGAGATTTTCCATCAGTCAATCATAGTACACTGACCTTCCAGCCAAGATGTTGTCTGTCTACCTAGGCACTGCCATTTGTAAATGAAATGACTCTTTCCTAGGAATGAATAAACAGATCATGCAATGAGGGAAAGTCAACTTTATACTGGTGCCTTGAGATAATCTCAGTGCAAGAGAATTGTAGTATCTTTGAGCAGGAAAGAGTCATTTAGTCAACAGAGAGCTGTGGATTCAGCAGATCCTCAAAGCTGCCTTACAGGAAAGAAGGCCATCTACACATGAATATGATGAGTACTTCCTTCCATTCCCCAATAGCATGTTCCTGGAAAAACTATTTCCGTATTACTATGGAAATCTTCTTGGCACTGACTTCCTTATATCAGAATGTGTCTCTGATTTAACCCAACATATTATGGGTATTTCAGGTTTCAAAATCATTTTATACCTTCACTCATAGGGTCAGTTTCGATCAATACTCAATCAAAAGCTAGTAATTGTGTCTCACACAGGATACACGGTACTACCATGGCTAGAAATTTTCCAGTCCAAAATCCCAGCGGTCACCACTGGGTGGCACTCATGGGCTTTTGCCATGAACTCCAGTCTGTGCAAATATTCATGGGCATGCAAGCCATTCTCCTTTTCCATGGGCCACATAGAGCTATTGTACAGAGAATTTGTAGGTGCCAGAACTCTAACTCCTAATATGTCATAAAAGAGTCTGGTCATCTCTTTGACTACCAGATATCCAATACTGTTTCAAATTAACAACCTGTATGGGCTCAGATTCAAAAAACTAAGATCATGGCATCCGGTCCCATCACTTCACGGCAGATAGATGGGGAAATAGTGGAAACAGTGGCTGACTTTATTTTTCTGGCCTCCAAAATCACTGCAGTTGGTGATTGCAGCCATGAAATTAAAAGACGCTTACTCCTTGGAAGGAAAGTTATGACCAACCTAGACAGCATATTAAAAAGCAGAGACATTACTTTGCTGACAAAGGTCTGTCTAGTCAAGGCTATGGATTTTCCTGTGGTCATGTATGGATGTGAGAGTTTGACTATAAAGAAAGCTGGACTATAAAGAAAGCTGAGCCCCGAAGAATTGATGCTTTTGAATTGTGGTGTTAGAGAAGACTCTTGAGAGTCCCTTGGACTGCAAGGAGATCCAACCAGTACGTCCTAAAGGAGATCAATCCTGGGTGTTCATTGGAAGGACTGATGTTGAAGCTGAAACTCCAATACTTTGGCCACCTGATGCGAAGAGCTGACTCATGGGAAAAGACCCTGATGCTGGGAA
>NW_011494629.1:2960762-2963017 GCF_000754665.1 Bison bison bison
GGCATCACCAACTCGATGGACGTGGTTTGGGTGGACTCCGGGAGTTGGTGATGCACAGGGAGGCCTGGCGTGCTGCAGTTCATGGGGTCGCAAAGAATCGGACACGACTGAATGACTGAACTGATGGGCTCAGATAGAATTGAGCCTTCTGTATTTCCCATTAACACAATTTTATGCCTTCTGCTTTACAATACTAGGTAGGAGAAATGACTTCTAGTCAGACATAATATCCATTGATTAATGCATTTAGGTAAAAGAGATGCATCCACTTCACATAAAATCTACTCAAACATTCCAATTGTCCTCCAAATTTTCATCTATCAAACGTTTCTTCCTCTATCTTCCCAATCTAACTGTAATCCTCATCAGGACCTCACCACCAAGTTTTGGAATCACAGTGCATTGGGGTCCCAATGTCAGGATGTCCCAGAAAAGTTTCTTCTCAATGCCTGGCCAATTTGCCCCCATATTTCCAAATGACCTTAAGTCCCTGACTGGGGACTGGGCCAAAAGACACTGACTCCTTCATCAATACAAATTCAGAATAATTTTCTGGACCATCATCATCAGTGAGTCAAGATTAAATTTCTCAGTCATCTTTGCCTTCTGTTTTAATTCCTTCAAACTAGGATAAATAGCGGAGAAGGCGATGACACCCCACTCCAGTACTCTTGCCTGGAAAATCCCATGTACAGAGGAGCCTGGTGGGCTGCAGTCCATGGGGTCACTCAGCGTCGGACATTACTGAGCGACTGCACTTTCACTTTTCACCTTCATGCATTGGGGAAGGAAATGGCAACCCACTCCAGTGTTCTTGCCTGGAGAATCCCAGGGACGGGGGAGCCTGGTGGGCTACCGTCTATGGGGTCGCACAGAGTCAGACACGACTGAAGCGACTTAGCAGCAGCAGCAGGATAAATAGAGCATATTTGTTTAAATCTCTTCAAAGTTGAGGGAGTAGCTGGGGTTCCCATTGGTCCAGCCAACCTCCATTAGTGCTGCATTAAGACTTTTATTTCAACTCCATCAATGTCCATTTTATTCATCCTATTTCTTAACTGTGTAAATACTTCTATGTTTCTTGGAAAAGTCCCTTGACTATCCTCTTTGTCTTTCCCATTCCCTTGTGAATTATTCTAACTTTGTTAGTTTCTCTAAGACCCATAAGGGGAAGCTGATGGCATTATCCACATAATGGGACAACTCCATCACACACAATGAGGCAACTCTCCTTGATTTCAATAGTTTCTCAGTTTTGTCCCTCTGCCACCTGAACTACTTCTTGGTGACCAGAAGTCTCTTAGAGGTGCTTGTTATTTCATTTGTTGTTCCAACATAATTTTTCCCTTTGGTCATGTTACTAAGGCTACCCATAGTTCAGATGAGCTGAAATACAAGCTTGAAAAATGGCCTCAGGTTTCCCATTCAATGCTCTCCTTTATTTTCATTTTAGCTATTCATTCAGCAATAACCAAGGAATTATATACTTTTTTTTCTCATTATCTTTCATTTTCTTGTGTATTTATTAAACCAGTGTCTGAGGCATTGGGTGTACCAATTCCATTGGTGACTTTTACCTCTAGTAATTGATCACAGCGTAGCTACTGTTTCATACCATGGGTATCAGTTTCATCAACCCCATTTCTTCATTATTCCTTTTCTCAAAAGAATGCTTTCACAGTGTTTTAGTAAGTCAGGATCACTAAAGCCCAAGTCCCAGTTCTGACACCCACTGTGTCTGGGATTCCCCAAGGTCACCTTCAGGTTTGATGATTTTCTAGATGGGCTTACAAGACCCAGAAAAGTTAATATATGGATTATTACAGCAGATAGATACAGACTAAAATCAGCAGAAGAGATAGGTACATAGGTAGAGACCAGGAAAAACCAGGTGCAAGCTTCCAGTCATCCTCGCTCAGTGGAAGTGCACAGATAGCACTTAATTACCCCTGCAATAATGAGTAACAACATGTGTGAAGTGTTGCCAATCAGGCAAGCTCACCAGAGCCTCCTGTCCAGGAATTCTACTGAATGCCTGTGACATAAGCACAGAGCACTTTAGTCATCAGCCCCTCCAGAGATCTGACTGACCTAGCATAACCCAGAGCCCCAGGCAAACAAAAATAGGCATTCACTATAAACCACACTAAACGACAGAAATGGTATGGACCTAACAGAAGCAGAAAATATTAAGAAGAGATGGCAAGAATACACAGAAGAACTGTACAAAAAATATCTTCACGACCCAGATAATC
>NW_011494629.1:2963117-2964360 GCF_000754665.1 Bison bison bison
ACATCCTGGAATGTGAAGTCAAGTGGGCCTTAGAAAGCATCACTACGAACAAAGCTAGTGGAGGTGATGGAATTCCAGTTGAGCTATTCCAAATCCTGAAAGATAATGCTGTGAAAGTGCTGCACTCAATATGCCAGCAAATTTGGAAAACTCAGCAGTGGCCACAGGACTGGAAAAGGTCAGTTTTCATTCCAGTCCCAAAGAAAGGCAATGCCAAAGAATGCTCAAACTACCGCACAATTGCACTCATCTCACATCTGATCTGATAAACCACACTGTTAGTATAAACTGTCTAGCATGGCCCAAGACCCCAGGTAAACAAAGACATTCTTATCAGACAGGATAATGCAAGTGCTTAGAAGTTACATGCCAAGATCCAGTCAAAGACCACTCCTTTCTTTGGAACAAGCTACGTTTAAGCATCCCAAGACTTCTGAGTTAACCTCTAATAAAAGTCTTGAATTCTTTTGTTTAGCTTCCTACTACTTGTTATACTTTTTATCTGATAATTCTACTAGTTATATTATGAAAGCTATTGGTGCATATATATTAACATACCACACTACCTTCCAGAATTCCCTTCAGTTCAGTTCAGTCGCTCAGTCGTGTCCGACTCTTTGTGACCCCATGAATCGATGCATGCCAGGCCTTCCTGTCTATCACCAACTCCTAGAGTTCACTCAAACTCATGTCCATCGAGTCGGTGATGCCATCCAGCCATCTCATCCTCTGTCGTCCCCTTCTCCTCCTGCCCCCAATCCCTCCCAGCATCAGAGTCTTTTCCAATGAGTCAACTCTTCACATGAGGTGGCCAAAGTACTGGAGTTTCAGCTTTAGCATCGTTCCTTCCAAAGAAATCCCAGGGCTGATCTCCTTCAGAATGGACTGGTTGGATCTCCTTTTGGTCCCAGGGACTCTCAAGAGTCTTCTCCAACACCACAGTTCAAAAGCATCAATTCTTCGGTGTTCAGCTTTCTTCACAGTCCAACTCTCACATCCGTACATGACCACTGGAAAAAAACATAGTCTTGACTAAACGGACCTTTGTTGGCAAAGTAATGTTTCTGCTCTTCAATATGCTATCTAGGTTGGTCATAACTTTCCTTCCAAGGAGTAAGCGTCTTTTAATTTCATGGCTGCAGTCACCATTTGCAGTGATTTTGGAGCCCAGAAAAATAAAGTCTGACACTGTTTCCACTGTTTCCCCATCTATTTCCCATGAAGTGATGGGACCAGATGCTAT
>NW_011494629.1:2964460-2976948 GCF_000754665.1 Bison bison bison
TGAGCTTTAAGCCAACTTTTTCACTCTCCACTTTTACTTTCATCAAGAGGCTTTTGAGTTCCTCTTCACTTTCTGCCATAAGGGTGGTGTCATCCGCCTATCTGAGGTTATTGAGATTTCTCCCGGCAATCTTGATTCCAGCTTGTGTTTCTTCCGGCCCAGAGTTTCTCATGTTTCTCATGATGTACTCTGCATATAAGTTAAATAAACAGGGTGACAATATACAGCCTTGACGTACTCCTTTTCCTATCTGGAACCAGTCTGTTGTTCCATGTCCAGTTCTAACTCTCGCTTCCTGACCTGCATATAGGTTTCTCAAGAGGCAGGTCAGGTGCTCTGATATTCCCATCTCTTTCAGAATTTTCCACAGTTTATTGTGATCCACACAGTCAAAGGCTTTGTTTGGCATAGTCAATAAAGCAGAAATAGATGTTTTTCTGGAACTCTCTTGCTTTTTCCATGATCCAGCGGATGTTGGCAATTTGATCTCTGGTTCCTCTGTCTTTTCTAAAACCAGCTTGAACATCTGGAATTTCATGGTTCACGTATTTTTTGAGCATTACTTTACTAGCGTGTGAGATGAGTGCAATTGTGCGGTAGTTTGAGCATTCTTTGGCATTGCCTTTCTTTGGGATTGGAATGAAAACACCTTTTCCAGTCCTGTGGCCACTGCTGAATTTTCCAAATTTGCTGGCATATTGAGTGAAGCACTTTCACAGAATTCCCTTACTGATTGTTAAATCTGATTTTCATGGGTTTTCCAGGTACACAATTCTGTCACTTCCAAATGCTTATAGTCCAGTGTTCTGATTGTTGCCATAGCTTAAAGTAAACAATCAAGCATATATAGTTCCTGATATTTATGTTAAAGATTTTTATCATAAGATTATTTTCTAATCATTGATATTTTATCAGTTTCTAGAATGCCAGATATCATTTTCATTCTTTAAAAGCACAGGAAAACATCAAGACCAACACAGTTCATGGGTGTTCACTACCTATAGATCCTGTGTGAGCAACCCTTTGATGCTTTCAAGTTCAATCAGAGTCAGTAATATTGAATGTTTGATGGATAAAAACAAGTCTTTAGATAGGTTATCTTGAAAATAATAAAATCTAAATTACAGAAGAATATAAAATACACAGATGATTTGACCATGCCATCTGGATCCTTGTGTCCTTCTCCAATATTTTGGCTCACCCTCTTCCAGGAAACCAAATCATAGCCTTTGCTGCCTCTATTTCTCTGAGCCTTTACATCTAAATAATGCACATTATGCTGTATACTAGAAAAAGCAAAAGAATTCCAGAAAAACATTTACTTCTGCTTCACTGACCACACCAAAGCCTTTGACTGTGTGGATCACAAAAACACTGGAAAATTCTTAAAAGATAGGATTTCCAGACCACTTTACCTGCTTCCTGCAATACCTGTATACAGGTCAAAAAGCAACAATTAGACATGGAACAACAGACTGGTTCAAAATTAGGAAAGGAGTACGTTAAGGCTGTATATTATTACCCTGCTTATTTAACTTATATGCAGAGTACATCATGCACAATGCTGGACTAAATGAAGTAAAGCTGGAAGCAAGATTTCTGGGAGAAATATCAGTAACTTCAGATATGTAGATGACACCACTCTTAGGCAGAAAGCAAAGAGGAACTAAAGAGTTTCTTAACAAAGGTGAAAGAGGAGGGTAAAAAAGCTGGCTTAAAACTCAACATTCAAAAAACAAAGATCATGGCATCCGGTCCCATCACTTCATGGCAAATAGATGGGGAAACAATGGAAACAGTAAGAGACTTTATTTTCTTGGGCTCCAAAATCACAGCAGATGGTGACTGCAGCCATGAAATTAAAAGACACTCCTTGGAAGAAAAGCTATGACTAACATAGACAGTGTATTAAAAATCAGAGATATTTCTTTGCCGGCAAAGGTCTGTCTAGCCAAAGCTATGGTTTTTCCAATAGTCATGTATAGATATGAGAGTTGGACCATAAAGAAAGCTGAGCACTGAATAATTTTTTTTTTTAAGTTCTACCATTTTACTGCTCCAACCCATCTCCCTCCACCCTCATGCATGCATGCTCAGTCATGTAACCCTATGGACTACAACCCGTCAGGTTCCTCTGTCCATGGACTTTTCCAGGCAAGAATACTTGAGTGGGTTGCCATTTCCTTCTCCAAATTAATGCTTTGGAAATGTGGTGCTGGGGAAAACTCTTGAGAGACCCTTGGACTGCAAGGAGATCAAACCAGTCAATCCTAAAGGAAATCAATCCTGAACATACATTGGAAGGACTGATGCTGAAGCTGAAGCTACAATACTTTGGCTACCTGATGCGAAGAGCCAACTCATTAGAAAAGACCGTGATGCTGGGAAAGATTGAAGGCAGGAGAAGGGGATGACAGATGGTGAGATGGTTGGATGGCCTCACCAACACAATGGAGATGAATTTGAGCAAGCTCTGGGAGTTGATGAAGGACAGGGAAGCCTGGTGTGCTGCAGTCCATGGGGTTGCAGAGTTGGACACAACTAAGCAACTGAAGAACAAAGCTGTATCCTACATGCATTGCCAGAGCATCATTCTAAAACACACATCTGTTTATGCTCCAAATTCCCAATTTCTATGTAAAGCTTAACTCTTAGCACAATGCAGAAGAATTTTGAAACCTTATACTAGCTTTGTCCCAGCTTCTACCTATATCCAGTACCTATTCTTACCGGAAAAACCTATTCGATATTCCCCAGACATTTCATGCATGTTGCTATAACTAGATTGTGCCTTCTTCCATATTCATATATTGACACCGTAACCTCCAAAATGATGGTTTTGGAGATGGGGCCTGTGGGAAATAAGTAAATTTAAATGAGCTCATAAGTAGGACCCTCACAATGGAATTAGTGCCTTAAAAAAAGAGACACCAGAGCATTCTCTCTCTGCCATGTGAGGACACAGTGAAAAGGCAACCACCTGCAAAGCAGAAACAGAGGTCTCACCAGAGAGTAACCATGTTGTACTTTGATATTGGACTTCTAGCCTTCAGAACTGTAAAGAAATAAATTTCTGCTGTTTAAGCCACCTGGTATATGGTATTTTGTTATGCTGCTGCTGCTGCTAAGTCGCTTCAGTCGTGTCCGACTCTGTGCGACCCCATAGACGGCAGCCCACCAGGCTCCCCCATCCCTGGGATTCTCCAGGCAATAACACTGGAGTGGGTTGCCATTTCCTTCTCCAATGCATGAAAGTGAAAAGTGAAGGTGAAGTCACTCAGTCGTGTCTGACCCTCAGCGACCTCATGGACTGCAGCCCACCAGGCTCCTCTGCCCATGGGATTTTCCAGGCAGGAGTACTGGAGTGGGGTGCCATTGCCTTCTCCTTTGAGCAGATTACTGAGGCTGTAAAATCTAGATACCACTTTCGCATTATTATAATTACTCACACATATTTCCCCCCTATTTCTCCCATCCCCCCAACAAACAGATCTTAAAAATTTTTAAATAGTTGTTGCAACTGACATTCAGTCGTTAGTTAGCACATGATCAAATCTGTAAAAAGATTTAAGAATACAAAGAAACTTAGTTACAAGAGCCTAACAATTCTGAAACAGTTCCAATGAGTATATGTGTGGAGGGAGGAGAGGTTTCCCAACAACAAGCAAATCTCAGACATCAACTGGGTGACCTACAAATCAACCCACACAGTGTCAGGTAAATAGTACCTGGAGATAGCATCAGACTCCACAGTTTAGGAGCTCAGCCCCACAAGACTGCCCTCTAGTTAAGATGTCAATTACAAGTCCATGTTGTCACTTCTGACCACCTGGGTACAGACTGGAGGTTCCTATGACTCCCTCATAAGGTTTGATTAATTTGCTGGAGTAGTTCACAGAACTCAAGAAACCTGCTTACTCACTGAATTACCAGCCTATTATGAAGGATATTAAAGGATATAAATCAATAGCCAAATAAAGAGGTATATAAGGTGAAATCTTAAATAAGGGAGCTTCTGTCCCTGTGGAGTATGGGATCCAGCATGGTGGCATATGCAATCATTCTGGTTCCCCAAACTCAATTCTCCAAACCCCTTCCTTTTGGGTTTATATGAAATCTTCCTTATATAGGCATTATTGATTAAATTGTCGGCCACTGGCTTTTTTCTTTTCTTATAAATCACAATAGTGCACAGTTGAAACTGACCAGGACACATGTTTATATCCCCTGGCAGGAATTTTTGCTGTTTCTTCTGCTTACTTCTGCCTGGAGATCCCTATTCATTTTCAAGACCCAGGTCAAATGTTACCTCCACAATGTCGCTTTCCTAACTGTATTATTCCTCCCCCACATACATGATCTGCAACATAATTGTGGCCCAGTACAAATGAAAATGCAAGACGTCTTACTCAGCAAGCAGCAAAAAAGTGCTGTGAAAGGTACTCATACAGAAAGTGTTTTTCTTTCTTCTGCTTTCTCTCTCACTTTTATTTGCTACTTAAAGTAATTCTGAGGAAAGAAAAATTAAAATTTAAAATTATAGGGACTTTCCTGGTAATTCACTGGCTAGGACTCCATGTTCCCAATGCAGGGTGCCAGGTTCAATCCCTGGTCAGGGAACTAGTTCCCACATGCCACAACTAAAGATATCACATGCCTCAGCAAAGATTGAAGATTTCATGTGCCACAACTAAGACCTGGCATAGCCAAAAAATTAATAATTAAAAAAAATTTTAAATTATCATATGAATTTTACCATTTACCTTTATATTGCATGCTCAGTCACTTCAGTCATATCTGACTCTTTGCAATCCCATGGACTGTAGCCTGCCAAGCTCCCCTGTCCATGGGATTCTCCAGGCAAAAATACTGGAGTGGGCTACCATGCCCTCCTCCAGGGCATCTTCCTGACTCAGGGATTGAACCTGAATCTCTTGCGTCTCCTGCATTGGCAGGCAAATTCTTTACCACTAGCTCCATCTGGGAAAACCATGATGCCAATTTAAAATGCAAACATAAGAACATTCAGCTTATATGTAGAATCACTGAAATTGCACAATTCATTGCTCATACATGCATACAGATTTCATTCTTGGGCAGAGGAAATGCTGCACAAAGCTGGGTCAACTGCTTTTATTTCACTTCTTGATATACTCACTTTCTGTCAACACCTCCATCTTTCTAGTGAGTGAGGGAAAACTTTTAAAAAGCATCTGTGTGTTGCCATGTCTTCCCCTTTCCTTCCATGCCATCATTTTTAGCTAAGTGGTTGGCCAATGTGGGGGAAGTAGCACAGATAAGAAAGCATAATTATAGGACTCCTGGGTCATTGGTGTTCTCCTGAAGACACTGTCTTCTGCATTTGAAGCAAGTTTTGTGTTTAAAGTAAGTTCTGCTTGAAGCGGCTCTCAGGCAGTCCCCAAAGCCCAGTTCACCTAGCTGTAGCCATCACATTCTTACATCATACCCTCCACTTGGCTCCTTTGGCTGTGCACCCAAGCCCTCTCCAGACTTGTTCTGTTTGGCAAGAGATGTGTCCCCTACGTGGGCTCCTCTGTGGGTCTGGCCCTGTCCTTCCCTTCATGAGCCTGGCACTGTGCTAGGTATGGGCACACAGCAGTCAGCAAGATGATGAAGGTCCTGTTCTCACAGGGCCTGTGTTCTCTAGGGGCCAGCTGGAGGTCAATGAGAAGAGAGAGGAAAGAAAATCAATAAACAAGAAAGCACAGTAAGTACAGTGCTACCTCTCTCTAAAGCATGCAGCGGGAGGGGAGAACGAGGCAGCAGCAAAGGGTCCCATGAAGCTGGGTCAAGAGGACAGAGAGAAGGAGCCATCAGAAGGGTTGGGATGAGCGTCCTGCTAGTCTTAGTGAGTGGCAACTGGTGAAGTGGGGCATTCAGAAGGAGAGGGCCCCTGCCTGGGCCAGGCAGGACCTCTATGTGAGGGTAAGACCCTGGAGCTCCTCTAAGAGCAGTGAGGACTCTGAGGGATGTGAGGCTGTAGGCTCTCCACCTGCTGTATTTGTGGTGGATCATGGTAGCTCCTGGTGGGGAAAGCATGGAGGGCCAGAGCAGGAGACCTTGATGGGGAGTTGGCTGAAGAGGTGGCAGTGGAGACTGAAGAAGGAGAAGGAATCCTGTGGTTAGCGCACTGTGCGTGCTACAAGTACTTGAGGATTGCAGTAGGTCAGAGCCGTCAAGTATTTCTCTCTGCGTAGACTTTCTTTCTAACCTGGGCAGGTAGTTATTTATTCCTATTTTCAGTACTCTCTCAGATGCTTCTTCATCCAAAATAGGGGTTAACAAAGCACAGTCCAGGACCAGAGCCAGCCTGCCACCTGTTTTGGTTCTACCTGTGATGTAAAATGAGTCTTACATTTTAGAATGATTGAAAAAAATGAGGTTTTGTTTGAACAAAGCCACACCCACTCACGGACATGTTGTCTATGCCACTTTGTGCTAAAAGGACAAGTAGAGTAATTTGAGGTCCACAAATCCTGATTATTTACTAGCTGGCCCTTTACACAAAGTTTGTCCATTCCGGTCCAAAACCCCGAGAGAAGGCGAATCTTTACTTCTCACTTAGTAACAACCACAGGTGAACATAAAGAAAGAACACAGTGGCGCAGAGGACAACACACACAAAGGCAAGCAGATGGGTATGAGGTCAGTGTCCACACACGCCAAGAGCCCGCTCTGCAAGAAAGGCTCCTGAGCAGAGGGGTGAGTGGGCCGTGTCTTGTCAGGGGCAAAAGAAGGCCCTGACCACAGATTGCAAATGGTAACCCATTTGCAATCTGAACTACAGGCTTAAAGTGGAAGCCAAGCCACAAAAACTTTCAGGAGGGCTATATGTCATTCCAGCAAGATGTGAGATCCTAAAGGGGCAGATGAAAGATGTGAAGTGGAAGCCATAAGAGGGATTCTCCAGGCAAGAATACTGGAGTGGGTTGCCATTTCCTTCTCCAGGGGGTCTTCCCAACCCAGGGATCAAACCCAGGTCTCCTGCATTGTGAGCAGATGCTTTAACCTCTGAGCCACCAGGGAAGCCCATAAGAGTTGGTAACTAACTGGATAAAGGGAAAGAAAGTGTTGAGACAAAATTGACTCCAGTTTCAAAAATTTGAACTGGGCAAAAATAATGTACCAGAGAGAAGAAATAAATCTGGTTTGGTTACAGGGGAGATGTGAGATAACAGTGAGATGATTTAAAAAGTCCTTTAGGCAGACATGAACTAAAAGTCAAGACAAAGAGTCTAGATAAAATATTAGGCAGCCATCAATTCAGAAACAAATGCAGCCTCCAGGGCAAGAACTTGAAGCAAGGAAAGCCACAGAACAAGCTCTTGCTTCTGTTAGGGGGTTAGAGGGAAAAACCATGGGAGGAAAGAGAAGAAGCAGAGACCAGAGAATCTGGACATTACCACATCACAGAGGCAGAGACCCTCAAGAAAGGGCTAGATGGACTCTCTGTAGAGGGCAGAAGGCATCCCACAGGGAAGAATTCCTGTCAATACCTTGCAATAAGTGTGAGGAGCTGGACCATAAAATATGGAGAAAGATAGTCATGACCAATAAGGCACATGGAGGAGAGTAAGGGGGAAATCACCAACATGAATGCATGCGTGTGAAAAGAATATTAAAGTTAAATAAGTGAAAAGCTAAAGTTGTGGTCTAATATCTCACAGCAGAGGAGAAAAACAAAACACGACAAGAGATTAGAGCCTTTGTTACTAAGAAAAAGATTAAAGTCATGCTATAACAAATTTTAGACTTTATAAGAAAATAACTGAAAGAGATGAAAGTTGAACACTAAATAATTAAGAATCCAATTTTACTATACCTAAGATGAATAAATAAAACATATACCAGGTTTATTACTTTTTTCCCTAAAGTTTTCAAATCAAACAGGGTAATCTTAAATTATATTCACCTATATGCAGCGTACATAATGCGAAATGCTGGGCTGGATGAAGCACAAGCTAGAATCAAGATTGCCAGGAGAATATCAGTTAACCTCAGATATGTAGATGCTGCTGCTGCTGCTGCTGCTAAGTTGCTTCAGTTGTGTCTGACTCTGTGCAACCCCATAAAAGGAAGCCCACCAGGCTCCCCCGTCCCTGGGATTCTCCAGGCAAGAACACTGGAGTGGGTTGCCATTTCCTTCTCCAATGTAGGAAAGTGAAAAGTGAAAGTGAAGTCACTCAGTTGTGCCCGACTCGTAGCAACCCCATGGACCGCAGCCCACCAGACTCCTCCATCCACGGGATATTCCAGGCAAGAGTACTGGAGTGGGGTGCCATTGTCTTTTCCGATATGCAGATGACACCACACTAATGGCAGAAAGTGAAGAGGAACTAAAGAGCCTCTTGATGAAGGTGAAAGAGGAGAGTGAAA
Source organism: Bison bison bison (assembly GCF_000754665.1). Taxonomy (NCBI): domain Eukaryota; kingdom Metazoa; phylum Chordata; class Mammalia; order Artiodactyla; family Bovidae; genus Bison; species Bison bison. The sequence goes on from NW_011494629.1 coordinate 2,972,858, forward strand.
AAGCTGGCTTAAAACTCAGTGTCCAAAAAACTAAATCATGGCATGCTGTTCCATCACTTCATAGCAAATAGATGGAGAAAAAATGGAAACAGTGAGATTTTATTTCCTTGGGCTCTAAAATCACTGTGGACGGTGACTATAATCATGAAATTAAAAGATGCTTGCTCCTTGAAAGAAAAGCTATGACAAACCTAGACAGCATATTAAAAAGCAGAGACCGCCTTGCCGACAAAAGTCCATATAGTCAAAGCTATGGTTTTTCCTGTAGTCAGGTATGGATGTGAGAGTTGGACTATAAAGAAGGTTGAACACTGAAGAACTGATGCTTTTGAACTGTGGTGCTCGATAAGACTCTTGAGAGTCCCTTGGACAGCAAGATCAAACCAATCAATCCTAAAGGAAACCAACCCTGAATATTCATTGGAAGGATTGATGCTGAAACTGAAGCTCAAATACTTTGGCTACCTGATGTGAAGAGCCAACTCATTGGAAAAGACTGATGCTGGAAAAGATTGAGGACAGAAGGAGAAACGGGTGACAGAGGATGAACTGGTTGGATGGCATAATCAACTCAATGGACATGAGTTTGTGCAAACTCCAGGAGACAATGAAGGACTGGGAAGCCTGGTGTGCTGCAGTCCCTGCGGTTGCAAAGAGACACACACAACCCAGCAACTGAACAACAACAACAAAGTGAAAGAATTTAGTGTTAAAGTTGGAAAAGAAATTAACAAGTGATGAGGGATAGGACAGAGGTCAAAGGCAAAGAGGGAACACTGATACTATATAGAAAGGTGGAGAGGGATCACTCACGTGGAAAACTATTTGCATAATGCTTACTTGCTCTCAACACTCATTCATTGAATGTGAACTACACACAGTGTACAAAGTAAATGAGATCTTGCTCTCCCTTCAAAAGATTTACTGACTAAAATATTGTATTTATAAAACAGAACCTATTTTCTTAGTGAATCTGAGTAAGAACTCTAATAACCTGATTTTTTTTTTCCATTTTCCCTTCTTTTTTATTTTTAAATTTTTATTTATTGGCTGTGCTGGGGTTTTGTTGCTGGGTGTGAGTTTTCTCTAGTTGTGGCAAGTGGAGGATACGCTCTCTTTGTGGCATGCAGGCTCTTCTTGCAGTAGCTTCTCTTGCTGCAGAGCATGGGCTCTAGGGCTTGTGGGCTTCAGTAGTTGTGGTGCATGGGCTCGGAAGTTGTGGCTCCCGGGTTCTAGAGTGCAGGGGCTCAGTAGTTGGAGTGCATGGGCTTAGATGCCCCAAGGTATGTGGGATCTTCCTGGACCAGGGATGGAACCCATATCCCCTGCATTGGCAGATGGATTCTTAACCACTGGACCACCAGGGAAGTCCTCCTTTTTCCCCTCTTGACACACATGTTCCTTACAAGAATGTCCCTTCCCCACACATAAGCAAGAGATTAAGATGGGATTGACAACCCTCAGCTCCAGGGGCGGATTCTGAAGGGCTTAAGCCAAGCAAGGTCTCATCTGTCTGGCAGAGTGAGTGGCAAAGTATTGAGTTTATGATTCAACCCTTTTTAATCATCCAATGGAGGTTTTTGTTGACTCTATAATAACAAATCTAACTGGAACTAAGCGGGGGGAAAAAGCAGAGTATAAAATCTAGATTCCTCAATGACTTTAACTCTTAGGGGTGTATTAAAAAAAAAAAATCCTGCTTCATTATGTGTCAGAAAAAGCCTAAATTCCTAAAGTTCTTACATCTGAATTTGGGAGTCAGCACCCCCATGAGGGGCAGTCCTCCAGGTTTTACTTACAACACCTGGCCATTCGGATGGCATTTATAAGACTAGTCACACTACCAACTTAAAGACTATTTTTCTGTTAAGTTCTGTCAACAGGTCTTATTAAACAAAATATCCAGCATCTGAATTAAAGTTTGTTTTTGGCCCATGCTGTACATTATTATTTTTATCAATATTGAGCAAATGGAACATCTTGAGAGTTCCTTCGCAATTAGAAACTTTACTCTTTTCTCTACTACTCAAAATCTAGGCAGAAAAGATAGCTTGTAAAATGTAAGAACTAAGTTACTGGAAGAGAGAGACAGGGGAAAAGGAAGAGGGGAGGAGGAAGAGAAAAAACACCACCAACCATCCTAGAATGATCTGACCAGTCCTTTTCCTTTATTTTTGTTTCCTTATAATTTCTGTGGTCTTCAAAAGTGAGTCATACTTCAGCCATACATATTAAAACCCACACAAAAACACTACATTTTAGCTTGAAAGTAAACATGTGGTTTGGAGTTTTAAAGTAAAACAGAACCAAATCATATTTTCTCCCTTCGTGATCCACTTCAAAGCCAAATATGATGTGTTAGCTTCTGTATGAGATCAGGTCATAGGAAAACAATTTTAATTATCAGAATGTTAGGAAATAGAAGTAAGTTAAATGTGTGCATCTCAGAAAGAAGGTGCACATTACCAGAGAATTCATTTATAATTCTTTTATGGAAGTGAAACATTAAAAATGGGATATACTAATCCATAGAAAGATTATTCAACCTATGAATACTCATAATTTATCTCCTATACTAAGGAATATCAAATCCTAATTGGATATTCTCCTCCTACTGTTTTTAGGCATTTATACAAAAATACTAAAGCTGTCAGATTTTTTAAATAGAAAATTATTATTTTTTAAAATTTTATTTTATTTTTAAACTTTACATAATTGTATTAGTTTTGCCAAATATCAAAATGAATCCACCACAGTTAGAAAATTATTTTTAAAGTGTGCTTAGCAGCTAATCTCTGAAAACACTTTTAAAAGTAGAAATTGAAAACTTTTGAAAAACAATATAGAAAATAAAGCTAAAATTAAGTGTTTAAAGATTTATTTCTGCTTCTAAGATGGAGTAACACAGAAACAGATGAAGTATACAAAACAATTATTTTCTAATATTAGCTCTCAGAGGTGAGGGACAGTGACCCCCGAGAGAGGAGAAGCAAATTAGCAGAGAGCTAAAACTGTCCGCAGCTCACCACCTGGAGAAATCATCCAGGGTGCAGTGGGAAGAGGTGATTGCAGGGGGAATAGGTGGGCCAGGTAAGTTGAGGACAAGGAACTGAGAGTCTGAGGAGAACCAGGTTACTAGAGTTCACAGAGCAGGGTGCCGGAGAGGAGAGATCTACATGGAGAAAGAGCATTTCCGAAGGTCCCCTTAGAGTACTGAGTGAGTCTGGAGGTGCCACTCAAGGCTAGGGAAAGAACCACAAGTGAGAAGTGAGAGAAGAATCACCAGATCTTTGCAAGGCTGGGACTATTTCCTGCTCTACCAGTCAAGACAAAACACTGCAATACTCAGGCCATCAGATAGAGTACTCAGGAGGGTATTTCCTCAGTGGTATAGTGGAATCAGCCGTAGAACAAAGGTTACTCTGACTGTTACCAAATGCAAGTTCTTGTGCCTTACAGTGAGGCCAAACAAGCCACAACATGGGTGTTTAAAGCAGGGAAAACTTTATTGCAAGGCCAAGCAAGGAGAATGGGTGGCTAATGCTCAAAATCCCTGAACTCTCTGATGGTTTTCAGGAAGAAGTTTTATAGGCAAAATTTGGGGTGAGGGTTTCAGGGTGTGGGACTTTCTTCTGATTGGTTGGTGGTGAGGTAACAGGGCACTGTTCCAGGAATCTTGTGTTTAGCCTGAAGTTACCATGCTCAGTTTTCATTCCAATCCCAAAGAAAGGCAATGCCAAAGAATGTCCAAACTACTGCACAATTGCACTCATCTCACACGCTAGCAAACTAATGCTCAAAATTCTCCAAGCCAGGCTTCAGCAATACGTGAACCGTGAACTTCCACATGTTTAAGTTGGATTTAGAAAAGGCAGAGGAACCAGAGATCAAATTGCCAATAGCCATTGGATCATTGAAAAAGCAAGAGAATTCCAGAAAAACATCTACTTCTGCTTTATTGATTACGCCAATGCCTTTGACTGTGTGGATCACAACAAACTGTGGAAAATTCTTCAAGAGATGGGAATACCAGACCACCTTACCTGCCTCCTGAAAAATCTGTATGCAGGTCAAGAAGAAACAGTTAGAAA
>NW_011494629.1:2977491-2981221 GCF_000754665.1 Bison bison bison
TTCCAGTAGTCATGTATGGATGTGAGAGTTGGACTATAAAGAAAGCTGAGCGCCAAAGAATTGATGCTTTTGAACTGTGGTGTTGGAGAAGACTCTTAAGAGTCCCTTGGACTGCAAGGATATCAAACTAGTCAGTCCTAAAGGAAATCAGTCCTAAATATTCACTGGAAGGTCTGATGCTGAAGCTGAAACTGCAGTACTTTGGCCACCTGATAGGAAGAATTGACTCATTGGAAAAGACCCTGATGCTGGGAAATATGGAAGGCAGGAGGAGAAGGGTATCACATAGGATGAAATGGTTGGATGGCATCACCAACTCTATGGACATGAATTTGAGCAAGCTCCGGGAGTTTTTGATGGACAGGGAAGCCTGGTGTGTTGCAGTCACAGTCTGACATCACTGAGCAACCGAACTGAACTACCATGCTCCACCTGGGTGGGGGCCTTAGTTCTTCTGAAGAACTCAAAAATATTATCATGTATATTCATTGTGAAGAATCAGAACCCTGCCCCAAGGCTACACTATTGATTCTTGACTGCTCCACCTTTCTTTCTGCATTACCTACCTTGCCTGATTAGCTTTGAATTTATTTGAATCTGCTCTTAAGAATTCATGGGACAAAAGAAGGCTGAAGCCTTTTTTAATCAAATAAGAAATGGGGGACACAGAAGGTATTTGTACCAGGGAGAGTCCCACACGGTCTTGCTCCATTTCATGGTCCTACGTAACACCTCTCAAAAGCAAGCCTTGAAAGATCTGTTTCCAAGTAATTTAGCTGTATGCCAAAACAATGTTCACTAATGTTCAGTTCAGTTCAGTTGCTCAGTTGTGTCTGACTCTTTGCGACCCCATGAACTTCAGCATGCCAGGCCTCCCTGTCCATCACTAACTCCTGGAGTTTACTCAAACTCATGTCCATTGAGTCGGTGATGCCATCCAACCATCTCATCCTCTGTCGTTCCCTTTTCCTCCTGCCTTCAATCTTTCCTAGCATGAGGGTCTTTTCAAATGAGTCAGTTCTTCGCATCAGGTGGCCAAAGTATTGGAGTTTCAGCTTTAACATCAGTCCTTCCAATGAATATTCAGGACTGATTTCCTTTAGGATGGACTGGTTGGATCTCCTTGCAGTACAAGGGACTCACTAATGTCCACAGAAATCCAAATTAGCCAGCACCCAAAAGGTAAAACTCAGAGTGTCTGGCAAGCAAAATGTTAGGAAAATCTGACCCATAATGAGAAGAAAAAAATCAACTAATAAAAATAAACCCAGAAATGATAGAGTCATTAGGATGATCAGATAAGGAAATTGGAATAATTATCACAGCTGTATCTCATGTTCACTGTTCAAGAAAGATTGCACAGGTTATTAGGGATAAGAAAATATGAAAAACACCAAAATCAAGCTATCTGAAATGTAAATACAATTTCTGAAATTAAAAATATTGGATAAGATTAATAGCAGATTAGACAATGAAGAAGAAAAGATGGGTCAACTTGAAGAAATAGCAACAAAAACTATCCAAAGTGAAACACAAAGAAAAAAGATTGAAAAAATTAATGAATCACCAGTGAGCTGTGGGACAAATTCAGTCAGACTAAAACACATGTAATTGGAATCCCTGTGGGAGAAAGAGAGAAGGGGAACATTATTGAAAAAATGACATCCCCCAGTTCCCCAAATCCTGATTTAAAAAATCTAAACCAGTAGTGCTCAGCTGGGGATGATTCTGACCTTGAGGAAATATGGCAATGTCTGGAGTCATTTTGCTTGTCACAAGAGGAGAGTTATCCTGGAACCTAGTGGGTAGAATCCAGGAATACTGCTAAACGTCCTATATGCATACCCAGCCTCCACCAGACCCCACAGTCCTGAGACTGAGAAACTCAGCTCTAAACATGCAGGTCCAAGAACCCAATCAGCTCCAAGCACAAAGATAGAGAGAAAGAGAGAGAGAAGGAAAAAACAGCTCCAAGGCATGTTATAATTGGATTACTTTAATCTATGAAGGAGCAGTGGCTGTGCTTTGCTGGAGCAGCCGTGAAGAGATACCCAATGCCCAAGGTAAGAGAAACCCAAGGAAGACGGTAGGTGTTGCAAGAGGGCATCAGAGGGCAGACACACTGAAACCATACTCACAGAAAACTAGTCAATCTAATCACACTAGGACCACAGCCTTGTCTAACTCAATGAAATTAAGCTAAGCCCGTGGGGCAACCCAAGATGGGCGGGTCATGGTGGAGAGATCTGACAGAATGTGGTCCATTGGAGAAGGGAATGGCAAACCACTTCAGTATTCTTGCCTTGAGAACCCCATGGACAGTATGAAAAGGCAAAATGATAGGACACTGAAAAGAAACTCCCCAGGTCGGTAGGTGCCCAATATGCTACTGGAGATCAGTGGAGAAATAACTCCAGAAAGAATGAAGGGATGGAGCCAATTGTGACTGGTGATAGAAGCAAGGTCCGATGCTGTAAAAAGCAATATTGCATAGGAATCTGGAATGTCAGGTCCATGAATCAAGGCAAATTGGAAGTGGTCAAACAAGAGATGGCAAGAGTGAATGTCGACATTCTAGGAATCAGTGAACTCAAATGGACTGGAATGGGTGAATTTAACTCAGATGACCATTATATCTACTACTGCGGGCAGGAATCCTTCAGAAGAAATGGAGTAGCCATCGTGGTCAACAAAAGAGTCCGAAATGCAGCACTTGGATGCAATCTCAAAAACGACAGAATAATCTCTGTTCGTTTCCAAGGCAAACCATTCAATATCACAGTAATCCAAGTCTATGCCGCAACCAGTAACGCTGAAGAAGCTGAACTTGAACGGTTCTATGAAGACCTACAAGACTTTTTAGAACTAACACCCCAAAACGATGTCCTTTTCATTATAGGGGACTGGAATGCAAAAGTGGGAAGTCAAGAAACACCTGGAGTAACAGGCAAATTTGGCCTTGGAATACGGAATGAAGCAGGGCGAAGGCTAATAGAGTTTTGCCAAGAAAATGCACTGGTCATAACAAACACCCTCTTCCAACAACACAAAAGACTCTATACATGGACATCACCAGATGGTCAACACCGAAATCAGATTGATTATATTCTTTGCAGCCAAAGATGGAGAAGCTCTATACAGTCAGCAAAAACAAGACCAGAAGCCAACTGTGGCTCAGACCATGAACTCCTTATTGCCAAATTTAGACAACTGAATTGAAGAAAGTAGGGAAAACCACTAGACCATTCAGGTATGACCTAAATCAAATCCCTTATGATTATACAGTGGAAGTGAGAAATAGATTTAAGGGCCTAGATCTGATAGATAGAGTGCCTGATGAAATATGGAATGAGGTTGGTGACATTGTACAGGAGACAGGGATCAAGACCATTCCCATGGAAAAGAAATGCAAAAAAGCAATATGGCTGTCTGGGGAGGCCTTACAAATAGCTGTGAAAAGAAGAGAAGCGAAAAGCAAAGGAGAAAAGGAAAGATACAAAGATCTGAATGCAGAGTTCCAAACAATAGCAAGAAGAGATAAGAAAGCCTTCTTCAGCAATCAATGCAAAGAAATAGAGGAAAACAACAGAATGGGAAAGACTAGAGATCTGTTAAAAAAAATCAGAGATACGAAAGGAACATTTCATACAAAGATGGGCTTGATAAAGAACAGAAATGGTATGGACCTAACAGAAGCAGAAGATATTAAGAAGAGATGGCAAGAATACAC
>NW_011494629.1:2981517-2983503 GCF_000754665.1 Bison bison bison
GTCTAGTCAAGGCTACGGTTTTTCCTGTGGTCATGTATGGATGTGAGAATTGGACTGTGAAGAAGGCTGAGCGCCAAAGAATTGATGTTTTTGAACTGTGGTGTTGGAGAAGACTCTTGAGAGTCCCTGGGACTGCAAGGAGATCCAACCAGTCCATTCTGAAGGAGATCAGCCCTGGGATTTCTTTGGAAGGAATGATGCTAAAGCTGAAACTCCAGTACTTTGGCCACCTCATGCGAAGGGTTGACTCATTGGAAAAGACTCTGATGCTGGGAGGGATTGGGGGCAAGCGGAGAAGGGGTGGACAGAGGATGAGATGGCTGGATGGCATCACCGACTCGATGAATGTTAGTTTGAGTGAACTCCAGGAGTTGGTGATAGACAGGGAGGCCTGGCGTGCTGCGATTCATGGGGTCGCAAAGAGTCCCACACGACTGAGTGACTGATCTGATCTGAATCTATGATAAAGAGAAATCTTAAAATCTTAAAAGTAGCCAGAACTACTTAAAAGTAGTTCAGTTCAGTTGCTCAGTCCTGTCTCACTCTTTGTGACCAGGAACCGAGGAACATACACTCGCGTGACATCTATGGTGCCGTGACTCGGGTTTAACCTGGCTGAAACAACCTCTACTTGGAAGAGGCCAAGCACAGCAGGAGCCCAACTCAGCAAAGCTCCTGCGCTAGAAGCGGAAGGCAAAGAAATCCAGCGCAGGTCAAGGCCCATCGTGCTGGAAACCAGGACAGCGAAAAACGAACTCAGCAGAAAGCTCAAGCGGCCCAGTCTAAGATTCCAGAAGACCTCCGGTTAAGGTAAGAGATCCTCGCTCCTATGGCTGGAGGGACCTTTACAATCTCTCGTTTCTTGTTTCCTTGAACCTCCCGCAAACAGGCGGGTGGCAGGGGCACAATTGAGGGACTCTGGAGAGGCTATTCCTCAGCATGTCCCAAAGGCGCTATCTGCTGAGCCCCAGTAGCTGTTACACAAGCCGAGGGAGGTTCTTCTGTCCTTTCTCTTCTCTTTGCCAAGGATCAGACCAATGAAACTGTGAGCACCGGTCAGATATTTAGCAAATTTTCCAGCAGGCTATGAAGGGGATTCCTTGGCACGTTTTCCCCACTGCTTTTTCCTCCTGTCCTTCAGCTCTCTCCCAAGACTCAAGCCCAGCCAAAACTAATGAAACTCAGGCTCTGATGTCTCATTGCAAAAATTCATTGAGAGACAAAGCGATAAGAGGTAGATTTGTTAGGATCCAGAGAGAAGCCACCCTTCAGGGTGTGAACCAGCCTGGCTAGGTTTTGTGAGGGGATGGGATTCATATGCTAATGAGTGAGGATCATCCCAGCCATTGGGGAACCACCCACTTCTCCCTCTTCTGAGGGAGCTGTCTTGCCACCTCTGGGTGTGTCTGTTGGCTTATAGATTGGGGATTAAGGTTTACTTGAAGTTGACTTGTCATCTTGGACCCAATTGATTTTAATTGGTTTATGTCATTCTTTCAAAGTTTGTGCTCTGCCCTCTTCCCTCCTGTTTCATGCTCTTTTCCTGAGCCCCATCCAGACACACAAGGTCTCTACAATCTTCTGGAGAGACAACCAGAAAATAGCTGGCCTTGGGAGGGAAATACTCTATAATATCCAACCCCTAATCCTACCCAATACTGATCACACTGGAGATCTTGGGGACGCCCAAACTCCAGTCCGGGGGGTCCCAGGAGGTCATCACGCCTTGACCTGCCTAGGGATCGGTCTTCGAAAGGTTGTCACGCCTCAACCTGTTTGGGGATCCTCTAGTCCCAGGGGTCCCAGGAGGTCGTCACGCCTCGACCTGCCCAGGGACCCAATCCTCGGGAGGCCGTCACGCCTCGACCTGCCTGAGGATTCGATCTCTAGGAGGCTGTCATGCCTCAGCCTGCCTGGGGATCTGCACCCTGACTCGGGGACACCTGGCTCTCAGGTTGCAACAGTACTAGGTAGGATGAACTTAGT
>NW_011494629.1:2983603-2983691 GCF_000754665.1 Bison bison bison
AAAAAAAATGCTCCATGAAATCATTCCAAGATTTGGTCTGCCCAGGTCATTACAAAGTGACAATGGGACATCATTTACTTCTAAGGTA
>NW_011494629.1:2983791-2993931 GCF_000754665.1 Bison bison bison
CAGTACTAGGTAGGATGAACTTAGTCATATCTATTTCCGTCCAAGGTGGGCAAAACAAACCTCTTAACTCTACCCAGCACTGGTAACACTGGAAATCTTGGGGACGCCCAAACTCCAGTCCGGGGGGGTCCCAGGAGGTCATCACGCCTTGACCTGCCTAGGGATCGGTCTTCGAAAGGTTGTCACGCCTCAACCTGTTCGGGGATCCTCTAGTCCCAGGGGTCCCAGGAGGTTGTCATGCCTCGACCTGCCCAGGGACCCAATCCTTGGGAGGCCGTCACTCCTCGACCTGCCTGAGGATTCGATCTCTAGGAGGCTGTCACGCCTCAGCCTGCCTGGGGATCTGCACCCTGACCCGGGGACCCCTGGCTCTCAGGTTGCAATAGTTCTGGGTAGGATAAGCTTCAGAAAGACTCACCCCTAAGGAAGTCCACCTATGGAAACATAAAGAAGCCTATTACTTGTGGGACTGTGCCCAGTCTCAGCAATAACTCAGGAGCCCAATGAGAACCCCATTGCCTTTCTGGAGAGGCTAAAAGAGGCACTCCAAAAGTTTACCAACCTGGACTTAGACTCTTACGAGGGACGGGTGATTTTAAAGGACAAATTCCTGTCCCAATGTGCATCAGATATCAGAATTAAGTTACAGCAGCTACAACAGCAGGACCCTGCTGCCTCTTTAGATGAGATGGTCCAGACAGCCACCAATACCTTTTATAACAGGGAACAGGAGAAGGAGGCCAAGGCTCAGGAGAAGGAGAGAAAGAAAGAGACAAGGCATGCCCAGATGCTGGCCGCCCTCCAGAGAAGCCCTATGGCAAACCCCGAGTCCTTGAGGGACAAGGCACGAGAGACAGATGTCTGATCTGTAGACAGGTGGGGCATTGGGCCAAAGAGTGTCCAAACCATGACAAGTCTCCTAGAACGGCTTGCCACAAATGCCATCAACTGGGACATTGGGCGGCACTCTGCCCTCGGGACCCAAGAGCCTCAAGGTCAAGTGCCAAGCCTACCCTCACGATAAGATGGTTCAAGAGGACTGAAGCGGCCCGCTCCAGCCAGCCCGCCTGTCACAGATAACCATCACAGGGCTGGAGCTAAGGGTGCAACTGGATGTGGCAGGTAGGTCTGAGAATTTCTTGGTTGACACAGGGGCTACCTACTCTGTCTTGATCTCCTACTCCAGAGCCTTCTCCTCCCAAACCTGTACCATTTTGGGTACTTCAGGAAAAGCAACTACTAAAAGATTCACCCGAGCACTTCTTTGTTGCTGGGATGGACAAATATTTTCCCACCAGTTTCTGGTGGTCCCTGAGTGTCCTACCCCCTTATGGGAAGAGATATACTCATTAAACTGGGGACCACCCTTGTGATGGGAAGTTTTTCAGCCCCTAGAGCTCTACAGCTCCTGGTTACTACTGAAGAACCCATTACACCTTCAATAGAGAGGGACCAAAAACTATGGGAAGAAAAAATTAACCCCCAGGTGTGGGACCAGGGGATTCCTGGACGAGCCCACCAAGCTGAACCAGTCATCATTGTCCTCCGAGATCCCACTCAGTTTCCTAACCGGAAACAATATCCACTCAAAAGAGAGGCTCAGGAGGGACTACAGCCTTTAATAAATAAATTCCTTGCTTGTAGGCTATTGGTCCCTACCAGTTCGCCATGTAACACCCCAATCCTCTCAGTAAAGAAAAAAGACGGAACCTGGCGAATGGTTCAAGATCTCCGGATTATAATTGAAGCTGTAGTCCCCCTCCATCCCACAGTACCCAATCCCTATGTAATCTTGGGAGAAATCCCACCCAGTGCCAACTGATTTACAGTCTTGGATCTCAAAGATGCATTTTTTTGCATACCACTGGCTAAAGAATCCCAATACCTTTTTGCCTTTGAGTGGGAGGCCCCAGGAGAAAAACACCAACAGATGACTTGGACAGTATTACCTCAGGGCTTCAGAGATAGCCCCTACCTGTTTGGACAGGCCCTTAGCCGGGATCTCCTAGATCTGGACCTCGGACCTAATTGGAAAATATTACAATACGTAGATGACCTACTAATCTGCTCTCCAGATGAGAAAAGCGCCCAACAACATGCAATTCAGGTTCTAAACTTCTTGGCAGAAAGGGGATATAAAGTCTCCCATACTAAGGCACAGATGGTCGAGACAAAGGTCACTTACCTGGGAGTTCAGATTACACACGGGTCCAGGAGGCTGTCCTCTGATTGGGTACAAGGAATCCTTCAGTTGCCCTCCCCCACGACTCGAAAACAATTGCGAGCTTTCCTGGGGCTAACTGGTTATTGTAGAATCTGGATACCCAATTATGGTCTAATTGCCCAGCCCTTATACGAAAGCTTAAAGGGAGGAGATGATTCAATCCCACTGATGTGGGGAACTCCTCAAAAGGAGGCAGAGGCTACACTAAAACAGGCCTTAACTCAGGCACCTGCCTTGAGGTTGCCAGACCCAGAAAAAGCATTCCAACTTTATGTCCATGAAAGAGAGGGAATAGGCTTGGGAGTGTTAACTCAAAGGTTGGGATCTGAGCCCCAGCCTGTAGCTTACTTATCCAAGAGGCTCGATCCAACTGCCCGAGTTTGGCCCCCCTGCCTTCGAAATCTTGCAGCTATTGCAATCATGATAGAAGATGCTTTAAAACTCTCCTTTAGGGGCAAACGATTTTAACCAGCCACCAAGTAAAACAACTCCTAAATGGGAGAGGCCATTTATGGATGTCTGATCAAAGAATCCTCAGATATCAAGTAATGCTGATGGAAAATCCAGGCCTCACTATATCCCCTTGTGAGGTTCTTAACCCAGCCACCCTCCTCCCTACCCCCGAGGGCTCTCTCCTCTTTCACTGTTGTCTAGAAACCTTGGACCACTGGACAAAACCCCGAGAGGGATTGTCAGAAGATCCTCTGACCAATCCTGAGGAAACCTGGTACACTGATGGAAGCAGCTTTGTCTTGGATGAAAAAAGAAGAGCCAGGTATGCAGTAATCTCCAATTTTGAGACCATAGAGGCTAAGCCTCTGCCACCAGGTACTTCAGCCCAATTAGCTGAGCTCATAGCCCTGACTCGAGCTTTAGAGCTGGGAAAAGGAAAAAGAATAGCCATTTACACTGACTCCAAGTATGCCTTTCTGGTGCTACATGCACATGTGGCTGTTTGGAAAGAAAGGGGCCACTTGACCACCCGAGGGTCCCCAATCAAATATGGTGATCAGATTCTTCGACTCTTGGAGGCAGTCCATCTGCCCACTGAGGTTTCAGTCTTCCACTGTAAAGGACACCAAAAAGGGAACATGGAAGTGGCACGAGGGAACCAAGCAGCTGATCAGGCAGCTAGGAGAACAGCATTACAGAACCATGACCTAATCGGGGTTGCCACCTTAGTTCCACAGACTAATTTGCCAGAAACTCCTTCATATATTGAAGGTGAGACTCTTAAAGCTAAGAGCGAGGGCTTTCAAGAAGATCATATGGGGTGGTTCCAAAAGGAGGGACTCCTTTTTCTGCCTGGAAACCGCCAATGGAAGTTGGTTAACTCCTTACATGCCACTACTCATTTAGGAGAAAAGGCCCTCCAAAGATTACTAGAAAGCTCCTTCAGAGGAACAGGCCTCCAAACAACTATAAGACAGGTTGTCTCCTCTTGTCCCACTTGCCAATTAAACAACCCCCAAGGAGCTCGAAGACCCCAGCTGGCCCAGCCCGTCCAACGACGTGCGGCCTACCCAGGAGAGGACTTGCAGATGAACTTCACCCAGATACCAGTTTCTCTTAGGGTATAAATACCTACTAGTTATGATAGATACATTCACAGGATGGATTGAAGGCTTTCCCACCCGGACTGAGAAGGCTGAGGAGGTGGTAAAAAAACTGCTCCATGAAATCATTCCAAGATTTGGTCTGCCCAGGTCATTACAAAGTGACAATGGGACATCATTTACTTCTAAGGTCACCCAAGGGGTCTCGAAAGCATTGGGCATTACTTATTATCTCCATTGTGCCTGGAGGCCTCAATCTTCAGGAAAAGTAGAAAGAGCCAATCAATTCTTAAAATCGATAAAAAAGATAACCCAGGAGACCTACACAGACACACCCAGATAGATGTCATGTGACAACAAAGATTTGGAGCATTTGGACATTAAATCCCTCGGCGCATCACAGCTCTCGGGTCTTGGACAAACCGTGTTACAGCTCTTAGGCAAATCAGTGTTACAGCTCTATTTTATTTAGAAGATAGCAGGAGAGTGAGATAGAGAGAGTGAGAGAGAGAGAGAGAGAGAGAGAAGAGCGCACACACGCGGGAGAGAGAGTCCGAGAGAAAGCCCTTTGGCTCCTCCTTTTATATGTTTTTTCCTCCACCTGGGCCTGCCCTATGCAAATTTGGCTTAACCAAGCGTGCTGTTTGTTCTGCCTGAAGTTTTCACTCTGGTCCTCGGACCTTCCTTTGACCTTCCTTGTCTTTGAGACACTGCCATTTTGGACTCCTTTTCCCTATTCTACCTACCTAACAGGTCCAAGATGGTGGACAAGTTGAATTCCACTAGACCTTGAGGCTCATTATATACTCATTGTGTCCACTTAAAAAATAATCACAACCTAAAAGCTGAGACATGTTTTATTTGGTGGGAATTTCTAGGACTTCAAGCCTGGGAGACAGCATCTCAAGTAACCCTGAGAGAACTGCTCTGAGGAGGTAGGGGTGGGGTGGGGTTGAGGAGAGGGGGAGTCAGGTTATTTAGAAGTTTGCAACAAAGGACAGGTAGTCTGAATGAGGAAAGTATTTTTGTGAATTAAAGAAAACCAGATATCTCAAGTTAAGGAATTTAGCACTTTTCTATGTGTGGGAAGATGCAAGAGTCTGGGCTCACCGGAATCTTTCCTTTCATGCGCATCTAAGCTATATTTTCAGGCTGTTTCTCAGTGCTTACTGTAGGGAGTACTGCAGTCTAATGGCTGCCAGATCACAAGTATTGTTCTCCTTCCTGAGTGCCCTCAGGGCTCAGAAGTTCACATTTGGAGGGCTGGACATCTTTCTTTACAGATATGGCAGGAAATACTCCTCTCCAAAGTCACTGCAGGTGGTGACTGCAGCCACGAAATTAAAAGACGCTTGCTCCTTGGTCTCCAAAATCACTGCAGATGGTGATTGCAGCCACGAAATTAAAAGACGCTTGCTCCTTGGAAGAAAAGTTATGAACAACCTAGACAGCATATTAAAAAGCAGAGATATTACCTTGCCAACAAAGGTCTGTCTAGTCAAGGCTACGGTTTTGCCAGTGGTCATGTATGGATGTGAGAGTTGGACTGTGAAGAAGGCTGAGTGCCAAAGAATTGATGCTTTTGAACTGTGGTGTTGGAGAAGACTCTTGAGAGTCCCTTGGACTGCAAGGAGATCCAACCAGTCCATCCTAAAGGAGATCAGTCCTGAGTGTTCATTGGAAGGACTGATGTTGAAGCTGAAACTCCAACACTTTGGCCATGTGATGCGAAGAACTGACTCGTTTGAAAAGACCCTGATGCTGGGAAAAATTGAAGGCAGAAGGGGACGACAGAGGATGAGATGGTTGGATGGCATCACTGACTCAGTGGACATGAGTTTGAGTAAACTCTGGGGGTTGGTGATAGACAGGGAGGCCTGGTGTGCTGCAGTCCATGGGGTCGAAGAGTTGGACATGATTGAGCAACTGAACTGACTCCATCTCTCAACTGTAATACATCAGCAAGCTAAATAACACACACAAAGGCACCATGACAGTTCCAAGGCTGACAAGAAAGTTAAAAATAA
The DNA here is from genome assembly GCF_000754665.1 of Bison bison bison. NCBI lineage: Eukaryota > Metazoa > Chordata > Mammalia > Artiodactyla > Bovidae > Bison > Bison bison. The sequence goes on from NW_011494629.1 coordinate 2,989,599, forward strand.
GTGTCAAGGCCTGAAACCTGGAAATACCCTTTCCCCAAAATAGCTGGAATAGTCTTCCCACTTAGTTTATGAATTTACCCACCCTTAAAAAACTGACAACCCCCATACCCTGGTGCCACTCTTGCCTTTTGGGATGGCCCACACTCTGTCTCTGGAGTGTATTTCTCTCTAAATAAAACCACTTTTTATCTATCACTTGATCTCTTACTGAATTCTTTCTGTGATAAGATGTCAGGAACCTGAACTTCATTAAGTCCTGTGTGTGATCTCAATTAAAAAACTATGGGTTCAAGTCCCAGTCTGAGTTCCACGATTTACTGACCCCATGGGGCTCCTGGGCACAGAACATTTTGAATCCTCCACTTCTTGTAGGGAATATACCTTCCTTCAGATTTGAACATCTGCTAACCAGGGAAAGGAGGAGATGCAGAGATGAGAGAGGAGCAGCCAAGAAACAACAGTTTCGCCTTGAGCAGGTTCCTGGTTCTACCTTAGGGCAGATACACATGACAATATATTTGAGTTCTTTGCAGAATTAAAACCTCCAACAAGTAGAAGATGTTAGCATTCCAGAGGAGATCACCTGAGGCCAGATTAAAGAAACCAGAGAAGCTCAACAAGAGATTCATGCTAGTGCTTGGAGACGGCGCAGTCAGGAAGGCAGGAGGTCAAGGCAAGTTCTGGGTCTGTCATTTGCTTAGAGATTGACAAATCATCAAAGGTGACACTGAGGCCTTTACCCTGAGCTTCGTTTCTCATTTGTAACTGAAGTCACTCAGTCATGTCCTACTCTTTGTGACCCCATGGACGGTAGCCTACCAGGCTCCACAATCCATGGGATTTTCCAGGCAAGAATACTGGAGTGGGTTGTCATTTCCTTCTCCAGGGGATCTTTCCAACCAAGGGATCGAATCTGGGTCTCCTGCATTGCAGACAGACGCTTTACCGTCTGAGCCACTAGGAGAGCAAAGTCCCACACTCTGGGGTGTTGGGAGCATTCAAAGAGATAATGGAGGTAAAGTATCTGGCAATGTTGGAGACCCAGTTGGAGCCCAACAAGCAGTGGCCCCACCTCTTTTATCTTTGCCAATCCCCTATTCCACCAGCCTGACCAGCCACTTCCTGTGCACTTTCTGGGTCTCCAGTTGGGTGTCACCTCTGCAGGGAATCTTCTCTTGATGCCTATCCCCCCGATATTGTTACATATCATGACTCTTCCAGGGATAGGCACTCTGTCCCCAGTACCTGTAAGAGTCTTTGCCTATCCCCTTCTACTGTCACCCTAAGCTTTGTTGTCAATGCCTGCACCAGATTCCCACCTTTTATTCTCTCCCTCCCTCAGCCCAGCCTCATATGAAGGTGTGGAGTTGGGTAGGGGTTTGGAGTTTAGACAGCTTGGGTCAAAGTGAAGTGAAAGTGAAGTCGCTCAGTCGTGTCCGACTCTTTGCGACCCCATGGACTGTAGCCTACCAGGCTCCTCCCTCCATGGGATTCTCCAGGCAAGAGTACTGGAGTGGGTTGCCATTTCCTTCTCCAGGGGATCTTCCCCACCCAGGGATTGAACCCTAGTGTCTCGCATTGCAGGCAGATGCTTTAACCTCTGAGCCACCAGTGTATCAGTCTTCCATCTTATGTTAATCTTACTCAAACAAGGCTTGTTCCTCCTCACTTCTCTTCCCAATCACCTCTCCCACTTAGACTGAATGGTGAGCACGGGCCTTAGGGCTTTTCAGGACTTGGGACTTGGTGCTAAAACCAGGACAGACTGGCTGTTTGGGCATCATACTGCTACTGTGGTTGAATGCCCTAAAAGTAATTTTTTAATTTCACAAGTAAAATTATGACATATTCTCCTCAGACAAATAAACCATTAAACCACTAAAAGGAATAAGGGCTCCTTAGAGAAATGGTTGATTCCAGGTCTGGGACACAGAGTATAAGATGATCCTGAAACAACTTTGCTATAATCAAAGAAAATTCTCAAAAATCATGACATGTTGAAAGGACACAGACTCAACTGAGCAGCTTCCACTAGCCAGATCTGCCACATGTGAGCATCTAAGTGAATATGGAGAATAATGGATTATAACTCATTAAGTACAATGAGAATCCACAGATTCATATCACTAATGAATGAAATATCTTCTCTAAAGTACAAAGTTAAGTAAGTGGAACAGGAATGAGGGAAATAGAATAGTCTGGTTAATAATCTAATTTCTTTAGGCAAGAAATATCAATGAAAACTAGTCAGCTAAAAGTTTGAGGAGCTCATTTAAGTCAATATCAAAAAACCAAACAATACAATTAAAAAATGGGCTGGAAACCTGAACAGAAATTTTTCCAAGAAAGACATGTGGATGGCTAATAGGCACATGAAAAGATGCTCAACACTGTTAACTATTAGAGAAATACAAATCAAAACCATAATAAGCTATGATCTCACACCTGTAAGAATGGGCTTCCCAGGTGGCACTAGCGGTAAAGAACCCACCTGCCAATATAGGAGACATAAGAAATGTGGGTTTAGATCCCTGGGTTAGGAAGATCCCCTGGAGGCAACCCACTCCAGTATTCTTGCCTGGAGAATCCCATGGACAGAGAAGCCTGGCAGGCTATAGTCCACAGGGTTGCAAAGAGTCGCTATCATCAAGACTACAAACAACAAATGTTGGTGAGTATATACAGAAAAGGGAACTCTCATAAAGTGTTGGTGAGAACATAAATTGGTGCAGCCACTATGGAAACAGTATGGAGATTCTTCAAAAAACCAAAAAATAAAAAGAACTAGTATATGATCCATTAATTCCACTCCTGGTTTTATATCCGAAGAAAGTGAAAACACTAATTCAAAAAGATACAATTCCACCCCAATGTTCATGCTGCTGCTGCTGCTAAGTCGCTTCCGTGGTGTCCAACTCTGTGTGACCCCAGAGATGGCAGCCCACTAGGCTCCTCTGTCCCTGGGATTCTCCAGGCAAGAATACTGGAGTAGGTTGCCATTTCCTCCTACAACGCGTGCTAAGTCGCTTCAGTTATGTCCGACTCTGTGACCCCATGGACAGCAGCCCACCAGGCTCCTCTGTCCACGGAATTCTCTAGGCAAGAGTACTAGAGTGGGTTGCCATTTCCTTCTCCACCCAATGTTCATAGCAGCATTATTTACAGTAGCCAAGATATGGAAACAGCCTAAATGTCTAACAACAGATAAATGGATAAAGACTATGTGGTATGAAATAGTACTGTCATTAAAAAAATTAAATTTTGCCACCTGCAACAACATGGATAGACCTATAAGATATTATGCTAAGTGAAATGACACAAAGAAAGACAAATACTGTATGTTATAACTTTTCTGTGGAACTAAAAAATAAACTAGTGTATATAACAACAACAAAGAAAACACTCAGATAAAGAGAACAAACTAGTGGTTAGTAGTCGGGAGAAGGAAATGGGGAGGGGCAGGATAGGGGTAAGGGATCAAGAGATACAAACCACTATGTATAAAATAAAGCTACAATATATTGTAGAACACAAGGAATATAGTCAATATTGTATAACTGTAAATGGAGTATAATTTTTTAAAATTGTTAATCACTATTTTGTACACCTGAAACATTATAAATCAAATCTACCGCAAGTGAGTGAAGTGAAGTCGCTCAGTCGTGTCCGACTCCTTGCGACCCCGTGGACTGTAGCCCTCCAGGCTCCTCCGTCCATGGGATTCTCCAGGCAAGAATACTGGAGTGGGTTGCCAAAAGTGTAAATTGTCTTCTCATAGGATAGTGATTACAAAGGAGTGCCCAGCAGCACCGGGGCGATGGGTTTACGAGCTTCCTGATAGAATTCTCTGAAAATTTAGCCCCATCTCGTGATATTCCAGCCGAAGTGCATAATCTACTCTAACCCTGGAGGATGCATCGGTGTATACATCTCTGGCTTGCACGCCTCAGAAAGGTCAAGGTCATGAAGACAAAGGAGCAGAGTAAAGACAGCTGACTGCCGTTTGAGTGACCCAGGACCAGGTCCTGGGCTGGAACCGTGCTACAAGCGCAGGGACGCTATGCTGGAGTTAGGCCGCGTCCGTGTCGACGGTCCTGAATTGGATCACTGTAGAGCGAATGGAGATGCCTAATTCTTAGGAAACACGCACGCGGCATTTCGTATTTAGCTGGATGGAAGGCGCCTCTTCTGCTAGTGGTTTGACCATTTTTCCCACTGGATAAGGCCCGAACCAGCAGGTTACAATCCTCACCGCCACCTGGCCCGCGGTTCCCCCGACTCTCCGGGCGCTCCACCTCTGGTGATTCATATCGGGGGCCCGCTCCACCCATTC
>NW_011494629.1:2994510-3011130 GCF_000754665.1 Bison bison bison
CGGCCGAGTACGGGCTGGCAGTCCTCGAGGAGAAGCACCAACTCAAACTGCAGTTCGAAGAGCTTGAGGTGGACTACGAGGCCATCCGCGGCGAGATGGAGCAGCTCAAGGAGGTAAGGAACAAGGGCGGCTGGCGCCACGCCCTCCGTGTCCCCCGGCCGTTTCCGACTCCGGACCCGGATCCCTCATCCCTCCGAACTGACCTCCGCGCCGACCCCAGAATCGGCCCTTGACCCGAGCCAAGAAGGCGACCCCCGAGGCAGCCGCCGACCCAGGCCGAACTGACCCCTTAGCCCGAGTTAGGTCGACCACCAGCCGACTGCTGACTCCGCGCCGACCAGACCAGCACCGGAGCACCCGGGGTCAGTGTGGTTGGCCGTCCCGGAGGCGGCCCTGCAGTGGATGACGGGCCTTAGGTGCTGTGGGCGATTTGGGTTCTAGAAGCCCTGGCCTCCGCGTCAAGGGCTGCGGTGGAGCCTGGTGGTTAGCCTTTCTGCTCTTGATGGCAGGTCTCGGGCACGGTGGGGGTGGTGTCCTTTGCGGTGTTTGACTTTTTGAGTAGCGGGGATTTGGACGTGGGATGGATGCAGGTGGCCGGCTGGGAAACACCAGGCGTGTGTATCCATCATTTCTATGTATATCATCTCCTGTCTCTGGGCGCAGCTGCCTTCAGCGGTTTCAGCGTCTTTTGTGAGCGCCGGGACACCAGGAAAGGGTCAAGTTGGGGACTTGCCTTGCATGTGGCGATCACAGCTGGCCGGGGTATCCCACAGGCCTTCCCCATGCTCTGCTCTCTGACCACCCCGCTGGTTACTTCTCTGGGATACAGTGTTCTGTCCACTTCCTGCCCTAGATGCCCATCCAGGCCCTTTCCCAAAGTTGAGGGACACGTCTGTGGATTTTTGTCACAGGTGAAGCCTTATCTCTCCTGTGATATTTTTACTCTGGGATGAACAGGTTGGACCACTGGGCTACCAAGAAATCTTGCAGTGGTAAAACTAGGCAGTCCTTCCCTGAAGTAGTTCTCTTAGATGATTTTAAACACCAATTCCTATCTCAATCCTTCTTGACTTCCCAGCCTTGTTGTAGGGGTGGGGAGGGAGAAGTTGCTTTCTGGGTGGACACTCAGGTTTGGACCTAGGTCTTGCCCCTTACTGGTGATGGGGCTATGAGCATGCACCTTCTCCCACCACACCATCTCACCTAGAAAGGGTTCATCTGAGATACATTTAAAAAGGCTAGAGAAGGTGTCAGATATTTAGCCTGTCAGTGTCTGAGATAGTTTTCTCCTTCCCTACTTGATTCTTCCCTTGTCCAGGTGGGCTCTTGGCCCTTGGTCTCAGGATCCACCACATTTGCTGCTTCTCCAGCTGCCCACCTCCCAGCAGCCTGCTCCAGGTGGCCTCAGGCAGGTCCCTGGAGTGTTTTGAGCCTCCATGCCTCACTTGGGAGACCAGTCAGGTTCCCTTCTGATAGTAAAGGGAGTTAATGCATGAAGGTACTTAAATCTGTGCTTGGTGGAACAAGTGCCCTGTTAGTGTCTGTAGAAGACAGATAAGGGTGCCCAAGGAGGATAGTTCTGTAGCTCCTTCAACTTGAGGTCTTGTATATGTCAGCAGGTATTGGTACCTCCTCCAAGCCAGCCTTATCTGGCACTAAATCTACTAGAGGGGTGATATGTGATCCCTCTGGCAAAAGCCTTATCTTACTATATGGGGCAGGCAATGATGGAGGGAGGCTTAGGGGCCTTGAGAAAATGAAGTGGGAGCATCTTAGGTTCACCTTCTCTACACTTCAGAGGGGAGCCTGGCCTTCCCCCGCCCCTCCCCTCAGAGTCTATTCAGATGGAAGTCTGAGCAGAAGCTAGAGGAAGGGGCATCAGAGCCTCAGTAGATATTGCCAGAAAGCTCACATCCATTTACGCAAAGTCAGTCAGCCTCTCTAAATCTTTGTATTGTTATACTTCAAAGTATTAACTCTTATTTTAAAAAATAAAAGATTTAGGGACTTCCTTGGTGGTACAGTGGCTAAGACTCCTCTCTCTCAATGCAGGGGGCATAGGTTCGATCCCTGATCAGGGAACTAGATCCCAAATGCTGCTTCAGAAAGACCCAGTGCAGCTAAATAAATAAAAATAATTTGAAAAAAAAAATTAAGATTTAAGGAGACAGTATCTATTGGATCTTTAAAAATTTTTTTTCTTCTGTAGAGAGATGAGCCATCTTCATTCTTTTTGAAGCTTTATTTCTTTAACTAAAGTGGGTTCGGTCACTAACAAGTCATGCCACAGAGGTACCTGTGTTCCTGTTCAGTGTTTGTAGATAGTATTGTCTTGAGGGAGGAAAGCCGACTGGCCTATCCCAGGTGACTGGGTTTGCGACCAGACCTGAAGAGTGTCCTGTGTAGGGCAGTGGTGCCGGCCCTGCAGCCTTTCTCGCTTGGTAAGTGTGTGTGTGTCTGTGTCCTGCTGACACCATGGTGTTAGGGAGGAGGGGTACTAATGGCCCATTTTGCTAGTGATTGAGCCTGGCCTACTGAGGGCCCCGTCTGTCCCAAGTTCTGCTGTGTCCCTTCCCCACCATGGTGGGGAAGAGAATCGGATAAATTTTGGTCAGCCATGTGGTGTTTCCTGTCCTTAGTGGCCATGGAACGTCTTGCTGTGTGTCCTCAGCTGCGGTTTGAGGAGGGCAGGGGTGCTGGGCTGACGGTTGCTGCCTGCAGGGCTCAGTTAGGCACCGGGAGTGGGTAGCTCTTTGGAATGTGAGGGTTTGGTTTGGAATGTGAGGGCCAGTGGTGGGAGTCCTAGTGCAGTCGCAGCCCCATCCTCATTCAGCTTCCAGAGAGAGCAGGAAGACAAGGTCTGGACGTCCTTGCTGGCTTCTGTGCTACCTCAGGATCTTGGCTGTGCAGTATACTTACATCCCAGGGAACCCAGGGGTGGAATTTGGTGAGCTGCAACCTGTCACAGGCTGGGACTGGTGCCTGGCACACAGTAAGTGCTTACTCAGTAAGCACACACAGTAAGTGTGTGCTGGCTGGTATCTTAAGCTTCTTCCTTCCCTCTACCTCACCCGACCCTGGATACCCTTCCTGCTGTCCCTCTCATTGTCTTATCTCTACTCCTTGCGGGATCTGGAGCAGCCCCACTGCGTCTCCTAGAGGGCAGCCTGAGCCGCTGGCCTGGCTCAGCCTACACTGCTCCCCTGCTTCCTAATTGCCTTCATGGTCCTCACTATCCCTGCCTCTTCCCAGTCTTGGATCTTGGAAGTCCTGCCTGCCCTTCAAGGCCTGGATGCTTTTCAAGGCCTCCTCTGGACTTGTCTGAGCCCAGCTCCCAGGTGACCCACATGGGTATCCCTCTCATCCTATAGGCTCAGCAGCCGCATGAAGAACTGTGGCAGAGCTGGTGAGAGCAGCTGCTCTGTCCTCTTTGCTTCCTCCTTCCCATCTCTCTTTATCATAATTTTCTCTCTCAGAGGATGGGGAAACCAAGGTAGGGATGGGTGTGAGTGTCTGAGGAAGGTGCAGTAGCTCAGACCAAGTTGGAAGTGGTCCTTGGGCACCAGGTTCCTGTCCAGGTTTGTAGAAGTTCCAGCCATGAGCTGGCTCCAGAGGAGGGTGATGTGAGGGCTGTTGCCCAGGCTTCACCCCTATTGATGAGTGGCTCTAGCCTCCCTGTGCCCCACCAACTCCTGCAGTCCTCATTCTGACTTTTGGGGTCACTACCCTGTTAGGTCTGTTGTACTGCTGTGGAAACAAAGGCACGAAGAAGTTGGCTTTGACTCAAGACTGTGAGCCCAGGCAACCTGTCCCCAAGAGAGCGGACACCTGCGGAGGAGGGAAGGTAATGGGAATCCTCTGTGCAAGGCTCAACCTCCTCAAGTGTTTGTCTTGGGACAGGAAAAGTCCTGATTTGGGCCAGACTCTGTGAGGATCCCACTTATCTGTTACCACCCTTGAACTTGGAGCAGAGAGCCATTGGGGATTGGGAGGCTCTGGGAGTCCTATGGGCCTCTCAGGGCCAGCTGTGTGGTAGTCTGCTGTTAGCCTGAAGAAGCCTGACTTGGGATAGAAGTTAAGTTCCAGGAAGTCCTGGAGGTGCTGAGGTGGCCCTGCTCCCAGGGATCTGATAGTTGGGAGAGGCAGCTTCCAGCATCCAAAGGCAGTGACCACGTGGCCTATTGTGTCCACATTGCTGGGCACTCCCCACTTTCCTGCCTGTAGAGCTTGTATCTGGTGTGGCATCGTGAAGCAATCTTGAGGGCTCTTCTACTTTTGAAAACTCCTGAGACCCCCATGTCACCTGGCAGTCTGTTTTCCTTTAGGCCATGGTGGGTGAGCTGCTGTGTACTTCAGTGTTTTGGGGGCGTGGCTCTGGACAGGTGGGTGGACACACTTAGAAGGAGCTGCTTTTCCATGACTGGTGCAGGAGGGAGGCCAGGCCTGAGAGTGGCTGTGCCCGGGCAGGCGAGGAGGTGCTACCTGTGCTGTCAAGGGCTGTGGTTTCCACATTCTGGCTCCACGGGGCCAACGGGACCCTGCCTGGGCCCTCAGGAGCTATGTGGCCCCAGAGGAATGGCTCTGCCCTCAGGCCAGTGTGCCTGGGGCACTTAGGCAGGTAGTGGCTGAGGCTCCGTGTGTTGAGCAGGTGCCTCAGAGAGAGCTGTGGCAAGGCAGACACAGACTCTCGCTGGGCCTTCCCGCTCAGGGAGCCCAACCCCTTCCTGTGAAGTGGGAGCTCAGTGTACCCTTGTCAGCCTGGGGCAGCCACTCCTCAGTCAGACCTGCTGCTCCACATGTGTGCACTGGATAAAGGGCCGGTACACACATTGAAGGTAAAGAAAGATTTGGTTTCTTAGTGAAGTGAAAGTGGCTAGTGGGCAGAGGCTAGATGAGACCCTCCTGGGCCTCAGGCCCCATATTGTCTACTGTTTGGAGTGTGGCCCCTTGAGCTATTCTCCAGAGCCAGGAGTGCCCAGTGTGACCTTCTAGCTGCTGTCCTGGGCATCAAACCACCCAGGGAGGTGGGCTGACAGCTGGGGCTGTAGGAGCAGGGTGGGTGTCAGGGACATGTGGCTGAACGGACAGTCCAGTGTCGGGTAGTCGATGGCATTAAGGAGGAGAAGACTGCTTTCTTCTCTAGAGATTCAGTTCAGTTCAGTTCAGTCGCTCAGTCATGTCCAACTCTTTGCGACCCCTTGAATCACAACACGCCAGGCCTCCCTGTCCATCACCAACTCCCGGAGTTCACTCAAAAAGTTATTCATTTACTTTTGCTGTTGTCCAGTCCCTCAGTTGTGACTGACTCTTTGTAACACCTTGGACTGTAGCACGCCAGGCTTCCCTATCCTTTGCTGTCTCCTGGAGTTTGCTCAAACTCATGTCTATTAAGTTGGTGATGCCATCCAACCATCTCATCTTTGGTTGCCCCCTTCTCCTCCTGTCTTCAATTTTTCCCAGCATCAAGGTCTTTTCCAATGAGTTGGCTCTACCCATTAGGTGGCCAAAATACGGGAGCTTCAACTTCAGCATTCCCCCTTCCAATGAATATTCAGGGTTGATTTCCTTTAAGATTGACTGGTTTGATCTCCTTGTTGTCCATGGGACTCTCAAGAGTCTTCTCCAGCACCATAATTTGAAAGCATCAGTTCTTCAGTGCTCAGCCATCTTTATGGTCCAACTCTCACATCCGTACATGACTACTGGAAAAACCATAGCTTTGACTAGATGGACCTTTGTTGGCAAAGTGATGTCTCTGCTTTTTAATATGCTGTCTAGGTTTGGCATAGTTTTTCTTCTAAGGAGCAAGGGTCTTCTAATTTCATGGCTGCAGTCACTGTCTGCAGTGATTTTTGGAGCCCAAGAAAATAAAGTCTGTCACTGTTTCCATTGTTTCCCCATCTATTTGCCATGAAGTGATGGGACTAGATGCCATGGTCTTAGTTTTTTGAATGTTGAGTTTTAAGCCAGCTTTTTCACTCGAAAGCATCAGTTTCACATGATACATCCTCTTTCACTTTCATCAAGATCAAAAAGTGGAAATGAGCATGTCTCTGTAGAAAGTACGGAATGTGTATGGAGGACTACTGCGTATTTCTGCTTGCCAGCTTTTTCTTCCTTTATGTGTGTGTGAGATGCATATGGTATTCTAAAAACCAGAAAGTGCTTTGAGCATCTATAACAGTTGTTTTTAAGGAGAGACGGGGTTTGGGGTTACTCTCTGAGTTGCAGTAAAGTAGGTTTCATTCAACTGGATGAAGATAATGAAGATTTCCATGGGTTTGGAAGCTGCTGTGCACATCCAGTCTACTGTGTCATGTGCAATAATGGTTGTGGTTTGAGTTTTATGGGTCTGCTTTTTGAAAGCAGTTCCCCTCCTAAAGGGTTTCCATCTTGAGGGGATGTTCTATGCACAACCAGAGCAGAGACATTGGCCTGCGTGTTTTCCTACCCACTTTGGTGCCTCCAGCTTTGGCAGCCTGCATTTTGTGTCTCACTTCTTCCGTAAGTACATTGATGTGTTGTGCTGAGAAGATAACTTTAAAAAAAAATAAAACATAGTCACAGATTAATTTTTACACCTCATAGGATTAACAGTGATTCCTTAATGTTGTCTTTTATCTGGTCAGCGTTTGGATTTCCCTGTTCAGTTCATAGTTGCTTTACAGACTTGTTGTACTGCATTATAAAATCCCTGTACTTTACCTATTCAACACTGCTCCACCCCCCAAAAAGAACCCATGGCAACCATTGATCCTTTACTTTTACTGTAGTTTTTTTCCCTTTTCTAGAATGTCATATAATTAAAATCATACAGTATGTAACCTTTTCACGTTGGCTTCTTTCACTTAGCGACATGCGTTTAAGATTGATCCATGTGTTTTCATGGCCTGATAGCTCTTTTTATTTAAAAAAATCACAGAATTGTTTAGATGTACCATAGTTTGTTTATCCATTCAAACTGGGCATCTTGGTTACTTCCAGTTGGGGGTGTTTGCTGTGACAAAGCTGTTATAAAGCATCCATGTGCACGTTTTGTGTGGACGTAAATTATCAACTCTTTTAGGTAAACACCAAAGAGTATGCAACTTTTTGGATCATAGGCTAAGAGTAGGTTTAATTTTGTAAGAAATCACCTTGCAAGTGCTGCACGAGTCTGTATTCCCGCCAGCAGTGAATGAGAGCTCCTGCTCCGTCTCTGTACCTGCATTCAGTGTTGCCAGTGTTTTGGCTTTTATCCACTAGAGTAGGTGTGTGGGGGCATCTCATAGTTCTCATCTGCATTTCTCTGCTGACGTATGATGTGGAACGTGTTTTCATGTGTTTGCTTGCTGTTTGTATATCTTCTTTGTTGAGTTGTCTGTTCCGATCTTTTGGTCATTTTAAAATGGAAATATTTGTTTTCTTATTATAGATTTTAAGAATTCTTTATTTTGGATACAAGTCCTACTTTTCAAATTTGTAACCTAGTGATTTGGCTTTTCATTCCCTTAACAGTGTCTTTCACAGAGCAGTTTTTAATTTTAGTGCCATTTTGCTTTCATATTAAGATTGTCATCACCAAGCCTAAGGTCATGTAGATCTTTTCCTATGTTTCTGTCTAGAGGTTGATAAATTTTGCCTTTTATATTTAGATCTTAGATCTCTGGTTCATTTCAGGTTGGTTTTTGTGAGAAGTATATAGTCTGTGTCCAGGATTCTTTTTGTTTTTGCACATGGATGTACAAGCTCCAACACCATTTGTTGATGAGACTGTACTTTCTTTATGAAGTTGCTTTTGCTCCTTTGTCAAAGATCAGCCTATTACGTGTGTGGGTCTACTCCTGGAAGTTCTGTTCTGTTCTGTTGATCTGTGCAATTATCCTTTTTCCAGTACTCTACTCTCTTGATTGTATGCTGCTGATTTTATTAGGTTTGTGTCCTTTTCATGTGTTAGTGGCGAATCTTCCCCTTAAGGCCTGTGTTTTTTGTTGTGTGACTCAGCACAACTGAATGGTGTCTGCTGGCCTGGGTCTTCAGCCCTGCGTTGACAGGGTTGGTCCTGGTCATAATCAATTGATAGTCTTTTTTTTTTTTTTTTAATCTTGAGGAAAAGTAATAGAGTGCAAACTGTTAAAAACAAAAATCACTAGTACAGTTGGTTAGATTTTTGATAGAAGATGAGAAGTGAGACTTCTCTGTGTCTTTTTAAGATGGTCCATGGGAACTTCTGTTTGAGCAGCTCAGTTAGGGTTGTCTTTACCCCTGAGAATCCACCTGGAGAGTTGCTTAACCTGCTAGCCTTATGCGTTTGACTCAGGAGTTAAGGGAGAGGTGTGGACTCAGCCACTGCTCAGACCTGGGATTGAGTCCCACTTGGGCATTTAATAGCTGCTTGCCCCACAGGCAGAAGCTGGCTGCCAGGTTCCTCCAAAAGTGTAACAGACATGTTCCTTTCTGGGCTTCAGATGCCTTCTCTTTTATCTCAGGTCACCTGTGTAAGCCCCTTTCCAGCCTGCCAGGCCTCTAGCTCTGGCCCTTCCTGTGGTGCTAGGGCCAAACTCCACCCTCAAGATGCCAGCCTTTCCCCATGCCTGCTCCCCCTCTTCACCATCTTTAGGACAGGTTTTCGGGACCCATGATAGATTTACGGTTGGTGTGGGTGGTGCTCCACACGCCAGGCTGCCAAATCTACATCTCCCGCAGACTCTTCACTGCCAAGCACACCTCTTTTCCCTCCTGTGCTCTCAGCATCAGTCTCACCTCCACTGTGGGATGCCCCTTTGTGCCCGTGTTGGTTGAAGTCTGGATCACATCTGTTTTCAGGACCGACAGAAGGCTGTGAGGCTTTGGAGAAGGGAGCGTGCCTGGGCCAAAGGCACCAGGCAGAGGGTCAGGGCTTGACATGGCACTTTCTTTGGTTGTGGTTTGCACAGTGGCTGCTGCAACCTGAAACAGTATTGGTGCTGTTGTGATTGGGCTGAGAAATGGCCCCAGGTAATCTGCTGGATGGTGTCCGGATGAGTCACTTGTGTTAGGCAGTGGGCTTTAGTGCCTGAACTATGATGAAGTGAACTGTGTGTGCATGTATGTGCATGTGTTCACGTGTGTGTGTGTGTGTGTGTGTGACAGCACAGGAAGGATCTCTGCAGCCTCACTCTTTGGGTGACCTTGATATGTGGAGGGTGGAGGGGCAAGGCTCGGGGAAAAGACACCCGGCTTCAGTATAGGGTCTCAGCTGCCCACTCTGAACCTCAGGTTCTCACCTCCTTTCATGAGCAGTCAGCACCCTCGGTTCCTCAGGCTGTGCCAGTCCTTAGTGGCATTGGCCCTCAGAGTATCCGAGGTTTACCCTGCAAGGGTGATTGTGATGGAATGCTGGACATGGGGGACACTTGGCCAAGACCTTTCGTCTTACCTTGCTGCAGCGACTAACAGGCCCGTCTACTTCCAGGGCAGATGTGAACATCGAATCATCGTTACAGCCATGCCCACGGTTCCATAGGCTCCACTTTCGTCCCCAGAGCTGCAGACCTCTGGGTTCTTGGCAGGAACACGACTTGAGTTACAGGGTCTCTGGCTACTTGCTGACTATGAGCCTTGTTGGATGTCCCTTCCTAAATGGCGCTAATAATATGAAGACGTGTTGAGATTAGAGATGAGGTAAGAAACCCCAGTTAACTCTTCTGGTGTTTCCAGCCCAGAATAGTCCTGGCTGTGCTGCCTGCTGAGTGTCTTCTGAGGCTTGGGACAGATGGCAGCTGGACAGCTCCCCCCAACTTCAGGCCATTCAATAGAGGTTTGTATCTGGCAGCCAGCTGCCGTGGAAGACAAGAGCTTGTCCCAGGACCCAGGATTGGCAGATGAACCAGGGTCTATAGGGATTGCCACCAGCTACAGGGCTCAGCTGGCCAGAAGCCTGTCTGCTGACATTGGGGCAATTAGGGTGTAATCTTCTCTAAATGACACCCAATTCTGGCTAAATCCCTCCTGCCCAGGAGTGGATTCTCAGTTTTCTAAAAGCAGCTTAGTGTTTGGACACTGCCCAGGGCAGCTGGGGTTTGTGGTTGGTGATGGGATGGATGTGGGCCGGTGGGACGGACGTGGGGAGTGGGGGTGTTCCCTATGTGGGCACCAATCCTTGAGTCCAGTTCTTCTGATCCCTACAGCCAGTGTGCAGATGCTCTGTTGAGAAACTGAGACCGGAAGTCACACAGTGGGAAGGGCAGGCCAGTGGAGAACAGCTGTCATACGTGTGCCCCTCCTAGACCTTTGGAGGGGATCTAGGACAAGGGTGGGCCTTGGCATGCTGGTCTGCTGGATGCTAATTGTCTGCCGGACAGGGTGTATACAGGTGTGCTGGCAGCATCTGTTCCGCTGCAGTTCTCAGGTGGGCCCCATCTCCAGGAGGCCCCGCCTCTCCTGCAGGGGGATTTGTGCAGCCTTCCCAGGTGCCTCCCTGCCTCCTGCCAGATGAGGCTGTTGGGCCAGTTTGGAACCCAGCTCCACCCTCACGCCACCCCTTCTCCAGCATATCTTGCCTTTTCCAGGACACCCCAGATCTGGGAACTACTTTGCTGCAAAGAAGTAAAGTCGTTTTTGGAGTGAGAAGCACTATGGTGCCACTCGGGGGAATCATCTGACTTAGCATAACCATGGTTTGCTCACCTGTGAGATGGGAGTGTTAAGTTTATACTTTGCATGGCTTTGTGAAGATCACATGAGATTCACACCCATCTCTGTCTCTTTTGGGTGGTAGCCAGGCCTTCCCAGGCTGCCTCCCAAAATGCTTAGGGGCCTGGGGCCATGCCTGCCACCACCTGTCTGTTCAGGAAACCTGTGAGCCAGGTAAGTGGGAGTGGGTCTGGGATAGGTCCTTCTTGGAGTGGAAGGTAAGAGCAGATAGGAAAAGCTGGCTGAGGAGGTGAGCTGAGGTCTCTCGGAGTGCACATGGGGTCCTTTTGTGCAGGTTTGCAGATCTGTGAAGGCCTGTTTAGGGAATGGGTCTGTTTCTGGTTTCTCAGCTGACTTGGTTCCAGTGGAGGCTCATGTGGAGCTGGTGTGGTGTATTGAATTTCCTGCATGCCAGGGTCACCTGGGAATGTTCAGAAATTCCAAAGCATTGGCCACACCCTGAAGGATCAAAACAGCTTCAGGGTAGGACATGGCATCAGAAGTTTTCATACTTCTGGAAGGATCCCAGTGGGAAGATGAATTTAAGAAACCCATCGTGTCACTGCAGCTTATGTTAGGGATCTGAACTTTCCCTGGTCACATGGGTGGACTATCATTCTGTACTTTTGTGGTTATAGAATTTAATTGCATCTCTCTACCTTGGTACACAGTCAGGGCCCAGGAATGCCCTTGGCTGTGTTCATGTGCTGGCGGGAAAGCCTGCCTCTTTGCTTCCCATGGCCAGGTGGTGGGCCACCAGCTGCTCTGGGCTGGTCCTGGAAAGTATGCATAAGCCACAGGCAGACCCAGGGAGAGGGGTGAGCCTCAGAGCGATTCCTGCTGCCAAGTCACTGGGGATGTATATCCTGCTAGCTGGGGAGGGGAGATGGAGAGATGCCTGCAAGGCCTGTTTCCCAGCTCCCGCAGCACCAAGCCTCACCCAGCACCCCTACTACCTGTCCATTCACTGGACCTGCTGTCCCTGTCCACCCGTTGCTGATGTGGGCTTGTCACCCCTCTGCAGTGCCCCCACATCCTCCCTGTTCTCCAGTCAGTCCACATATATTTACTGAGCACCAGTCATTTGCCAGGCTTGGGCTTGCCCACTGACTCTAGGCCTGTACCCCACTGAGGAGGCAGAGACTCAGTTGCCAGGCATGGGGTGCCCTGTGTGCACCACTGCTTGCATTCCCACTTGCCACACCCACTTTCCCTGTGTGAGAAGCCACCTCACCCCCACCACCCTGGCCTGCACTAATGTATCCAGGCGGTTTGAACCCTGCCTTCCCCCAGCCCAGCTCTCTGCATCTGTGAACTGAAATGATAGAGCACCAGCCCTAGGGTGGCTTTCTGTAGGGAAGGTGGCAAGTCCAAGGGTAGCCCCAGCACTTTTATTTTCCTGCCTGTTCCCTACTATCCCCGGGACTGATTGCCCTGAGTTCATGCCCTGCCTCAATCCAGGCTCCCTTGACCGCTGGTGACACCCCAGTCTGAAATATGGCTTGATGAGGACCGAGCAGAGATGTCACAGGCTCCGTCCAGCCTTCCAGAGGGTTCTGTCCTTGTGTGGGAGCTTGGCCATGTGTCCCCTCCACCCCTGGTTTCTTTTCCTGGAAGTTGCTCCTCCTGGCCAGTTAGGTCTTACCCACCTGTTGGAATTTGGCTGATTCACCGTGAGGTGATGCTGAGCTTCTTTTCTAGTGGCAGAAGGTATTGTTCAGGTCCACCTCTGACAGATGCTTCTGGAGCAACAAATTTGGCTGCTGTCCAGATGATTCTATCTACAATTAGTTCTCATTTTAAAATTGAGGCATAATTTACTTATTACAAGACACAGTTGTTTGCACTCCTGTGGCTGCCTTGCCTGAGGGTCATCCTCACATACCTTCCAGCTCACGTCATCCAGTACAGCCCTGCTGGCCTGCTGCTGCAGGTTCTGTTTTAGACTTACATGTTGATGGGCTACACCCAGGTGGCCTTTTTGTCTGGCTGCTGTGAGCCAGAGGAGGCATCGGAGCTGTGAGTGTTGGTGCTTGCTTTTCTCTCTGAGCAGTAGTGCCTGAGTCACCAGCACCTCCCCTTGGAGGATGCCAGAGTCACCTGTTCCAGGCTCTGTGTGGACCTGCATTCTCAGGTTCCTCAGTGATACCCATAAACAGAACTCATCTCCCTTTGTCCGGGACAGATACGCACAGATAGCCACCCTGGTCCTCTGGCTAAAAGGCCAGCTCCTCTGCAACCTCTGCCCCTTCTGCACTTCACCCTAATGCTTGAGGGTGGCCGGGCTCTGCCAGGAGGGAGATAATCTCCGTAAGTCATGTGAAGTAGGAGCAGGAACCAGCATAACCAGTCTCAGCCAGATCTGGGAATTAATAAGCACTGCCCCAGTAAGCTAAAACATTTCAGATTCTAGGCCTGAGACCACAGGAATGACTGACTGGCAGGCAGGTGGGTCTGCACCTGGGAAGGGACAGTTCTGGTTCCTGGTGTGATTCTTAGGTGTGGGCAACGGAACAACAGAGTTGTGGGTCCCATGCTGGTTCTGCCTTCCAACCTGTTACACTGCTTTCCTGCCTTCTGTGGCAGTTTCACCTGGGAAGTCATGTGGAGTTGCTTTTTCCCAGAGTTCAGTTTCTCACCTGGGAAAGAAGGTCCCTCCTGTGAGAGAAGCGAATGGGCTCTTGTTGGTGCAGACTGTGAAGTGCACAGGCCTCACGTTATTGTTAACCCTCCTGGACCTCTCCCCAACTGTTTTGTCTCTTCCCTGGGCCCCCATCAAAGCTGGAAAGCAGGGCCCGAGAAAATGGGCTTTGGAGCCACTCTGTTTCTGAGTGCTCTGTGAGCCTCAGCATCTTTCTCCAGGACCTCTGTCCTGGATGTATCCTCATTGATTGCCATCTCTAGCCCTTTTTATGCCCCTCTCTCCTTACCCCATCCCTGGTCCAATCTGTACTTTGTAGCTGTTGTAACTTGTTTTTCTCCAGTTACCAACAAGGCTGTGTGCCTGTATGGGGTGAAAGGAAGCATATGGCCCACAGTGAGCCTGCAGTCCATTTTTTTGGTTCCATTTTCTGGCTGGACCTTACATTCTGATATCAGGTTTTTGCTGAAGTGCAGTTGTGGAAAGTTGCTCTCTCATTGTGTGTCTGATAACTTCTGTTTCATTCGGAAAGAGTAATTGATCTCCCTGGGTTATATTCAGATCTGGGGTACATTTGGTTTGGGTATTGTATGGGGCTTCCCAGGTGGCACAGTTGATAAGGAATCTGCCTGCCAATGCAGGTACCGTGGGTCCAGTCCCTGGGTCAGGAAGATCCCTTGGAGGAGGAAATGGAAACCCACTGCAATATTCTTGCCTGGAAGATCCATGGCAGAGGAGCCTGGCAAGCTACAGTCCAGGGTCACAAAGAGTCAGACACACTGAGCAACTGAGCACCAGTTGTTAATCTTATAACTGTAATCAGGTGCAGTAAAACACAGACTTTTAAGTGCATGTACACACCATCCCTGGGCACATTTGCACCCTGCTTCTGGTAATTTCTCATCACCAAGAGTGGTGGTAGCTTAAGGTACTGAGCATCTCACCTCTAGCATTGTACATTTAGATAACATTTCAGATACTGCTTCATTTTCAATGGTTTGATTCTGTTGGGTTGGCCAAAAGATGCATTTGGGTTTTTCCATAAAGTGTTAAGGAACTGACCTTTTGGCCAACCCAGTAAATTCCGTTTATCACAGTTTTGATAATGGTCATACAGTACTATTTTAAAATTAAAATTAGTTTTATTAAAGTACAGAAACTA
The DNA here is from genome assembly GCF_000754665.1 of Bison bison bison. Taxonomy (NCBI): domain Eukaryota; kingdom Metazoa; phylum Chordata; class Mammalia; order Artiodactyla; family Bovidae; genus Bison; species Bison bison. The sequence continues at coordinate 3,008,967 of NW_011494629.1, forward strand.
CACGATCATCTTTATACAGCTCAATGTCCCCATGCAGCTCCATAGATGGAGCAAGGAGCATGTTGTCAGCATCCCAGGGACTGTTCTCTGATGCTTGTCCAGAGGTAATTGTTCAGACTCTGCCCCATGAATTAATCATGCCCGTTTTCAACTTAGCATAGGCAGTCCCACAGACTTTGAGTTTTGTGTGTTCACTCTGAATTTTGTGTCTAGAGACACGGATTTGTGGATTGATAGCACTCATTGCTGATAGGGTTGCATGTGGACACACCATGCTTGCTTCCCCAGGTTTGGGCAGGTGGATTCTGAGCCTCCGCACATGCATGTAGGTAGACCCAGGGTGGGCACTGGTGTCCATGTTAAATTCCAGCCTTTCTGGTCCATGTCCTAGTTGCCAGCCTGGTGCTGGCTTTCATTTCCCAGTGGACCTCTCCTGTGTTGACCCTCTTTTTGCGAGGAGCCTATTCAGGATCTTTACCAGTTTTTCTGTGGGGTGTCTGCTTCTTTCCTCCTTATGTGTCAGAGTTCGTGATGTGGTTTGGATGTGGATCCTCCTGCCCTTCAGCAGTAGGTCCACCGCTGGTGTAATAGAAGAGCTGGCGTGAGAGGGTGGGGATGGCCCAGAGTTACAGCTGTGCATCTACCAGGATAGATGAGGCCTTGACATGGCTTTGGCCTCTTGGACTCAGTTTCTTCCTTCATCAACTGGGAACCAGAATTCTCCTGAGAACTTTGAGCTAGGCAATAAGTGAAATAATCGATTTAAGGAGAATTTTAAGAGTGGTAGCTATTGTTGCTAATACTAAATTATTTTAAATAGTAGGATACCTTATACCTACTATGATGGCTAAAATCGAAAGACCAGCAATAACAAGTATTGACAAGGATGTGGAGAAATCAAAACCCACACTTGAATGGAAAATGATATGCTGCTTTGGCAAATGATTTGGCAGTTTCTTGGTGTCAAACATAAAGTTATCATATATATACCACTGGTTCACTCCTACATACATACCCAGGGAATTGAAAATATATGTCCACACAACTTGTACATACATGTTCATAGTAGTAGTATTCATGACAACCCAAAAGGGGGAACAACCCAAATGTCCATCAGCTGATGAATGGATAAACACACGTGGTCCATGCATACAATGGGATAGTATTTGGGAATAAAAAGAAGTGAAGTGCTGGTACACGCTATAACATGGATGAACCTTGGAAGCATTATGATCAGTGAGAGAAGCAAGTCACAGAAAATAAAATTGTATGGTTCCCTTTATATGAAATATCCTGAATAGACAAAGCCACAGAGATAGAAAGTACACTATTTAGGGTCTGGAGAAAGGGAGCTGGGGAATGAATACTAATGGGGAATGAAAGTGTGGGTTATGAAAATGTGAAATTAGATGATGATAATGGTTGCTCAATCTTGTGACTCTATTGAAAACTACTGAATGGAATTGTACGTAAAATAGGCAAATGTTATGGCATGTAAATTATACCTTAAGGTTTTTTCAGTGGAAGCAAAGGGAAGAATCTCTTTGCTTGCTAAATCATCTGGATAAACTACACTATGCTCTCACGTAATCCCAGAGGATTTGGGGCAGTTTCCTTCAGCTTGATAGCTGTGCAGTCCCTAACATGTGAGCTACAAGTGACAGCTCAGGCACCTTACCCTCCTACTTGGGTTCAGCCCTTTTCAGTAGCTTATTTATCATTGTCTTTGAATAAATCTTGGGTTTCTGGTTAAATTAGTATTCAAGGTTAACGTCTTTAAGTGGTTGCAGTATCACTCTGTTTTGTGTTTTTTGGCTACAAGCCATGTTAGGATCTTAGCTCCCTGACCAAGGATCAAACCTGCATCTCCTGCATTGAAAGGCTATGTCCTAACCACTGGACCGCCAGGTAAGTCCCCTGGATAAAATCATCAGTTCAGTTCAGTCCAGTCGCTCAGTCATATCCGACTCTTTGCGACCCCATGAATCGCAGCACGCCAGGCCTCCCTCTCCATCACCAACTCCCGGAGTTCACTCAGACTCACGTCCATCGAATCAGTGATGCCATCCAGCCATCTCATCCTCTGTCGTCCCCTTCTCCTCCTGCCCCCAGTCCCTCCCAGCATCAGAGTCTTTTCCAATGAGTCAACTCTTTGCATGAGGTG
>NW_011494629.1:3011230-3011929 GCF_000754665.1 Bison bison bison
GGAATTAATCCTTTCTTCTCTTTCTTCCAGTCTCTGAAGTGTGGTAAGAAGTTAAGGTTATCTTGCCTTGTCCTTTTAAGTAGAGCGACTCCAGTGCTTGTCCATTTTTTAATAATGCGTTCTGTTCTTTGTTAAGTTGGCTCTCATTTTAAATCTGTTTAGGTAGATTTACTGTAGCTGTAGGTGCTCTTTCTATGAAATTAAGAAAGAAAGTTACACAACCATTTTTCTAAGATTCATGTTGAGGAACAGGTTGAAAGCATCTTAGTGCAAATGACATTCTTGCATCCTTTCTTAACATTAGTTTGCAGCAGAAATGTTGATAGTTCACTTTCTGACATACTGTATTGTTTACTTACTGTGCAGGTAGATGCCAAATCAATATTTTTAAGTTGAGTTAAGTTAATGCCTTTGGTTTTGTGTTCCTGGGGCAAGTGAGTGCTTCTCCAGGTGAACTCTTGACTTTTGTGTGCTGAGATCTCACCCAGGTTTCTGCATGCATAGTCAGCCCAGGTGACCTGGGACACTCCCCCACCCCCGGCTCTTGAAGGAAGAATTTGTGAGTTACAGGGTGTCTGTTGAGCCACCCTTCCCTCCCCACATCCTGTCTTGTGCTGTGAGTGGACAGAGAAGTTCTGATTTCCAGCCCTGCCACAGTGCAAAGTCCTGGCGGGTGGGGCAGCCGGTGGGGGCGGGGGA
>NW_011494629.1:3012029-3016386 GCF_000754665.1 Bison bison bison
CAGCCATCTCATCCTCTGTCGTCCCCTTCTCCTCCTGCCCCCAGTCCCTCCCAGCATCAGAGTCTTTTCCAATGAGTCAACTCTTTGCATGAGGTGGCCAAAGTACTGGAGTTTCAGCTTTAGCATCATTCCTTCCAAAGAAATCCCAGGGCTGATCTCCTTCAGAATGGACTGGTTGGATCTCCTTGCAGTCCAAGGGACTCTCAAAAGTCTTCTCCAACACCACAGTTCAAAAGCATCAATTCTTCGGCGCTCAGCCTTCTTCACAGTCCAACTCTCACATCCATACATGACCACAGGAAAAACCATAGCCTCGACTAGATGGACCATAAAATCATCACCTAAAGACAATATGGATATGTCAAGTTAAGGTTATCTTGCCTTGTCCTTTTAAGTAGAGCGACTCCAGTGCTTGTCCATTTTTTAATAATGCGTTCTGTTCTTTGTTAAGTTGGCTCTCATTTTAAATCTGTTTAGGTAGATTTACTGTAGCTGTAGGTGCTCTTTCTATGAAATTAAGAAAGAAAGTTACACAACCATTTTTCTAAGATTCATGTTGAGGAACAGGTTGAAAGCATCTTAGTGCAAATGACATTCTTGCATCCTTTCTTAACATTAGTTTGCAGCAGAAATGTTGATAGTTCACTTTCTGACATACTGTATTGTTTACTTACTGTGCAGGTAGATGCCAAATCAATATTTTTAAGTTGAGTTAAGTTAATGCCTTTGGTTTTGTGTTCCTGGGGCAAGTGAGTGCTTCTCCAGGTGAACTCTTGACTTTTGTGTGCTGAGATCTCACCCAGGTTTCTGCATGCATAGTCAGCCCAGGTGACCTGGGACACTCCCCCACCCCCGGCTCTTGAAGGAAGAATTTGTGAGTTACAGGGTGTCTGTTGAGCCACCCTTCCCTCCCCACATCCTGTCTTGTGCTGTGAGTGGACAGAGAAGTTCTGATTTCCAGCCCTGCCACAGTGCAAAGTCCTGGCGGGTGGGGCAGCCGGTGGGGGCGGGGGAAGTTGTGGTGATGGTGGTGATGGTAAGGGACTGGCTTGCAGCTCCATGGTTTAGGGGCTTGTGCTTTTGCATATGAATATAATCATCATCAGATTGAGAAAATAAACTAACTTAGTGGCTTTTTTTCTTTTGTTTGGGGTTTTTGTTATGTTACTTCCTCTTTGTGAGACTTTTGCCTCATCTCTTTGTTCAGTTGCTATTTTTATCATTAGTATGTATTTATAGTATAATCCCTCCCCCAACACAGTAATGCTTTGGCGGTGATCCCCAAGTTCTGATATGAAATGTTTTTACTTTTTGTTTACTTGGTTTTCTGTTGTTTTGTATACCCTCTCTGATACAGACAGTATTTAAGAGATCATATTCCATGTGTTTGGGTGCATACTGATATATATTTTTTTCTTAATACATGTATTTTATTGAAGTGTAGTTGACTTACAGTGTTTCAGATGCACTGCAAGGTGATTCAGTTATACATATATGTTATTTTGAAATTATTTTCCATTATAGATTATTAAAAGATATTGACTATCAGTTCCATGCGCTATACAGTAAACCTTTGTTGCTTGTTGGCATACCTATTTTTTTTAAATTAGGAATCTAGCATTCTATTCATACTAAGACAAGTAGAATCAAAATGTCATATGTTTTTTAGTTGGGCAAAAATTCATAAGTTTTCCAAAATACATATACATATTACTTATATATATGTATGCAAGAGTTTTTCTACTACATATGATAAAAGCTTGAGATAAAGCATTAAAAAAAAAGAAGAGATGGAGAAATTGGAAAACATAAGCTAAATGAAATAAGAGCACTGACTATGAAATAGAAAAAGTGAGAAACTAGATAAAAGTAAAAGAACCTCATATAGTCGAGTTGTTTTTAAACATGGCTGCTCATTAGAAACGTATCTGGAGCTCTGGAAGAAAAAAAGCAATATGTGGGCATTTGTGTTTTTCAAAAATTTTCAAGATAATTCTGATATACATCTGGATTTTAAAAAGTGATTACAGGTTTTTCTGTTAAGTCCTAGTTTTGGTAATATAGAGTTGTTTTTTTTCTGTTGACCAGTCATGATTCAATGGTGTTAAGTAATAGTTACATAATCACAGTAGTAAAAGATGTTTATCAGTTTTCACAATCAATCGCCAGACCAAAAAAAAAGATAATTACAATTGCAAGCCATAATGGGAGCATGATTAACAATATGACATAATTACATACAGTTTAGGGGGGTCAAGCAGAGTGATGTGGTAACTGGAGCACATGCATTTTTCATCTGTTTTCATCTGCCCAGCCAGTCTGTGTTTTTTGGTTGGTGCTGTAAAATCTTTATCTCGTGATAATATCATAGAGCTTGTTCAGTTCAGTTCAGTCGCTCAGTTGTGTCCAACTCTTTGTGACCCCATGAACCGCAGCATGCCAGGCCTCCCTGTCCATCACCAACTCCCGGAGTTTACCCAAACTCATGTCCATTGAGTCGGTGATGCCATCCAGCCATCTCATCCTCTGTCGTCCCCTTCTCCTCCTGCCCTCAATTCCTCCCAGCATCAGGGTCTTTTCCAATGAGTCAGCTCTTTGCATCAGGTGGCCAAAGTATTGGACTTGTTATCTGTATACAATTCACAGACTTGAGTCCCATTTTGAGGTTGATGAGTGAGGCTGATGTGGTTTCTTGGGGCTGACAGCCTCACAGAGGGAGCTAGCCATAGGGTAATGCCTACATGTGGCCCCGTCTCACAGGTCTTCCCATCATGTCTTCTTTCCAGTCCTCAGAGTTGCCAGATGCCCTTTTAACTCAAGCAAGGGCTTAAGCCCCGTGGTTTGTATGTACTAGTTTTGGGGTAGAGAGGAAGCCATCAGCAGTCAATATCTGTTGAATATTGTCTGCGACAGCCTGCATTGAACTTGAGTTACTGGTTCCTCTTCCCTACCTAGCTCCCTGAATTAAGGTTTGGGAGAGAGGCCAGTTCCCAAGGCTGCTCTTCCCTTCCTCAGATCAGCAGACAATTAAAGCTTTCAACTGATTAGTAAGTGCTCTGTGGCTGAGGTGTGGCTGAGCCTGGGCTGACAGGTTCAGCAGGCCCAAGTGTGCCAGCAGATGGTGACCATGTGGAATGATGACTGGAGGGACTCCTCCTTCCCTGAGCACCAGCTGCTGGTGGCCCAGCTCTGCCCCAGGCTGGCACTCTGCCCCTTGGGGTACTCAGCACATACTGGCTCTGAGGAGCTGCTTCCCAGGGTGAGGTTCTGGCAGGGACACCACTTTGAACCAGAAAAGAAGTGAGGGATGTTTTAGGGGCCCCTGATTCTGGTTGGGGATAGAGAGGATGTAGTGCTGACAATCACTGGTTACAGTAACCAAGACCATTGGTGAGCTGAGGGTAGGAGGTGATTCTGTCCATTCATGTGGTTCCTAAGGATGTCAGGGTTTGTAGTCCTAGCTGGGACAGAATTGGGTCCTGAGGGCCTGACAGTGTGGGCTCTCTTGGTACCAGCGGCACCCTCCCGAGGCCAGACACTCAGGAAGCATGCTCTTGAAAGGTCCTTGTGAAGCTACTGGTGGCACAGGAAGACATTGTGGGGTAGGCACATAATGATGGTCCCCAGTCCCTGATCCCAGGAAAAGGATTAGGCAGCAAGCCCAGCAGAGGGGCCAGGATGGGCAGCTGATAGGAGTTGGGAATTTCCGGGATGCCCCCACCCTGTTGCAGGCTGCTAGCCCTTCAGGAAGCTGTGGGAACTGCTGTGGGAGGGTGGGGCTGGATCAGCCGAGGAATTCCAACAACAAGGAAGTTGAGAATCCCAAACCCCAGTTTCATTGTGAAAACTGCTTCCTGGAAGCACACCTAACATCCTGGGAATGCTCAATCTGGTTCTCCTGGCTTGGCATGTGTTGCATCTGCTACATCAAATTGTCACCTGAAAAACTGGTAACTCTTGGTGGATTTTGGGCCAAAAGACTCAGCCAAGCCAAAGAATGGGAAAGGAAGGATTTGTCACTCCCAGTAAGTTAAGTAGAATACCATAGATCTTTCCCCAAACAGTGTTGTGGGACCAGTGCCCTTAGCCAGTCAGGTTGCTGCTGCTGCTGCTGCTGCTAAGTTGCGTCAGTCGTGTCCGACTCGGTGCGACCCCATAGATGGCAGCCCACCAGGCTCCGCCGTCCCTGGGATTCTCCAGGCAAGAACACTGGAGTGGGTTGCCACTTCCTTCTCCAATGTGTGAAAGTGAAGTCGCTCATTTGTGTCCGACTCTTCGCGTCCCCACAGACTGCAGCCTACCAGCCTCCTCCGTCCATGGGATTTTCCAGGCAAGAGTACTGGAGTGGGTTGCCATT
>NW_011494629.1:3016486-3029254 GCF_000754665.1 Bison bison bison
CCAGGCAGGTTAGGGAGAGGCAGATGGAGCCTTTTGCCTGGAAAGTCCATGAACTCCCTATAGACACCAGACTCTCAGTCTGCGTTAGTTTCTGACCCTAGTGTAGGCCATGAAGGCTGCTAGCTGTGTGGACCTCACATCCATGGACTCGTGGCAGAGGCCCCAGCATCATGCTAGCCTGCTTCAGCTTTCCCGTTTAGCTCTGTTCCAAGACAGCTTTAGTAGCAGAACGAGACTTGGACCAAACATGGGCCACAGGGCTACATCGTGCTGCCCTCCATTCTTCTCATCAGGTGGTCAGAGGAAGCCTGTTATCTGTAATTGTTACTTCTGCTTCTTTGTCCTGCGTCTATCTCTGAATCTGGGCCTTGTCGGGGTAGTGCGGGCCTGAGTATCTGGTGGAGACTTGGACCTGGTCCTGGATAGCATAGCATGGGGCCAGGGGTTGTTGGGCATCTCAGCGTGTTGACGCTAGTCAGAAGTGCTGGCTCTGGAGGCGTTGGTTCCTCTTGAGGCAGGAGGGGGGATACCTGTCCACTGGTGTGTCCCAGCCTCTAGTGGAAGCAAAGATTTGGCTTGTTGCTTGAATGTCCTCATGGGAGTCTCATCCCTGCCCCGACACCACCCTCATAAATGGTCCCCTAGTTGCCTCGCTCCCGGCACGACCCTAGTTGAAACTGCAGCTCAGGGGCCCTGCACCTGTTCTGTCCCCTCTGTGTCCTACTCTTTGGATGCTTGTGTTCTGAACCATGCCGCCCTCAACATACTGAGGTGGGTGGCTGCACTGGGCAGCAAGAAGGGCTGACCCAGAGCCAGAACTTTGCGACAGGAACTCATCCTGTCTTGTCTCTGAGGCCTCCTGCAGAGAGACTTCAGGCCTTGAGGACGGGAGGGTCAGGGTGACCCAGGTCTCATTTACCCAAGTGTACAGGTGCCCTGATCCCTGAGCTCTCACCGCTGTTCCCACTCCACAGAAGCTAGGTGGTCTGCCAGGTCACTTGGGGGAAGCCCCCAGACCTGACTCCCATCCCCACCCAGCTCCTCTGCTCCCCACTCTGAGTCTCCTAGCTGCCCCCTTCTCAGAAAGCAGCTCTTGATGCTTGCCTGAGAGCCTGGGACCTCCTGCCTGGCATGTGCTCACACTACTTCCTGAGCTGTGACCTCTCTTCCCACCAGGTTTGGCTTTGAAATCTGCCTCTGGAGGCCTCCAACTTCACTTCCTGGCCTGAAGCTTGCCCTGGGCACCCTTCCCATTTGGCACATGTAACCTCCCCCACTATGTTTGCTTCTGGCTCCAAGTGTCCACGTGAGTGCGGATGTACTTGAAGCAAGGCCAGGCATGACCTCACATCTGTATTCACTGGACCTTGGAAGATACACAGCAGTGGGGAGGGTGTGGTCTGCAATCCTGTGTCGAAACAGCGTTAGCCTGCTTACAGCTGGCGCAGCCCTGTGGGGACATCACAAAGGCACTGCCACTGCCACCTCAGAGCCCATACAGGCACCCTGTGATCCAGGAGGTCAGTGGTCAGGGAATATCGTGGGCAGGCCTGGGGTGGAGACCAAAACTGGGTCCCCAAGCTGCCCGGGAACTTGTGAGGCCCTCCAGAAAGCACCAGCCTGGGAGGTTTGTGGAGAGGCAAAGACAAGCATATCCACAGCTGGACACTGCAGTCAGATGGTACATTTAGCTGCTCTGAGGACCTCCTGGGTTGAGGGGGCAGGTTTTGAGATAGACTCAAGCCACATAGGATGTTATGAGGTGTGTAAGGATGCTTTGGTCAGAAGAAAGACAGGTGGGCTGAGTGACCAGGGGCATAGATTGTCTCCACCTCTCCAGCCCTCAGCTTCCTGGCCTGTGAGCTGGGGCAGTGAGCACAAGGGTGAGGTCTCCAGGTTGAATGCTTCAGAAACATCCAAGTTGTTTTCTTAGCTTTATTGAAGTATAAGTGAAATACAATAAATTGAATATATTTAAAGTATTCAAGTTTTCCCTGGTGGCTCAGTGGTAAAGAAATTTGCCTGCTAATGCAAGAGACAGAGGTTCAGCCCCTGGTCCAGGAAGATCCGACGTACCACATAGCAACTAAGCCTGTGTACCACAACTCTTGAATCTGTGCTCTAGACAAGTTTTCATATGGGTGCATACTCATGAAGTAGACAGTGTAATTGAAATAATGACGGTATTCGTCATCCCCACATGTTTCCTCATCCCTATTTGTAATTTCTTTCCTCCTCATCTGCAGGCAACGATGATATATACATTTGTTTGCATTTTCTAGTTTTACATAAATGGAATCATACAACACATACTGTATTTTTGGTGTGAGAGGTGTCTGTGTTAATGTGTGTATCAATAGCTGTCCCTTTTGTATTCCGTTGTGCGGCTATACCACGTTTTAAAAAAAATCTACTTTCCTATTGATGGTCATTGGGCTGTTTTGAGTTTGTTTTGTTTTGGTTGTTACAGATACATAGATTACTGTATGTATCTATACAAAGATACATACTTGGATTTCTCTTGGGTAAATACCTAAGAGTGGATGGCTGTGCCATAGGTCAGATATATGCTTAACTTTTTAAGAATCTGCCAGATTCTTTGCCAAGATGGTTGTACCATTTACATTCCCCATCAGCAGTGTAGGAGAACTCTAATTGCTTCCCACTCATCCAGTCTTGGTAGGTAGGATCAGACATTTTAATCTTCAGTATTCTAGTAGATATGTTGTGGTTAACTCATTTAATTATTATTTGCATTTCCCTTGAGATAAGTCCTGGGTGTTCATTGGAAGGACTGATATTGAAGCTGAAACTCCAATACTTTGGCCACCTGATGCGAAGAGCTGACTCATTGGAAAAGACCCTGTGCTGGGAAAGATTGAGGGCAGGAGGAGAAGGGGACGACAGAGGATGAGATGGTTGGATGGCATCACCGACTCGATGGACATGAGTTTGGGTGAACTCCAGGAATTGGTGATGGACAGGGAGGCCTGGCGAGCTGCAGTTCATGGGGTTGCAAAGAGTCGGACATGACTGAGCGACTGAACTGAACTGTCACTTAATATGTTCAGCACCTTTTCATATGATTCTTTCTCATACGTGTATCTTCTCAGGTGATGTATTTGTTCAGTTCTTCTGCCCATTTTTTAAAATTAATTTTCATTGAAGTATAGTTGTTTGCCAATTTTTTTTGAAAGAAAAATCAGTTACATTTTTAAACATCAGAGTTTATTGTATAGTTTATTAAGTACTTTTGTCACAAGTGGCTTAAATAAATCTGGTTAGTATTTGGGATGTAACATTTTTTAATGAGTAGAGGAATATAGGACTATTAGGACAAATCTCCCTGTCATGAGATTTGTGACCCACTCATTTATCAGCAGCCCCTCAGATATGCAGATGACACCACCCTTATGGCAGAAAGTGAAGAGGAACTAAAAAGCCTCTTGTTGAAAGAGGAGAGTGAAAAAGTTGGCTTAAAGCTCAACATTCAGAAAAGTAAGATCATGGCATCTGGTCCCATCACTTCATGGGAAATAGATGGGGAAACAGTGGAAACAGTCAGACTTTATTTTTATGGGCTCCAAAATCACTGCAGATGGTGACTGCAGCCATGAGATTAAAGGACGCCTACTCCTTGGAAGGAAAGTTATGACCAGCCTAGACAGCATATTAAAAAGCAAAGACATTACTTTGCCAACGAAGGTCCATCTAGTCAAAGCTATGGTTTTTCCAATGGTCATGTATGGATGTGAGAGTTGGACTGTGAAGAAAGCTGGGCACCGAAGAATTGATGCTTTTGAACTGTGGTGTTGGAGAAGACTCTTGAGAGTCCCTTGGACTGCAAGGAGATCCAACCAGTCCATTCTAAAGGAGATCAGTCCTGGGTGTTCATTGGAAGGACTGATGCTGAAGATGAAACTCCATTACTTTGGCCACCTCATTCGAAGAGTTGACTCATTGGAAAAGACCCTGATTCTGGGAGGGATTGATGGCAGGAAGAGAAGGGGACGACAGAGGATGAGATGGTTGGATGGCATCACTGACTCGATGGGCATGAGTTTGAGTGAACTCTGGGAGTTGGTGATGGACAGGGAGGCCTGGCGTGCTGCGATTCATGGGGTCACAAAAAGTCGGACATGACTGAGTGACTGAACTGAACTGAACTGAACATGGTATTCTTCTGTCATGTTAAGACAAGAAGAGGCATAAACTTTCTGTTGCCCAATTTTAATTGGATTATTTTTCTTACTGAGCTTATATTCCAGATCTGAGTCCTTAATAAAAAAGATGTGTGATTTGCAAACACTTTTTCCCAGTCTATCACGTCATTCTCTTACCTTGTCTAACAGCATAAGCTTATAGTTTTGGAGTCCAGATTACCAGTTTCTCCTTCTGTAGGTCATGTCCAAAGTCACAGACATTTTCTTTTGTTTTCCCCTGGAAATCTTATACTTTTAATGTTTAAACCTATGATCTGTTTTAAATTAATTTTCCTGTATGTTGTAAGGTATGGGTGGTAGTTCATTTTTTAATATAAGGATATTCATTTACTTCAGCACCATGTATTGAAAGATTATCCCTTCTCCACCAAATTGCCTTTGTACCTTTGTCAAGTCAGTTGGCCGTACATAAGAGTCTATTTCTGGATTCTCTATTCTGTTCAGTACCTCTGTTTGTCTGTCTTTATGCTGGTAGTATGCCCGGTATTTTGGTCATCTGATGTGAACCACCGACTCACTGGAAAAGTCCTTGATGCTGGGAAAGATTGAGGGCAGAAGGAGAAGAGGGCATTAGAGGATGAGATGGCAGGATGGCATCACCAATACAATGGACATGAACTTTGGCAAACTTCAGCAAATGTTGAGGGACAGGGAGGTCTGGCATGCTGCAGTCCATGAGGTCACAAAGAGTTGGACACGACTGGGTGACTGAACAACAGCAATATTCTCTTAATTACTATAGCTTTATAATGTTGAAATCAGCTAGTTAGTCCTCCTGCTTTGTTTTTCTTTTTCAAAGTGATTATGATTGTTCTAGGTCCCTTAGCTTTCCATACAAATTTTAGAATGAGATGGTCAATTTCCACCAGAAAGAGAAATGCTGGAATTTTGATTGTCATCATGATGAATTAAAAGATCCATTTGTGGAGAATTAATATCTTAACAATATTGAGTCTTTTGGCCCATGAATAAATATATCTCTATTTTTTAATTTCTCTCAGCAGTATTCTGTGGCTTTTAATGTATAGGTCTTGTATATCTTCTGTCAGACTTAAGTATAAACATTTAATACAGTTGATGCTGTTGTAAGTAGTGTTTAAATTTTTTTCATTTTCTGATTGTTTAGTCCTAAACAAATACAGAAATAAGATTTGATTTTTATATAGTAATCTTGTGTCTTGCAGCCTAGCCGATCTCACTTATTAGTTCTAGTAACTTTGTAGATTTCTTTGGATTTTCTATACAGACTATTGTGTGATGTCTAAGTAAAGATGGTTTTACTTCTTCCTTTCCAGGCTAGGTCCCTTTGATTTTTCTTATTTCATGGCACTGTAGGCTGAGAACTTAAAAAGTGCAGTGTTGACCAGAGCAAGGTGACTGTTTTTCATCATTAAATAATGTTAGCTGACAGATGTTTAGAAGATGTCATCAGGTTGAGGGTGCTCCCTTCTGTTTGCTGAGACTGCTTACAGGGATGAATGTTGAATTTTGTCAGATTTTCCTGCAGCTTTTGAGATGATCCCATAGATTTTTTTTTGTCTTAATATACTCAAGTACATTTATTTTTTTTCTTCTAATGATTGTCAGTCAATATTACATTCTTTGGATAAGCCCCTCTGTATCATAATTCCTTACCCTTTTTATATATTGGTGGATTTTTATACTGTCTTTGGTTTAAAGCTGGTCTCATAAAGTCAAGTGGGAAGTTTTCCTTGCTTTTCAGTTTTCTGGATGAATCTGTGTATGTTGGATTTATGTCTTTCTTAAACGTTTGGTAGAATTCATCAGTGAAGCCCAGAATGTTCTCTCTGTGGTTTTAAACTACAAATTCACTTGCCTTAGTAGATTTGGGACTATTCAGGTTATCCATTTCTTCTTGAGTGGGCTTTGGTAATTTTTATCTTTCAAGGAATTTTTCCATTTCATCTGTCATATTTATTGGCATCAAACTATTCATGATATCCCTTATTCTTCTTAATACCTGTGGTGCTCCCTCCACCTACCCCTACCTCAGTTATTCTGGATATAAGTGTATCCATTTGATTAACGTTTTTTAAAGAACTTGCTTTTGATTTATCTATTTTTTTTTTCTATTTCATTGATTTCTACTCTGATCCTTATTATTTCTGTTTTTTCCTTTGAATTTCATATGCTCCTTGTTTCTTGTTTCTGCTTTTACTTTTTTACTGAGGAGAAACATATGGAGCACAAATCATAAGCGTGAACTTTCACATGCTGAACACGCCTACATTATGAGCACCCAGATCAAGAATCGACACATCTTCAGCTCCAGAAGCCTCTTTCAAGGGCCCTCCCCCAACCCAAGGGACCACTGCCTCTTTACCAGCTGAGTTGTGTATATAAACGGAATCATACAGTATATCTCTTGTGTCTGACTTCTTTCACCCAATGTTGTATGAGATTCGTCTATGTTGTTTAAATAACAGCAATTTACTCATTTTCATTTCTGTGTAGTATTTGTAATGTGACTATATCATAATTTTTCCTTCTGTTGACAGAACTTGGGAACTTTCTGGCTTGAGTCTTTTTGTAAATGATGCTCCTATAAACATGCAGGGTCGTGGAACAGATGTGTGCTTAGTGTTAGTAGATAATAGTTTTCCTGAGTGGTTGTGCCAGTTACGCTCCCGCTATCAGAAGATCAGAGTTCATGAGGGTTTCAGGCAGGGTGTACACAATATGTGTTCCAGACACCATCGTGCTGTCCAGTGTTGGTTGAGCTGCTGAGTGAGTGAATACACAAGCACACAGCTGAAAGGAGAGGCAGTTCTCACTGGGGTTGGCTCAGCTCTAATCAGATACCATGTGGGCCCAAGACTAGCCAAATACAAGAAACAGCTCCTTCCTTAAGTAACACACAGCCTATAAGGAGGGTTTAAAACCATGCTCCAGTGGGGTTTATAGGGTCTGTGTTCAGTACAGAACTTGTGTCGGGGAGGTGAGAAACACGGTAGCCCTCAGGCAGGACTTGAAGGCCTTCATCCCTTGGCCTGTAGAATGCCCAGAGACCATTGGGCAAAGGCCTGGAGGAGTGTTGTCTGGAGAAAACTATGGCATGGTGAGCTGGGGTGAGCATGGGTTTCTTAACAGCTGTGTACATGGGGCTAAGCTCTTAGCCTTGTGAGCCTCAGTCTTCTTATCTCTTAAAAGGGCTTAGCCTCACAGGGCTTTTAGCTGCACCATGAGCTTTGTGCCCAATACCTGGTGTAATTTTTAAGATGGAAGCTGAGGTTATTGATTAGATTGGTAGTTTTTTTTTTTAAACATAGTCATTTAATGCTATAAATATTCTACTAAGTCCTTGCCATAATGGCATCCCGCCAATTCTCATACTCATTTCATTTTCATGTAGTTAAAAATACTTCGTTTCACTTTGGGTTTCTTCTTTGATGTGTTGGTTAGTTGCCAGACATTTAGGGATTTTCTAGAAATCTTTCCATTATTGATTTCTTATTTAATTTCCTGTGGTCAAAACAAATCTTTGTATGGCCGGAATCCTTCTGGGGTGTGTTTCGTTCACCCAGCGTATGGTCTGTCTGGGTAAATGTTCCATGTGTCCTTGTAAAGAATGAATGTGCTGCTGCTGTTGGGCTGGAGATTCTAGACATGCCAGTTAGATCAGGCTAGTTAATTGTGCGGTTCATGTCTACTGTGTCCTTATTGATGTCCTGTCTACTTGTCCTATGAAATATTGAGAGGAATAATGAGAGTTGGGTGTTGAACTCTCCCAACTATAATTTTGGATTTGTCTTATTTTTGTTTGTAGTTCTACCAGTTTTTTATTCATATATTTTGAAGCTCTGTTATTAAGTGCATAAATGTTTAGAATTGTAAGGTTCTCTTTGTGACTTAGACTAATTATTATGAAATGATCCTCTTTGTCTCTGATGATATTCTTTGCATTGAAAAATATATAAAAGATATATAAAATACCTACTTTATCTGATATTAATAGAGACATTCCAGCTTTCTTTTGAGGAGTGTTAGTGTGCTTTATCTTCTTCCATGCTTTAACTTAAAACAACTGTAACAGTTTATTAGTATAATTCAATGTACTGTACAATTCACTCAAAATGTACAATTCATTGGCTTTTAGTATATTCAGAGTTGTGCATCTGTCTCCTCAACTAATTTTAGAATATTTTCATTAGCCCCAAAAGATACCTCTTTAACTGTCACCCCCTGCAACCTCCCAACTCCACCCCCTGCCATGGGCAACCATTCGTATGCTTTCGATCTCTAGATTTGCCTGTTTTGGATATTTCATATGCATGGAATCATACAATATGTGGCCCTTTGCGACTTGCTCTTTTCACATAGCAGAATATTTTCAAGGTTCATGTATGTTGTTCCATGTGTCAGTAATTCATTTCTTTTTATTACCAAATAATACTCCATTGTATGTGTAGACAGTTTTATTTATCCCTTCATCAGTTGGTGGCCATTTGTTTTTTTTCTGCTTACTGGCTATTATGAAGATTTGTGTACAAGTTTTTGTGTGAATGTATATTATCATTTTTCTCAAGTCTGTACCTAGGAGTGAAATTGCAGAATCATATGGTGATTCTGTGTTTGACTCTCTGAGGATCTACCAGGCTGTTTTCCACAATACCATTTTATATTCCCACTAGCAGTGGGTTCAGTTTTTCCATACCTTCACCAGCACTTGTTATTTTCCTTTAAAAAAATTTTTGATTATACCCATCCTAGTGGGTGTGAGGCGCTATCTTCTTGTGATTTTGACTTTCATTTTCGTATCGACTGATGGTGAGTGTCTTTTAATAAGCTGATTGGCCATTTTTAAAAATCTTTGGAGACATGTATTCAGGTCCATTGTCCATTTTTTAAATTGTTTTGTTTATCTTTTTATTGTTGAGTTATAGGAGTTCTTTATATGTTCTGGATACTAGACGCTTACCAAATACAAAAATTTGAAAATATTTTCTACTATTGTGTAGGTTGTCTTTTCATGTGATAGTATGCTTTGATACACAGATTTAGAATTTTGATGAAGTACAGTTTATCTGTTTTTTTCTTATGTTACTTGTGCTTTTGGTGCCACAAGGAAGATCCCGTTGGCAACAAGGTCATGAGGATTTACCCACATTTTCTTTTGAGAGTTGTAGTTTTAGGTCTTCCATTTAGATCTCTCATCTATTTTGAGTTAATTGTTATATATGATGTAAGAAAGGGATTCAACTTCATTCTTTTGCGTGTGGGTTTCTATCGGTTCTAGCACAATTTATTGAAAACCTCTTCCTTTTTTTCTTTTTTTTGCCCCCCTAATTACTATTTGTTTGCTTAGCTGCACCAGGACTTAGTTGAGGCATGCAGAATCTTCATTCTTTGTTGTGGCATGCAGGATCGTTAGTTGTGGCATGCAAACTGGTAGTTGGGATTGCCACCCAGGATGTGGCAGGTCCTGCCTAGACACGGATTTGTGCTTTGGTTTTTCCCTGGGACAAGGATGGAGGAAGTAGAGAACAGCAACAGAAATCAGAGAGAGAGAGCTGAGCTGACTTGATTTAAAAAGGAACCTGTGTCTTCACAGAGCAAGTTGTCAGTGGCTGGGAGCAGATGAACAAGGCCCACTCTTGGGAGGGAGAGCAGTTACCCTGACCTGACCCTACCCTACTTTATTCAGATAGAGAATCAAGTCGCTTTCTACATTTTTATTTTTTATATTACACATAGTCCTGCTCATATACATATGAGCTTTGCTTATATACATAGCTTTGTATGTTTTCCCAATTGTTTTCTTAGACTGGATTTCTAGACTTCATATTAAATAATAAATTAATGAAAATGTTTGTATTTCTCTCAAGAAATAAAGGCATCATTTTCCTTGCTCTTTAGTAGCCCTCTCTCTTTTGTTTTCCTTCTGTGAGCCAGGAGCCCTGTAAAGAGACAGGGTCTCCCCTTCAGAGGTCCGTGTGGGGTGGCCAGTGAGGACCAGGGTAAAGAGACAGGGTCTCCCCCTCAGAGGTCTGTGTGGGGTGGCCAGTGAGGACCAGGGTAAAGAGACAGGGTCTCCCCCTCAGAGGTCTGCATGGGGTGGCCACTGAGGACCAGGGTAAAGAGACAAGGTCTCCCCCTCAGAGGTCTGCGTGGGGTGGCCAGTGAGGACCAGGGTAAAGAGACAGGGTCTCCCCCTCAGAGGTCCGCGTGGGGTGGCCAGTGAGGACGGGGTCCCTGGGGAGGATGCACACTAGAGGCCTATGTGGGCTGTGTCCTGGCTACTGTGATGACGCAGGGTGGGAGGGAAAGAGAAGCAAAGGTGCTCGCTTGGGGCTGTGACACCTGGATGAACAGGGCATGATGGTGCGTCCAAGCTGGCCGGGACCTGGGGCATGGACTTGGGCAGACCAGCACCAGTTCTGGTTGTACTTGCTCATGGGGGCTACTCCCTGAGCCACTGCAAGATCCTTTGCTTTTAGAGCCCAAAGCCCTTGCTGGGTCTGGGGGTGGTGGGTCCTCTCCCCTCGGGTATTTTCAGCTCTGTGCCCAGGTCCTGGGCAGGTGGGCAGGGTCTCCCAATTAGGACACATGTGGGGATCAGTTGGCACAAGCTTCACTTGTACCGGGCTTGGGCTCTCTCACCTTCTCAGGCCTCCCCTGGTATAGGTGTCTTCCAGGATGAGTGAATCAGGATCAATCAAGGGAAGGGCACTGCCTGAACCTTGGTTTCCATATCTGGAGGAGAACCTCAGACCCACCCTAGTGCTGGGGGCTTCCCTGCTGGGACCCAGGACAGGGGTCTGTTTGCTGATGGGGGCCACACTGGCAGAGACGGTGGCTGGGACCTCCTATCCCTGCCTTGTCCCAGTTCCTCCAGCCACTCCCACCATCCTATCCTACCAGGGCTCCTCATTAGCCCCACCCCCAGATTTTCTGTAACTTCATAGCCCTCATGTCGCACTTAGGTATCTTGCTTCTCCTGTGGGAAAAGTCCCCCCACTTTCCTCTGCATGTCTGGCCACAGGATTGCCTCCAGGCTCTCTCTCAAGAGCATCTCATCCTCTACAGGCATTTGGACAGGCCCACACGAACCATAAGAAGGTGGCTGCAGATGGCGAGAGCCGAGAGGAAAGTCTGATCCAGGAGTCAGCTTCCAAGGAGCAGTACTATGTACGCAAGGTGCTAGAGCTGCAGACAGAGCTGAAGCAGCTGCGCAACGTGCTTGCCAACACGCAGTCGGAGAATGAGCGTCTGGCCTCAGTGGCTCAGGAGCTGAAGGAGGTAACCAGTGAAACTGGGGCCGTTTGCTTGACTCTAGGTGGGTGGTGGGAAAACAAGTAAGTGCTCCCTGGCAGGGGGCGGGGGTCAGGGCCACCCACAGATTGTTTTACCCCAACTTCTTGTGGTCCATGGTGGTCCAGAAAGGTCTGGGGATGGCAGGGTCCCATCTCTGCACTTGGGGTGATGTGTGTCCTGGGTTCCTCATGTGAGCAGTGTAATTATAGTGTCTACCTCCCAGCTTGGGACAATAAGTCAGAGGGAGGCCACTACAAACAGCTCTGAGGATCAGTTTGGCCCCTAACAGGGGCCTGGCCGTCAGAGGCCTGGGCAGATGGAGGGGAAGGGCAGCCAGTACCCTCTGAGAGAGGTGGGAGGCTGGGCCAGTGTTCCCAAGGTGGGGTGGGGCGGCAGCAGCAGGGGAGCAGGCATGACCAGACGTCTACCTGAGCTGTAGTCCTGGCCGTGGCTTTAGGGTACCCTACTGTCAGAATCTCCAAGTTCTCATCAGGAAGGGCCTTGTTAACCTCTGTTCTCCATAGGGGTGGGGAGGGGTTGACCAGAACAGCAGATGGTTCTGAGTGGTGGTCAGCTCTGAGGTTGACACCTCCGATGGGATGGTATATGGCAATCAGGGTTCCACAGGGGTGGGAGGGACACTGGCAAGGTTTGGGACAGAGCCCAGGAACTGGCAGCAGTGGGAAGTGGTCATCCATCCTGGTTTGGGATCAGAGGTCACCAAGACTTGTGGGCTGGGGAGGAACTTGGCTTGAATCCAGGAGAAGTGCACGATCTCATATCTTCACACGGGAGCTCTCTGGTTAGGGTGGGGAGAAGGGACTATCAGAGCTGTAGATTTGACCACCTAAGGGGGAGGCTAGCCTCATGGCCAGCTACGAGCCCTTTTCTAAAAGAGTCAATGCAGATGCTCTCCCCAGCCCAGACTCATTCTGCAGCTTCCCTCTTCCTCAGAGGAGTGGCAGGGGACTTGCTGACTACTGGCTTTGGCGCCAGGAAATGAACTAAGCCAGTCCCACATGCTGCTATTGAAGAACTGGTCTGGTGGGGTCAGGTTTCCTGCCATTCCTGTTAGTGCTTCTGGAGGAAGCCTTCGACTCCCCACCCCCATACATCCTCAGTACATTTTCTCCTGAGGCCCTGCCTGTGTGCCCCTGATCACTGTCAGGCAGGCACTATGGAGCCATGCCAGGTTCTTGGTTGGAGTGGAGGCTCTCCGTCACCGCCTACTCAGACTAGAGCCCTGGTCAGTGTCCCCACCATTGCTGGC